>NW_026000294.1:3438995-3454964 GCF_001458135.2 Marmota marmota marmota | reverse complement strand
GGCCAAGGACAGGGAACACATTGCCCCCACCAGCCCCTAGGCCCCGAGAGCCCTGCCCCCTCCCCCACCATGACATCTTAAACAGTGCTCAGTCTAGGGCTCTTGGTGGGGGGTGGCAGTGGCCTCCCAGGGGCCAATGAATGCGCAGAGCCACAGCCAGGGAGGCGGCTGTGTGCTTTCATTTCCCTCTGTTTGTTTTCTGTTTAGATCAACTGCTCAGTTCTGGTGTGGGCCTCTGAGGGCGGATGGGGTTTGGCAGGTAAGGATTTCTGGGGCCCCCCATCTCTGCCAGTCCCTGCAGGAGCAAGAAGCTCCCTCTCTCCTCCATGGCTGGCCCGTTCATTCCCTTCCTCACTCTTTTCCTTTCCTGTTTTCTCTCTTTCCTGCTGTCTCTATCTACCCCCTCCCCCAGCCCCACTCATTCTCTTGTGTCTCTGCCTCCAGGAGTCTTTCATTCAGTGGTCCTCTCTGTCTGCTTTATCATCTTCTATTTCTTCTTCTCTGTCCATCAAAAAGAGAAAAGGAAAACCAAGTCCTGAGCACTGGAAGGCCCAGCCTCTGCCATTAACTCTCTCTGAGTAAACTTCGACTTCGACA
This sequence comes from Marmota marmota marmota, assembly GCF_001458135.2. Taxonomy (NCBI): domain Eukaryota; kingdom Metazoa; phylum Chordata; class Mammalia; order Rodentia; family Sciuridae; genus Marmota; species Marmota marmota. The sequence goes on along the minus strand of NW_026000294.1, from coordinate 3,454,367 downwards.
TTTCTGAGCCTCAGTTTCCCCACCCCCACAAGGAAGGCTCTACCTTAACTGTGCACTAAAATGGAGGCTGGGGAATCTCACAAGGGCGTCTTCATTCCATGCAGGAACTCAGAGGGAGGGCCAGGTCCCATTCTCTGCAGGAAGCAGGGTCCCCACAGCGCAGTCTGGACAAGAGAGGGGGAGGGCAGTGGAGCAGTCCTTGGGTAGTGAGGACTTATGGGAAAGGGCAAAGATGGAGGAGACTGCTCCAGCCAGTGTCAAAACCTAGTCCAGAAAGTCCAAAGCACAGATTTGGAGCTTGGAGTCTGGAAAGATTGAGGTGCTGATCTAGCAATGGCAGATGGGATTCCAGAACAGAGGACCTGGATTGTTTATTTATGTGGGGGTGGTACCAGGGATTGAACTCAGGGGTACTTGACCACTGAGCCCCAGCCCCAGTCCTATTTTGTATTTTATTTAGACACAGGGTCTCACTCAGTTGCTTAGTGCCCCACTTTTGCTGAACTCACTCTCCTCCTGCCTCAGCCTCCCAAGTGCCAATGGGATGACAGGTGTGTGCCCGGCCAGAGCACAGGTCCTGACTTTGGTGGTTCTTCTACTTTGCATACCACTCTGGATTAGGCCAAAGGACAGGTGCCCTCCATCTTAAACCTTACTTCTCCTCTCCTCGTGGCATCTACCCACTATGTAGTGACTTGAGGGTGAATGAGTCTGAGCTATGGAGTGTCCCCCGTCTCTGCATTGCTTTCTCATTGGGTCCCTCGGGCACCTCCGACTTCACTATAGACCAAATCAAACTCACTCTCCACTCCCACCCCCACCTCTTCCTCCTCCATGGTTTCCTCCTAGGAGCTCAGGCTCAGTCTCTGCCTTCCCCATCCCTTCTCCAATCCAGTCCAGCCCTGTGCCACGCAGACTCGGCCTCCTTCCTCTCCTTCCTCAGGACCCTGCTGCCCTAGCTCCTGCTGGCACCATTTCTGTCTCACCATCCCCAACTCTGCCTCCACACAGTTGCCAAGGCAACCACAATTTGGGGTACTAGGAGTAATTTCAGGGTTTTGGCTATCACATATAAGATAGCTAGAAACATTCTTTTGTGTGTCCTTTGGAATAGAATTGTCAAGCCACGGATAAGCACAAGAGTCATCTCTTGGTATCCACAGGGCATTGGTTTCAGGACCCCACCAATACCAAAATGCACAGATGCTCAAGTCCCTTATGCAAAATGGCATAGTGTTGCGTATCTTCTTTAAGTCATCTCTAGATAACTACAATGTCAATTCTATGTAATAATTAGACTGTGTTGCTTAAGGAATAATGGCAAGAAAAATTTTTCTAAATGTTCAGAGCAGATGCAATTTTCCCCCCAATATTTTGGATCCTCGGTTAGTTGAATCCACAGGTACACAACCCATGGCTACGGAGGGTCAGCTGTCTTTGGCTTCAGCAGATGCTGTCTCACAGCTTTCCAAGAGTGGTACTGATGCCTACTCCCGCCAGCAGTGTGTGAGCATTTTGGTGGCTGCTCGGTCATTTCTGTTTTCTTTCATTTTACTCATAGCAATGGGTTTATGGTGGCATCTTATTATGGTATTAATTTTCATTTTTCTTTTTGATTAAGTGGAGCACCTTTTCATATGTTTATTGACTATCTATTTTTTTTAGTTGTAGTTGGACATAATACCCTTATTTTATTTATTTATTGATATGTGGTACTGAGGATCGAACCCAGGGCCTCACACGTGCTAGGTGAGTCCTCTGCCACTAAGCCACAACCCTAGCTCCTATTGGTAAATCTTGATATTCCTTTTTTGTGAAGTGTGTCATTCCTTCACACATTTTTCTATTGTTTGGTCTAATATAATTTGAATTATGAGTCTTTTATCAGATATATCTTTGCAAATATTTTATCCTATTCTGTGCATTGTCTTTTCACTCTCTTAATACAGCCTTTTGATGCACAGAAATTCTTTCTTTTAACATAGTCCAAATGATCAAATTTTTCCTTCATAGATAGCATGTTCCCATTTTGTTTAAGAAAAGTGTCTACTTCAAAGTTGCAAAGTTGTTCTCTTACGTTTTCCTCTTTTCATTAGTATTATTTTATTTAAAAAATATTTTAGCTGTAGATGGACACAGTACCTTTATTTTATTTATTGAATTTTATGTGGTAATGAAGATTGAACCCAGTGCCTCACACATGCTAAGCAAATGATCTACCACTGAGCCCCACAATCTAGGCAAGTGCTTTACCACTGAGCCCCATAATCCCAGCCCCAGCCCATTCTTATTTTATTTTTTGATTTTTTTTTCTTTTCTTTTAGGTACTATGGCTTGAAACCAGGGGCATTTTACCACTGAGCTACATCCCCAACCATTTTTTTTTTAATTTTGAGACAAGGTCTCCCTAAATTGCTAGAGTCTCACTAAGTTGCCCAGGCTGGCCTTGAACTTGTGATCCTCCTATCTCCACCTCCAGAGTTCCTGGGATTATAGGCACATACCAATCTGCCTGGCCTTAGTTCATTTTTAATTGACATATAATTGTACAAATATATGAGACATCATGTTGAATTTCAACATACCTAATATATATTCTGTAATGCTCAAATCACAGTAATTAGTATGTCTACCAAATCAAATATTTATCCTTTCTTTATGGTGAAATATTAAAAATCCTGTTTTAGCTATTTTAGTTTTTAGTTGTTTGTTTTTGTTTTTTATTTTGAGTTGTAGTCTTACTAAGTTGCTTAGGACCTCACTAAGATGCTGAAGCTGGCTTTGAGCTTATGATCCTCCGATCTTAGTCTCCCAAATCACTGGGATTACAGGTGGGCACCACTGTACCTGGATGGATATTATTCTGAAAGCTTTAATGTGCTGCCTTTTACATTTAACATCTGTAATTTATCTGATTGCGTGATGTAAGGTAAATATCAAGAAAAATATTTTTTCCATGTGGCTATCTTACTGATGAGCAACATTTATTATTATTTTTTAAAGTATCCAATGTCATCTGGTGTGTTGGTGCACACCTGTAATTCCAACAACTTGGGGAGCAGAGCCAGGAGGATAGTAAACTCAAGGTCAGCTTCAGCAAATTCGTGAGAACTTGTCTCAAAATTTATAAATAAATAAATAAATAAATAAAACATCTGGGGATGTAGCTCAGTTGTAGAGTGCCAGCCTAGGACACCTGAGGCCCATGTATTAAATCCCTAGTATCAAAAAAAGTATTTAATATGCTGCAGTGTTATTTTTTGTAATAGATAATAAATTAAGCGGTCATATATGTGAAGTTCTTTGAATTTTCCATTCTTTCTGTTTATCCATGTATATATCCTTGTGCCAGTATTACAATGCCTTAATTACTCAAATTTTCTGGGTCTTGGTAGCTAACAATGAGAGTACTATAGCTATGTTCTTCTCCTTTAAGATTACCTGGGCGACAGGTGTGGTAGTGCATGCCTGTAATCCCAGCAGCTCGGGAGGCTGAGGTCAGAGGATCATGAATTCAAAGCCAGCCTCAGCAAAAGGGAGGCATTAAACAACTCAGTGAGATCCTGGCTCTAAATAAAATACAAAATAGGGTTNTTTCATCACATATGTGTACATGCTAGATGTATTCAAGTAGGAATCCTAAGAAAGGGTGCTTATCTGTGTGTGGTGGTGTGCACTTGTAATTCCATTGACTCAGGAGGCTGAAGTTAGAGGATCACAAGTTTGAAGGCATCTTCAGCAATTTAGTGAGGCCCTAAGCAACTTAAGGAGGCCCTTTCTCAAAATAAAAATTAAAAAAAGGCTGGGGATATAGCTCAGTGGTTAAACACCCTGGGTTCAATCCCCAGTACAGCCTCCCCCACCCCACCCCCCCAAAAAAATACAGGGTATTTTGTCTATTGTGAATTGGTTCTTCCTTTAAGCTTGCTGACATGAGGGACATTTTGTCCTGTAGCTCATGTGAAATTTGATGAATTTATACAAATGGAGCTAGGTCTAGCACAGTGGCACACACATGTAATCTCAGCAATTTAGGGAGTTGAGGCAGGAGGATCACAAGCTGGAGGCCAGCCTAGGCAATGAGCAAGACTCTGTCTCAACGTAAAATATAAAAAGGGCTGGGAATGTAGCTCAGTGCTAAAGTCCCTGGGTTCTATCCCCAGTATAGAAACAAATAGAACCAGGGAGGGGTCAGGTGGCTGGCCAGGAGTCTTGGGGGCCCGTTGACATAGCTAAAGCTGAAGGGTATAGGACTGTACCTACAGAGAGTGTAGTGGACTGATGGAGGGTAGGGAGCACTGGAGGGCCTCAGTGGAAAGAGCTCCCATGAGCAACAAGGGGCCTGCAGCCTGCCACTCACCATCTGTACAACTTTGGGCAAGGTATAACATCTTTGGGGGCCTCCATTTCCCCATCTGCAACATGAAGGGTCTGGACTACTGTGTCAGACCGTCTGGGGCTATTGTGAATATGACATGATATGATACATGTAAAGTGTTCCCTGGACCATAAACACTGCACATGCGTGAGACAGAGCTAGGAGCCCAGGACTGCTGGGCCTCTGCTCCGGGCCACCTCTTGTGCTGGGAGTGCAGCTCCACACAAGAGCTCTCCCTGGACTGCTGCGCTGGGAATGCTTTGGCATCAGGGAGAGGATCTCCTACTTCTCTGTGTGCCCTTCAGTCACCCAGCACTGGACTTGGCAGTGCAGAAGTAGTCTTGGTACAGTTATTAGCCAAATATACAATCTCATCTGCATCCACACAGCACAAAATGGGACAGTCAGAATTAGGATCTTTTTTTTTGGTCTGTGACTCAAATCCATTCTTGCTTCAAGACACCCATCTGCTTTTCTCACTCCTGTCTAACTCTCTGTAATGCCTTCCCGACCTACTCTCTGGCTTGGTGGGAAGGACATTGGGTCAAGCAGAGACCTCAGAAAGCAGGTTGAAGCTAGGTGCGGTGGTACACACCTGTAATCCTAGCAGATCAGGAGGAGGATCAAAACCAGCCTCGGCAAATTAGCAAGGCCCTAAGCAACTCAATGAGACCCTGTCTCTAAATAAGATACAAAAATAGGGTGGGGGATGTAGCTCAGTGTTTAAGTGTGCCTGGGTTCAATCCCCAGTACCTCCCTTACCAAAAGAAAGGTGTAGGTGGAAAAAGTTCTGACCATCCCTGGCTCCACTTGGATCCCAATTATTCTGTTGGTCACAAGTGACCTTATGTTTCAGATCCTGCTAGTGGTAGGAAGGAATGCCTTGGGGGTGATAGGATATTGAAAGAGGAAAAGGGCAAGTGCTGAGAATATCAGAGAGAGGCACTAACTTGGACCTCCCTTGGTTACCCATTGTACCTAAAAAGCCTTATTCTGAGGAAGTTCTTCCTATTGCCATCCCAAATCCTTCTTGCTGCCATCTAAATCTCCTTTTTTTAAAAAAAAAGTTATAGTTGTAGATGGGCAGAATGCCTTTATTTTATTGATTTTTATGTGGTGGTAAGGATTGAACCTAGTGCCTCACACAGGCTAGGCAAGCACCCCAACACTGAGCTACAGCCCCCTCTCCTAAAACTCATTTTTGTCTAGTTTTCTTGCCTCTAGGTTTTCATACAAACAACTTCTCACAACCCTTCAGATAACTTATTTTCAGGGGCCCTTACTAGCAAAGCTTTTATATTCAAGAGTGAGGAGAATTTCCCATCAACTCTACCCAAGGGAGTTAAGAGGGACCTGGAAACAAGAACCCTGGAGTCAGTTTCTGGCTCTAGCAGAAGTCTGTATCCTCTGGACATACTCCCTGTGCTTCAGTTCCCCCCATGGAAAGTGTTCCTCAGGGCCTAGCAAAAGGTTTGTGCTCAATAAACAGAAGTAGAGTCTAGTGATAACATTCATCTGCAGTTTTGGTTTCTCCTATTGGAAACCAAGGCCTCACCCATGTTAAGCAAGCATTCTCCCACTGAGCTGCATCCCTAGCCCTAATCCAATCTGGTACCAGGGATGGAACCCAGGGGTGCTCCACCACTGAGCCACACCCCCAGCCTTTTTTTATATTTTATTGAGAGGCAGGGTCTCCCTGAGTTGTTTAGGGCCAAGTTGCTTAGTGGCCAAGCTAAATTGCTTAGAGCCTCACTAGGTTGCTGAGGCTGGCTTTGAAGTGGTGATCCTCCTGCTCCAGCCTCCCAAACTGCTGGGATTCCAGGTGTCACCCTCACACCCGACTCTCCTCTGCATCTTGATGGTGCTCTGATCATAGACTCCCATACCCCACGCACCCACCCACAGCCTGACTCTTTGGCCTTCCAACTGCCCAGGCTGGGAGTCTGCACAACCAAGTCCAGGCCTCAGTTTGCTCCTGCACAGTTCTGGGAGGCCTGTTGCTGTGCCCTGCCCTAGCAAGGAGCCACCGATGTCCTAGCACCACTGCCTTCCATCTTTTGGGAGCCACTTTCTTTTCCAGTGGTGCGCCTGGTTCCAGGGCTTGCCCAGCGGCTCTCAGAGCAATCTGGATGCCACACCTTCTGTTTCTCCTAAGGCTCCTGGGATTCCTTTTCAGCCAGGTTCCTGGCAGAGCCATACCCCCAGGCCTCTAGTGTTCAGAAGCCCTGTCAATGCAGCCAGCTCGCTGTTTACATCTGCATTTCCAAGGCCCAATTTACATTAAAATTAAATTAAATTATAATGCCTCCCTCAAATACGGGAGACTCCACCCGTATTTGAGGGAGGCCTTTTGGCCCACGATAAGGACTGGCAGTCACATCCTGCTGGGCCTCATTCCTTGGCTCCTAAGGGTGACCCCACATGACCTCACCTTTTCTTCTTGTCCTTGCTCCTTCCTTACCCAGGTGGGAAGTCCATCCAGGCCACTCTGTAACCTACAGGGCTAAGTGCACTTTGAATAGCCCCTGTCCTGGTGTTCCACCCTATTGCTAACCCCAGCCAAGTGAAATATAGGCAATGGAAATTGTTGTCTGTCAATTTGGCAAAAAAATTGAAAATAGTAGCCCAGGTTGCAGAGAGAGAAGCCATTGACACACTGCTGGTGGAAGTGTAAATTGGTGTCACCTTTTCAGTGAGCAGTTTCAAGAGCTTTAAAGCAGGTCTACACTCTAATGCAATAATGATTGTTACAGGAATCCGCACTCAAGTAACATTTGCAAATCTGGATTAACACATATGTAAAGCTATTCATCAAAAAATAATAACTTAAGGGGCTGGGTTTGTGGCTCAGCTTTAGAGAGCTTGCCTAGCACATGCTGGTTCGATCCTCAGCACCAAATAAAAATAAAATAAAGGTATTGTGTCCAACTACAGCTAAAAAACAAAATATTTTTTAAATTAATAACTTAAATGTTCAACGTTAGAAAACGGAATAAATAAACTATGTACAACTTGTAAGCATGTTTTGAAAGATGTATAATGATGTGGAAAATGCTCATGCTATAATGTCAGTTAAAATGTCCCAGGAAGAATACGGGCTGGGGTTGTGGCTCCGTGGTGGAGTGATTGCCTAGCATGTGAGGCACTGGATTCGATCCTCAGCAATGCATAAAAATAAATAAAATAAAGGTCCATTGACAACTAAAAAAAAAAAGTAGGCAGAATACCAAGTCATATACAGCATGATCCTTAATGGATTTGGGTACAGTACCGGGGATGAAACCCAGGACCTTGAAATGCAAGGCAAGAACTCCACCACTGAGCTACACCCCCTAGCCCTCTATAAAGTGTTGAGACAGAGTCTTACTCAATTGCCCTGGCTAATCTCAACATTATAATCCTCCTTCCCCAGCCTCCCAGAGTAACTGGGATTATAGATGTGTGACACCATGCCCAGCCCTGATTGTTGTTTTTCTTTTAGGAAAATTATAAATACTCCAATAGAAAAGCTAGAAAGAAATCAACCAGTTGCTCACAGCATCTGACTATGTGTGTGATTCTAGTGAATTGTGATAATGAAAAATACTTGTACAGCACTATGATGGGCCAGTCACTCTTCTCAGCACCTTACATACATTTATGTATACTTACTCCTTACAACCACCCTGCAAAATAAATATCACATTATCCCCATTGTACAGATGAGGAGACCGAGGTGCAAAGAGGCAAAGTGATTTGCTCCAGGTCACACAGTTAGTGTTTTCCTTCTTTGTCCTTGTTGTGATTTTCCAGTTTCTCCACTAGGAGTATGTTTGGGTTTTTTAAGCAGAACCAAAGTGCACAGGGATAAAACTTGTTAAGAATCATCAAAGGGCACTGCTGGCTTGCAGCATCTCCCTTCCTCGCTGGATACAGCTGTACTCACTGAGCAGTCTGCTTGGATGGTGGCCCTCCTTGTCATGTGGACAGGGCCCTAGTCTTTGATGTCTTCTCTGGGTTCCCATCCAGATGCAGGTACATACTACTAGCCACAGAGTGTCCAGGGACTGCTCCTGCCCCTGTGGTTTGAGCCTCTTGGCTCCTGACCCACCACACCACCTACTGGCCTTGCTCCCTGCACAGAAGACCCGCTCTGCCAGCTGCTTTCTGGTTGCCCAGCTCCGCCCTTTATAGCTGCAAATTGCAGAGGCTGGCAGCATGCTGCTTCACTGCTCAGCCTCTTCTCAGGGATGGTGAGGCAGAGGACATACGTCCTTGGGAATCTGCCTCTCTCTGAGTCCCACAAAGATACAATGGGAGCCGGACACAACTGTGTGTGTGTGTGTGTGTGTGTGTGTGTGTGTGTATACACATGTGCCTAGAATTCCAGCTCCTTGGGAGACTGAGGCAAGAGGATCACAAGTTCAAGGTCAGCCTGGGAAATTCAGCATGAACCTCACCCTAAAGGAAATAGAAGTTGTGGGGGTGCCGTGAGGCCTTTGGCAGGCCAGAGCAGGACCATCAGATCCTACTGGAGGGAACTTTGCCAGTTATCCTTCCAGAAGCAAGAACGAAAAATGGAGTCTAGGAAAAACTATCATTGAAAGCCTGGGATCTAGTCCTGGCTTATGATCTAACAGATGGTGTGACCCTAGCAAGGCCCTTCCCTTCTCTGTGCCCCCATATATTTCTCTGGAAAATACCAATAACAGTGACCCATCATACCAGGCATCCTGAAAATCAAGGGACAGCTACACTAAGTGGGGATCACATTTTGCATATGTAGTGACAGGTATGGGTGTGTCACAGGAGGAGTTCCCAGAAAGGGAAACTCGATTCAGGACAAGTGGGGTCCTTGGCATAGATAACAGAAAAGAATTTCAGCATGCACCAGTCAGAGATACAGATTGATTTAGGAAATCAGAGACACATTCACGAGAGGATAAGGACCATCTCCAGAGGGACAGTCAGCAACCTGTTAGTATGGGGTGTTAATATTTACAGAGAGACAGTTACTAGGGACTGAAGTAGAGGTGGTGGCAGGACAGAATGGCACAATTTCACACCAGTTTTCCTTGCACTCACATATTTCCCTTAAGTTACTTTTCTTCCCAGGCCAGGGTTTGGGTCAAGGGTGTGAGCCAAGGCTGCCCTATTTCAAAGGTTCATAGGCATTTCCTGCATTCCAACAGCTCTTGGGAGCTTCTCTTTTGAGATTCTATATTTTTATTGTACCCCCCCAAATTCCTGGCTCACCCTGGTTAGGAAGCTGAGAATTTGGAGCCAGTATATCCTCCTTTCCAAGGCTCCTTTGCCTTACCTGTGTAAGGCTGGGGTGGCACACCTTGAACAACCTAAATAATGCCATTGAGCGCACTTCCTAGAAAAGTGCATAGTACTCCAGTATCTTGTGACATTTCAAGAAGGCCTTTCACTTCATGAGTCTCTGTCACAGGCTCCCTCCAGGCTAAGCAACCCTGCCATGGCAGAAGGTTTTTGTTTGTTTGTTTGTTTGTTTGTTTTGGTTTTGGTTTTTGAATTAAACCTAGAGGTGCTTAACCACTGAGCCACATTCCCAGCCTTTTTTTATTTTGAGACAATCTTTTTTTTTTTAATTTTGAGACAGGGTCTCACCCACTTGTTTGGGACCTTGCTAAGTTGCTGAGGCTGGCTTGAGACTCTCATGCTGTAAGGGTAAAAGAAATTGAAGTTAAAGCATAAAAGTTAAAGGGTAAAAGACCGGGTGTTGTAAAGTTTCTAAGCTGCAAGGTCTGAGTTAAAATGTAAAGGATTAGGTATTGTTAGGATTCTATGCTACCTGCAAAACCTGAAATTTCTGTAGCTGTTGAGACAATGCTTGGAACTGCCCAGTAAATATTTCCCCTGACTATTGGTTGTTTAATAAGGGCTCTGTGTGGTCACACGTAGGCATTGCAGGGCCTGGACCAATCAGTTTAAATGTAACCCCCTCCTTAGGAATGACCTATCACTCCAGCCTGACCTGTTCCCGCCAATGAATGAACCAATCATGTTTAGGAGTTGTTATTCAATTTTCCCGTGCCTCATGATGATTTGTTCTGATGTATACAAAGCCCTCCGCCCTCCCCAAAAAGTGTACTTAAGCAGTGCTCAGCCCCTGCTCGGGGCTCTGGGCTGCTCTCCCTTCTTGAGTGGGCATGGAGCCCCAGCATGCTGGTTCAATAAATCCCCCCCTTCTGCCAATTGCATGAGTGGTCACTTGGTGGTCTCTTTCTCCGATGTTTCACGAGATCCTTACAATGCTTCAGCCTCCTGAGTAGCTGGGATTCCAGGTGTGCACCACCACTCCTGGTTTATCTCCTTCCCTAGCTTGCCTTCTGGGTGAAGCAGCCTCTGCTCACACACCTACATTGATGGGGATCTCATTCCCTTCCAAATGATGGGGTTCCAGTTTCTGCAGAATTCTTACTTAGGCTCAGCTGAAACCCGCCCCCTGGTGCATTTGTTGGAGGCTTCCCTGCCGAAGTAGCTTGAGAAATACCTGTTGCTAGGTGTGCACAGGACTCTGGGTTATCTGGATAAGAGTTAACATTTCTGCTGCTGCTCCTAAGAGTGTTCTGCTTCATAAAGTTGTCTTCTAGGTAAGAAACACTGCAGCCAGATGATCTGTCTGTTCACCTTCTCCCTGAGGAAAGGGGGCAGCTGGGGGAGCTTCACCAGCCATCTTTCCCCCAGGATGCAAACCTCAAAAACTCTCCCCTCCCCCACCCCAGCATAGGATAACATCAGGAATCCTAACAGTACCTCCCACTGGGGCACAAAGGGTTAATGAATGAATATTTAAAACCTAGGATGGATCAAGCATTAGTTCTCTTCCTGTCCCACTTCCTATGCTATACATTTTCAGTGGCACAGAGTTAGTGAGAAACAACTAGAATGAGCCATTATTGACCATTTATTAGGATTATGTTCCAGGCATGTTAAAATTTTTCCTTATTTCTTCCTTTTTCTTGTTTTCTTACTCTTCCTTTCCTTTCCTCTCCATCCCTCCCTCTCTTTCTCCCTCCCTTCCTCCCTCCATTCCTTCCTCCCTCCATTCCTTCCTTCCTTCCTTCCTTCCTTCCTTTCTTGTACTAAGGATTGAGTTCAAGAACCCTCTACCACTGAGCTACATCCCCATCTTGTTTTATTTTGTATTGGTTTATTTATTTTCTGGTACTGGGATTTGAATCCAGGGGTGCTCTAACACAGCCCCTATTTAAAACTTTATTTTGAAACAGGGTCCCACCAAGTTACCCAGGCTGGACTTGAACTTGTGTTTCTCTTGCCTCTGTCTGCCAAGTGGCTGGAGTTCCAGATGTGCACCATTGCACTGAGCTGGGCATGTTTGCTTTAGAGAAGAAACTCATCAATAGAGTCAACTTATTGCCAAGCTTACATAGCTGGTAAAAGGTTACAAGGGATCTGAACCCAGGCCTGGCTTCCCTAAGTCCATGATTTTTTTTTAATGTTTATTTGTAGGTTTTAGGTGGACACAATATCTTTATTTTATTTTTAAGTGGTGCTGAGGATTGAACCCAGGGCCTTATGCATGCTAGGTGAGCACTCTACCACTGAGCCGTAACTCCAGTCCTAAGTCCATGTTCTTACATCTGCTCCATCAGCGATTCCCAGTCATGGGAGGGACGATGATACTTTGCTGTATAAAGCAACTTTTCCTTTAAGATTCCTTAAGGGCCACTATTTAGATGGTTCTATTAAAAAAAAAAGAAAAGGAGTAAAAGGTCAATGAATTCCCCTACTCCCAATCCTCACCAAACTGTGTTAGGAGTAACTCCCCCAACCCCCTTCCTGACTTTCAATCCTTGGCTTTCCCATGGGTGAGAATGTGGCTGTGGAAAGGGTCTGGGCCTGACTTCTAGGCCTGGTGTGTAATGGCTGGATCCATGCATTTCCAATAAACAAGAGGCCCCTCCTGGCTTGTCTGGAAAGGACCAAATGGCTTGAGCATTCAGGTAGGCCAAGAAGGCCTATGAAAGGAAAAATTTGCTCAGCTCATCTCTAGAGAAACACATACTTCTTGAGTGGCCGGTGAAGCATTTGGTGGCCTAGGCTGAGGGGAGAACAGGGTGGAGTGTCAAAGAAGCGTTGGAACAAAGGTGACACAGAGCTGGAGTACGGTTTGCATGAGGCCCCTGGGGCCCTGTGCTGTGAGGGAAATGGGGCTGTGGTGTCTGTCTGGGCTGCCCTCTAAGGCGCTCTCAGTCAGCCTCAGCTTGGAGGCTCAGAGGTTTGGCCACAGCCTCACTCAGCTACCAGGGAGGCATTCCCGTGCCTCCCCAGGGCAGACCTGGCAGGCTGCTGCCTGGAATCTGGGGAGAAGTGACCTGGGGGCAGTTCCTGAAAGAAGGCACTTCCCAGGTCCTTGGGGGCCTGTCCTGGGGGAATGCTGCTCTCTGTGTTCCAGGGATGGTGATTGAGGTTAAGGCCTCCCTCAGCCCACCCAGGGCCAGTCTCCCATAGGAGCATGGGAGGCATGTGTATGTCTGTTGATCTGTATATGTATGTGGGTCCACAGATCCCTGGGGGGACACATGTGTGTATGCATCACTGTGTGTGTATACACTCATGTGGACACACAGAGGCCCAGTGAGGGTGAGGGCTGTATGTGTGCGTATGTCTTTGTGTATGTTTCTTTAACAGAAGGGAAAGGAAGAAGAAAGTCCAAAGCTCTGAAAGACTTTGGCTTTGGGAGGAGCCAGACCGGTGGGGCAGGTGTAGGGAGCAGGCAGGCCAGGGGCCTGATTGGAACCAGACTCAGCAAGGAGGGGCTGTAAATGTTTTTTTACTGCCTGTCCTGACAAATTTATGTCACACCCACTCCATCATCCTGGGGGGGGGGTGGGCAGCCTCTTGCAGGTGCCTGTGGTTCTGGGCTTTCCTGGGCAACCAGCAACCACTGTGGGGGTCCCCTGGGCCTCTCCCAGTCCCAGGCTTTAATGGATCCCATCCTGTGATATCCTGTGGCTGACAGGGAAGTTCCCTGCATGGGTGGATGATGACAAGAAAGAACTCCTTCAAATAACAGCCTTCCTTCCCACAGAGCCTGGATGTGGTGGCCAGGTTGGGGGCATTAGGGACGGAGAGGGAGGAGGGGTTATGCTCCGCTCAGCAACACATACTGCCCTCTCTTTTCTCAGTGGATGTGTGTGTGTGCAGCAACAGAGCCCACATCAGAAAAGGTCAAGATGACCCCTAAAGTAGATTTGGAAGATCATTTGGAATGCAGATGGAAACCCAAGCCCACATAGGGGAAAGGAATTGCCCAAGGTCATACATAAAGCAAGGGAGTCAAGGGCGTGTGCATGTGTGAAAACTAGATTCTGCTATCTTGTCTGATGAGGCCTTCCTTCCTCATCTTCCAGTTTGAAATCTGCCTCAAACCTACAGGCTTGCCATGTCTCTTCCCTCCCTGCCCATCCAGGACCTCCTTCCCCATATTTTCCCAACTCCCCACCCCTCTTATTGAGGATTGAATCCAAGAGCATTCTACCATTGACCTACACCCCCAACCATTTAAAAAACAAAACAAAACAAGATCTCTCTAAGTTGCTGAAGCTGGCTTCAATTTTCCTGTCTCAGCCTTCCCAGTAGCTGGGACTACAGGCAAATGCTACCATACCCAAGTAGTCTTTTTTCTAATCATGTTACAGTGTCTTTAAATTTTATCCCTGGTTATCTTTTGTTCTTAAGAAAGATAAGGCCTGAATTACAGGGTCTGCTTTGATTTAATCCCTGCCTACCTCTCCATCCACATCTTGTACCAGGCTCCTAAGCTCCATCGTACCACAGGGCCTTTGCACATGCTATGCCCTCTAGAACGATCTTCTCTTCCTTTTTCCATTGGTCAACTCTTACTGTAGAACAAAATTCAAGTATCTGTCACAGAGATGTCCCTGAATTTTCCTGGCTAGAACTGTTTCTCAATTTTTCACTGTCATGTCACTGTGGACCTCTTCCCTCTATTTCTCATTCTTGCAATTTTACCTGGTTGGATTCTTTTGTGACTAATAGCAACCTTCCCCCCAAAACACAAATCTCCATGAGGAGAAGAATCACAGTTTCTTCTGCTTATTGATACTGTCCTAATGCTCAGCCCAGGCCTGGAAAATAGCCACCACAGTGACAAAGACATCAGAAGCCAATGTTTAAGACTTACCATGTGCCAGGCACTCCACCAAATGCTTTATGTCAAATAATGGATCTAATCTTCAGTTCTTCTTGAGGTGTTTACCATCATTATTTCCATTATTCAGATGAGCAAATTGGGAAACAGAGAAGTTAAATAACTATACCAAGGCCACACAGTGAGTAGCAAAGCTAGGGTTTAAATGCAGGTAGCCTGGCTCAACCTGTTCTCAACCTCTATCACTGTAAGAATTTGATGATAAATATTTGTTGACTGTATGCTCTTATCTGAATCTCCCCAACTTTAACTGTTGGGGGGGGTGCTAGTCCTTGAATACCTCCCTGAATCTTTAGGTGGCCCCTGCCCTAGAATTCCCTGCCACCTGCCCATAATCATTCCTTCTGTGTCTCCTATCCTAGACTCCTCTGCATATACTGCTTGCCCTCTTCAGCCTCCTTGGATGAGATGCAAAGTTGTTAGGGCTGGTGAAGACCCCTAAACCCTGGCTCTGGTCTGGCTTCTCCAGCAGTCTATCAAGCTGCTCTCCTGGACTTAGGCTCCCCTGTGTCCCAGCCACTGGACAGGTTACTTGACCTCCCCCAGCCTCACTTTCCTCTTCCATATAACCCAGTTCCTCACAGTATTGCAGTTGGGTGAATGGGATTCAGTGAGTTCATAACCTGGGGATGTTTGGTGACTGCAAAGCACAAGATCAATACTAATTCTCACTTGTGTCATTATAAGTAACAATAAGTTTCATCATAAACAGAAACTCTCCATAGCTGGGCACCCCAGAGCCCAATGGAGACAGAAAACAACACCGCCTAGTATTAGTAGGCCCACTCCA
>NW_026000294.1:3421521-3424439 GCF_001458135.2 Marmota marmota marmota | reverse complement strand
CAATCCCCGTCTGTTTTTTTTTTTTTTTTCCCTACCAGGGATTGAACCCAGGGGCACTTAAGCACTGGGCCATATCCCCAGCCCTTTTTATTTTTTTTCTTTTGAGATATGGTCTCACTCAGTTGCTTAGGGTCTCACTAAGTTGCTGAGGCTGGCTTTGAACAGGCAATCCTCCTGCTCCCAGCCTCCTGAGCCACTGGGATTACAGGTGTGCACCACCCATAATGCAGGTTATTTAAATGTTATCTTTTCTAGAACCAGAGTATGCCAGAACTAGAAAAACAATCCTTGTTTAAGGGATATTTAAGTCTCCTTCCATTTTGTCAATGAGTAACAGTGGGGCCCAGAGTGGAAAAAGGACTCGTCCAAGATCCAAAAAGAGCTAGTGGCTGCTGTGAGACCTAAATCCAGACTCTTGATTCCTTGCCCCAGGCTCTTCCCAGCCCCCAGATGCAGGAGAGGCTACAGGTTCAAAGGCTGCACCTGGGGCGAGGGACCTCCAGCACAGTGTGGGATGCTCTTAGTTCCTGCCCAATCAGAACACTTGTCTTCACACTATTTTGTAGCTCTGAGGACCCTCTCACCTCCCTCGTTGGTCCTCTGAGGAAGGCCTTTCCATGTGACTGAACCCTAAACAGATTCATAAACTTGAGTTGAGGGTGAGTGTCCTCAGCTGAGCCTTTTCTCTGTGGGCCTCTGCTTCTGCAACCGTAAAATGTCGTGTGTGGTGTGGAAAGCAAAGTAGCAGCAGTTGAGTGTGAGCATTCGACTTATCTCGAGAGCTGGTGGAATTCCTAATGCCCAGACCTTACCCCAAATGGCTAAAGTCAGAATCTGTTAACATAGGGCCTCCTCTTGGGGTGGGGAGTAGGGTGTCCAACCACGAGGAGATTCCAATGAGTGGCTGGGATAGGGAGATATCTAAGGCCTCCTCTACCTCACTTTTGCTGAAATTCTGTGACCCATTCAGAGTGTCTTGGGATGGGGCAGGGAGGAGGCCTTGTCAGCTCCCCTCCCACAGCCTCCACACAGAGCATGGCAGCCCAAACTCTAGGCCATTTTCCCAGGGTTAGGAAATTGCTTTGGGGTTTCTGGCACTGTCTGAATTCCTACTGGGACACTGCTCCCGTGGTAGGAGTCCGCTTGTCCACGCCCCTCCGCTGCCTCTTTGCCTGACATCCCCCTCTGGTCTGGCTGACTCCATGCGGCAGGCTCTGGAATCAGAACAGACTCAGGGTGTGAGTCCTCCTCCCTAAGCCTCAGTTTTCTCACTGATAAAGTGGATTAGTAATGACACTTGGAACTACTGTGAAGATGGGCTGAGCTGAGGCATAGAGCGTGTGGGGCCCAAGGGAGCACAGTCAGTCCCCTCCCCTGACGCCCACTGCTCAGCCCTGGGGACAGCCTGGTGTCTGCCTTCCTCAGAGAAACCTCACAGAAGCTGACTGGCCCTCAGTCCTGCTCCATGCCCTGTTCTGAGAGAGAGCAGTGAAAATCTGCTGCCTGCATGTCTTGCTTCCTAGTTGTAAGTCATGTTCATTTCCACTTGCTTTGTGCCACCTTCCCAGCAAGCCCATGGGGAAGGGGGTGAAGTCGGAACTCAGAGAGCACGAGTCCACTGCCCCAAGGTGCTCTGCGTAGAATGGGCAAGGCTGGGACGGAAACTCATAGGTGTCTGGCTCTGGAGTCCCAGATTAGGGAAGGCTCTGTTTCATGTGAGGACCAAAGCTAACACCCCTCATCAAAGGCACAGATGCTTGTTGAAGGTGCTTGTGGGGCCACCAGGGCCAGATATTAGCTGCACATCTGTGTGAGTTCGCGATCATACCTGTATGCACACCTGCATAGCTGAGGTCGGGAAGGACTATAACAAATACAAACAATACTTGGCGGGCTGACCATTTGTGTGTGTGTGTGTGTGTGTGTGTGTGTGTGTGTGGTACTGGAGATTTAACCCAGGGGTACTTTACCTCTTAGGTAAAGTCCCCACTTTTTTTTTTTTTGAGAAAGAGTCTCACTAAGTTGCTTAGAACCTCACTAAATTGCTGACTGTGGCCTCAAACTTATGATCCTCCTGCCTCAGTCTCCCAAATTGCTGGGATTACAAGCATGCACCACCATGCCCAGCTCAGGCTGACCATTTGAAAGCAGGCCTTCCATACCAACCACCACAGAAAGAGAGGGAACAGCTGACATTTGCTGAGAAGGATGTTAGTAGAAATGATAAATGATATTTCCACTCCCTGAGCACAACAACAGCTTCTTCCACACACACATACACATGATAATAAAACTGGCAGTAGTCTGTACTTGTATGTATCTAGATTTACAACATCAGCAAAGCTTTCTCCTCTCATTTCCTCCAGTGATGTATTTATTCAATGCTTATTTAGTGAGCATCTATTATGTGCAAGTACTGTTTGAGAGACATCAGTGAACAACATAGAAAAAGATCCCTCTCCTTATGGAGTCCAAAATGCAGTGACAGGAGGCAAAAAGTAAATAACATATTTAAAATATATTGCATTACTAATGGTAAAAAAGTGCTACGGGAAGAGAATAAGATCATGGCATTTGCAGGTAAATGGATGGCATTGGAGAAGATAATGCTAAGTGAAGTTAGCCAATCCCAAAAAAGTAATGCCGAAAGTTTTCTAAGATAAAAGGAGGCTGATTCATAGTGGGGTAGGGAGGGGGAGAAGTAGGAGGAGTAGAGGAACGTCTGAGGAAGTAGGGTGGAGGGGTGGGGGTGGAAGGGAGGGGGCAGGAAGGTAGCAATGATGGTGGAATGTGATGGACATCATTATCCAAAGTAGACATGTATGAAGACACGAATTGGTGTCAACATACTTTGATGATACAACCAGAGATATGAAAAATTGTGCTGTATACATGTAATAGAATTGTAATGCATTCCG
>NW_026000294.1:3394308-3420962 GCF_001458135.2 Marmota marmota marmota | reverse complement strand
TGTGTGGGGGGGGGTGGGGGGGGCGTGCTCAGCGATTTATAGGCCTTTTAACATCAACTGCCAGCTTATGAAAGGAGTGTTTCCTCATTTTACAGATGAGGAAACTGAGGCACTCATGACCTCTCAGTGCCTTGGTTTCCTCATCTGCAAAATGGGAATAGCAACACTCAGTTCACAAGCTGGCCAAGATTGAAACTCACTTCTGTCTAACCCCACTCATTGCCTGTACATACACATAGACACAGAGGGGAGACTCTGGAAATAAACACACACACACACACACACACCCATATATTTGCATATGTATACACTAGGGATTGAATCCAGGGGTGCTTTAACACTGAGCCACATCCCCAGAACATTTTTTAAATAACTTTATTTATTTTTATGTGGTGCTGAGGATCAAACCCAGTGCCTCACACATGTTAGGCAAGTGCTCTGCCACTGAGGTACAACCCCAGCCAAGAACTTTTGATTTTTTTTTTTTTTTGTGACAGGGTTTCCCTAAGTGTGTTAGGGCCTTGCTGAGTTGATGGAGCTGGCCTTGAACTTGCAATCCTCCTGCCTTAGTCTCAGTCTTCTGAGTCACCAGGATTACAAGCATGTACCACGGTGCCCAGCTAGAAATACTTTAAATGAATAAAAGACTGAAAATGTGACAATGGCCAAGCATGTGCACACTTGTAATCCTAGCAGAAGGCTGAGGAAAGAGAATTGCAATGTTGAGGCCAGCCTCAGCAGTTTGGTGATGCCCAATGCAACTTAATGAGATCCTGTCTCAAAAATATTTAAAAAAAAATATGACTGGGGATGAGGCTCAGTGGTAAAGCTCCCCTGTCCAAAAAAGAAAGAAAGAAAGAAGAAAAAAGAAAGAGGAAGGATAAAAGAAAATGTTAACACATAATAGCCAGGCTTGGCAATGTAGTAAGACCCTATCTCAAAATTTTTAAAAAACAGAAAGAGCTGGGGATGTAGGTCAGTGGTAGGGCACCCCTGAGTGTATTGGTAGAATGTCCCAGTACAGAAAAAAAAAAAGGAGGGAGAGAGGGAAGGCAAGCAACATTAAACCATTAGTCTTAAATTTGGGTTTGTCAGACATAAAATCCATATTTGATCTCCACCTCTCAGGATGATATAATGGGATACCCATTCAATTTTTGATATGAGATTGTGGAGAGAACATGAGCTTTGGGGCCAAGCCGTCCTGGGTTTAAATCCCTGCCTTGCTGATTACTAATGCTACCTCAAGCAAGTCACTTCACATCCCTGAACCACTTTTTGCTAATCTGTAAAATGGGGAGGATAGTTACCCTTGATTCTTAAGGTGGCTGAAAAACTTTGAAAAAGCCTCTGAGTCTGTTTTTTTTTCTACTATTCTTTAATTTCATGACATTCCATGATTTTTGTTGATCTATGCTACTACAGCTTATTAGACCCATTCAACCTGCCTATCTGGCTATACATCCACCTCCTCAGTCCTTGTAATCAAACACCCATCCACCCACTCTCCCACTCCTAACACGCACATACACACATACATGCATACGCACACAAATACATATATCCACCCATCCTTTTTCCATCCATCCACACATTCATCCATTCATTTATCTAATCCATTGATACTGATGAAGCCTTCTGCTATGTATCAGGTCACGGGCTGTGATAGGTCATGTGATAGATCATGGGCTCCAACAGAGAGTGCAATACTACCTTAGTCTATTTTCTGTTGCCATAACAGAATACCTGAAACTAGGTGATTTATAATGAAAATAGGTTTGATTTAACTCCTGGTTCTGGAGGCAGGGAAGTTTAAGTTTGGGCAGTCACACCTGGCAAAGGCTATTTCATAAGTGTTGCAAAAGTTGGAAGGGAAAACCGACGTGTGGAAGAGAGAGGGGACAGAGGGGGCCAGGCACTACAACAATCTGCTCTCAATAGAACAAATGCACTTCTGTGAGCACTAATCCAGTCTTTCAAGAAAGACATTAATCCCCCTTATAGGACCCACCTTCCCACACTGCTACCACAGGCAACCAAATTTCAATGAGTTTTGACAGGGACAAACTACATCCAAACCATGGAAGACACTAACGAACTAGCCTAACTGTCCAAAGAGTAGTTGAGGTCTCTACTGTGTCCCATGGTGTCCCAGGGAGTAAGGGCTTAGTGCTGCATATTGGAGAAAGACAAGCTAGCTGGTCCACACGTTTTGGCAGGGTCCTTTTGAGAGCTGAAATGGTGTTGGTTCCCCTTTCCATCCCAGTGCCTAGCATATAAGGACCACCATGTACTGACTTGCTTCTGAACTATGAACATCACCTTGAATGTACTTTGAACTTGAACCTATAACCCACAGAATGTGCAAGCAAGATCAGATTTGCATTTTTGGATGACTTTTCCTATCCCTGGTGGCTACTGGGTTAGGAAGGGTGGAATTCGAAGCAGGAGGACAATGAGGAGGCTGTTGTATCAGCAGTAATAAGACACGGTGGGCAACTGAATTTGGGTGACAGCATTGGGGCCTGGAGGCAAAGGGGAGGGACTCGTAGCGAGACTCTTTTTGTTTTGGTGATCAAATAGATGTGGGGGTGAGGGAGACAGAAATATAAAAGATGGCTCCCAGGTTTGGGACCACCGGGGAATTACCTGGAAGACTTGAAATGCCATTCCATGGGGGCCTGAGACAGGGGACGAGAAATTAGGTACCAATCTAGTGGCTTTGACCTTCCCAGAGAAGCCTGCTTGGCATTTGCCTCTATCGTTAGCAAATATTTTTCTTTCTTCAGAGCAGCTCTGTCTTTCTTGGCCACAGAGGTAAATGGCATATTGACGGGTCCCAGTTGCTAACGCACCTTCTTTAAAAGGGCTTATCAGCCCCGTGGTAACCTGGGAAATTTTTACTTCCAACAGTCAATCTCTCTCTCTCTCTCTGTCTCTGTCTTTCTTCCCTCCTGCTTCTCTTTCTTTCTCTCCTCGCTTTCTCTTCTCTTTATTACACACAGACATCCTCACACCCCCACTTACACACTCAAACACACCCCCCACTGGGGCTTGGGAGGACGCCTGATTATATATGTGTGGCAGTCTGTGAGTATACACACGGGAGTGAGGTGTGGAAGGGAAAATGAGCTTGAAGTGAGAAATTTTTAAAAACCTAGATGTCTCCTAGTGGCTCAGGAGTTTGAGGCAGGAGGATCAGGAGTTCAAAGCCAGCCTCAGCAACTGCGCAAGCCCCCAAGCAACTCAGTGAGACCCTGTCTCTAAATAAAATACAAAATAGGGCTGGGGATGTGGCTCAGTGGTTAAGCATTACTGGTTTCAATCCCAGGTACAAAAAAGAAAACACACACAATCAATAACACAACAACAATAACAAAACAAACCCCAGGTCTCAGACCATATGATTAGTTAACAAGCAAAAGTAGTTCCATAGAAAATTGCTGTCTGTAGCCAATGGGTAACTCATGCACTCATTCAGCAGATGCTTTCAGGGGCCTTCTCTGTGTCCAGACTGGGTAGGCCAGTCCATAAAGATCACAGAGAAGCTGGCGAGAGACACAGCCAGCTCCCTAAACTGCCACGCTGTGATCTGAGAGGTCACACCAGGAGCAGTGAGAAGGGAGTCCCCCATGGTCTGCCTGGATGGCAAACTCAGAAAGACTGCACCCAGAGGCACCGTTTGAGGTGGGCCTTGAAGTAGGAGTAGAAGTTTATCATGCTGTAAGAGAGTAAGGGTATCCCAGGGAGGAAAAACCAGCAGAGTCAGAGATCTGGAAGCCTCAGGAAACATGGTAAGTAGTGCACTGAGACTGAGTGATAGCCTAGAAATAGGAGACAGTACTGGGAGGTGGAGGATGTGGAAGTTTGGGCCCTGGTGGCACACGCATGAGCTTGAATGGTGGACTGCTAATGAGTACAGCTCCCTCGGAGGGCACACTCGCAGCTACCATCAACATTTCAGATGCCCACCGTCCTTTGGCCCACCAGTTTCACATGTTGGTGTCTGCCCCAAAGAAGCACTTGGCAATGGGTACACACAGGAATTAGAGCACTTTGGTAATATAAAAGGAAATGTAGCCAGGCATCCTGGTGCACACCTGTAATGCCAGGGCCATGGGAGGCTGAGATAGGAGGATTGAAAGTTGGAGGTCAGCCTTGGCAACTTAGCAAGATCCTACATCAAAATTTAAACAAACAGAGAAAGAGAGAGAAAAAAGAAAAGGGCTGGGAGTGTGGCTCAGTGGTAAAGCACCCCTGGGTTCAATCCCCAGTACAGAAAAAAAGAAGAAAATGTATAATAATATGAGTAGCCACCAATCAGGGACTAGTTAAATGAGATTTTGCTCCATCCCTGCCAAGGAATATCATGAGGCAGTTACAGGAAATGAAGTAGATCTCTTGAGGGAAGAACAAGAGTAAATAACATTTTTTAATTGCAGCGCAATGGGCTAGTATATACACACATGTTTCCCAGCTCTGTCAGCTGCGGGGACCTAGAAGCAATGACATCCCGGTAGCAGTGACCACATGAAGCATAGGATCTTGGTTTCTAATACCATTCCCCAACAAGAGGGAACAAAGCTCCTTGGAGAAATGTGTGAATCCAGACAGGGGCAGGGAAAGATAAGGCTGGACTATCTTGTGGTGCCAGAGAAGAAGGAAGCATTTGCAAAAGTGGTGGGTGGGACTTGTCAAAAGAACACAGGAGCTAACTCAAGAAAAGCTCTAGTAGCCAAAGCAGGAACAATTTGAGCAGAAAATAGATAATGATAGTACTGGATATTTATTGATTGATTGATTGCAGAACTGGAATTGAATCCAGGGGCACTCTTCCTCTGAGCCACATCCCCAGCCCTTTTTATTTTGAGACAGGTTCTCTCTAAGTTGCTGAGGGTCTCGCTCCATTGCTGAAGCTAGCCTCGAACGTGTGATTCTCCTGCCTCAGCCTCCCACGTCGCTGGGATTACAGGTGTGTATCCTGGTTCCCCAGCCTAAAGTAAACATCTCCTGATCCATACTGATGTAAATAATTGAATGCATAAATAAATAGAGAAGGGTTAGCTTTCCCTTATAGTTAAGGGGAAAAGAGGTAAATAAAATATCACTGCTAAGATGTCACCACAGCAGTGAGTGGTGATCCAGCAACAGGTGCTACCATTCGTGGGTGAACATTTGAAGAAAAATGGGGATCAATTAGTCTCAAAGTATTTTCCCCAAGATATTTATTAATTTAAAAGGAAAATATAGTAACTTTATAGTGGATAAACCCTATAGACATCAACTTAACTAAGTGATCAAGGTCAACACCACCAGTCATCAGACATGTTGATGACGTGAGCCTCTTGATATGGTGAGCTGAGAAGGAGCCAGCATCATTTCTGTGGTATTGCCAAAACTGCAGAGCCTCCCTCTGGTCTTGAGAAAACACAAGGAAACCCATAGGTCTACAAAACACCTGTTCCTCAGTGCTGTCAAGATCATGAAAGATGAGTACAGACTGAGGGACTGTCACCAATTGATCAGGAACACAAAAGAGAAATAACAACTAAATGCAGTGTGGGATCCAGGATGGGGTGATGGAACCAGGAAAGGATCTTAGTAGAAAAATGGGAAATTCCAATAAGAGCTGTTTTGTTTTGTTTTAGGTACTGGGGATCTAACTCAGGAGCGCTTTACCATTGAGCTACATCCCCAGCCCTTTTTTATTTTTATTTATTTATTTTTTTTAATTTTGAGACTGGGTCTCATTAAGTTGCTTAGGGCCTTGTTAATTTGCTGAGGCTGGCCTCGAATTCCCTATCCTCCTGTCTCAGCCTCCTGAGCTGCTGGGATTGCAGACATGCACCAATAAGATGTGAAGTTCAGGTGATAGCACTGAACTAATGATAAGTTCTCAGGCTGGATCATTGTACTAGGGTTATGTAAGATGTGAATATTAGGGAAGACTAGGTGAGGGGTGTACTGAATCTATCTGTTCTATTTTTCGCAACTTTTCTGTAAACCTAAAATTAGCTCAAAATAAAAGGTTTAAAAATTTGCCACATCGAAAATTCAGGGCAGATGCCTGGAAGGCCTCATGGGAAATTTCAGTGCTCTGCCTGTCTTTGGATTTGAGATTGGGAGACCTCCTGTCCTCAGAGCATTAATGCACCCACAAAGATTTATTCCGTCATTCTGGCCTATGGTTGGCCAAATGGCTTATATCTTTAGGGCAGACAGACCCCTTCCTCCTCTGCAGTATGGAGCCCCGAGCCCCCCCACCCCACCTTGGGATTCTCATCCTGGCTGGCGGAGGCTGCGAGGTGAGGCTGTAGCAGTCTGAGGAAGGCTTGGCAGGCGAGTGAGAGGGTGCTCCAGAGGGAGGGAGGCTCAGACAGTGGTTAGCTGCAGAGTGGGGCTTAGCAGAGGCAAGGGGGAAAGGGAGGGGGGTTCTCCTTCTCAAGGGGCCCTTTCATGTTGAAATCAGCCAGCGTGAATGCTGGCGGCCCAGGAGCCCAGCCGGCCCAGGAGCCCAGCCGGGGGAAATGTGAGAGCCCCCTTATCTCCCCTCATGTCACAGTGCCGTCTGCGGTTCCCAGCCGGCCAGCGAGGATGCATTAGGAGAAGTGTTGGTGTGCACCGGGGGCGGGGGAGGGTCCCAATAAGACCTTGGCCCACTCAGGGAAGGGAGATTTGAAGAAGCAAATTCTAGACTCTCCTGGTGTTGGAGGTGAGGGTGGACTGGGCACCCTGTGGGCTTTAGGATCTAGGGGTTGGGCAATTGGCAAGAATCCAAAAGAAGGCCTCCGGTCCCACCCCTCTCCAATGCCCTGAGTAGCCTGCTTCTCGATAGCTCTGAAGGTGCAGACCCTGCTGACATACCTCCAGGGACAAGGAGCTCACTCTGTCCAAGGAGAGCGTAGGGTCCTGGCATTGGTCCCACCTCTGGATACAGTTTTCATTCCCAGCCAGGAAATCTGGGACATTTGACAGGGGAGGCTGTGGCCCCACCTTCCCTGGGACACTCTCAGCCCAGGAGTGACCCCTGCTGTCCAGACAACCTTGGAGGCGGAGGACCATGCTGGCTAGCTGTGCACAGATTGTGCTGGGTGGCCCTGCCAGCCCCCTCCCAACCCCGGATTCTGTGTTGCTCTCAGCTGGCTTACAAGGTTCTTTTCAAATGTGCTGCCGCAGGAGGGAGGTGGGTGAGGCCAACATCTNAGGTGGTGTATCGCTCTCCGCTGGCCTACAAGGTTCTCTTCAAATGTTCTGCTGCAGGAGGGATGTGGGTGAGGCCAACATCTGGACCAAGGGGGCATCGTTGGCCCCCACAGCTGGAGCTATCAGCAGCCAATGTTTTCCCAGACATTATTTGCCTTTGTAAGTTCCTGGCCCCCAACATGCCCCCACTGTGGAGAGGGTCCTGAGCCTCCTCCCCACGACTGGGCAGGGAGGGACCCGAGAGCGCCCTGGCTGGCTGGAGTTCAGATCGTCCCAGCAGCTTCTGCTGCCTGAGAGAAGAAAGGGCTAGCCAGCTAGACTGTCCCTGCAGAGGGGTGGGCACGAGCAGGACAAGGCTGTGGAGAAAGTGTGAGGAGACCCTGGAAACAGCATGGTGCAGAGAGGAGTGGCACACCTCTGGAATGTTCCAGAACCTTGCTGGCTGACCTTGGGTCAGTCTGTTCCTCTGTATCCTGTGCCACCAAATGGGAAGATTTCCTTGCCACCTGATTGAAAATAGTCTCTGTTTTAGTCAGCTTTTTTGCTGCACTATTGAAGGACCCAACCAGAACAATTGTAGAGGGGGAAAAGATTACTTGGGGGCTGATGTTTTTAGAGGTCTCAATGCATAGACAGCAGGCTCCATTCCTCAAGGTTCGAGATGAGCTGAACATCATGGCGGAAGAGTGTGGTGGAGGGAAGGGGCTCACATGATGATCAGGAAGCAGAGGGAGGCTCCACTTGCAAATACAAATATATATCCCAAAGAATTGGCCCATGACCCTCCTCCTCCAGCCACACCTTACCACTTCAGTGACCACTCAGTTAATCACTATCAGGGGATTGAATCACTGATGGGGTTAAGACTCTCACAACCCAATCATTTGTCCTCTGAACTCTCTTGCATTGTCTCACAGCTGAGCTTTTGGGGGGGACCTCACATCCAAATCATAATAACATCCTACCACACCGATCCTCTCCCGTGCCTGTTTTCCAACATGCACCCCTCTGCCAGAGCACGACCCCCAGGAGGGCAGCAGGGGCCCTCACTTTACTGTCACTGCTCCCTGGCATCCAGACCACAGCTCTTTCCTAGCTTGCCACTCTCATTCCATCTGCTTCAAGTGACATTGTGGATTGGGGTCAGAGAAGGAGAAACCATGTTCTGTGGTGGCAGGCTCTGGCCAGAGGAGTTTTCTCCTGGAGCACAGCAAGTCCCAGGTGGGTACTAGGGTGGGAAAGACTAGACTACAGCCCCTGGGGAGGGATCCCAGGCCTGAGATGGCTGCCAGGACACCAGCCCCATAAGAAGGGTGCTCCAATTCAGTCTCAGAATGGGCTCTGGGACTCCTCCAGGAATCCCCAGCACCAAGCTTGGAAAGGGGACTCCAATACTATTTGCTGATTAGAGGCAATTAATTCTTAATTGTTTCATGCCCACCTTGGCATTTTCCTGTTTGGGACTTTTGGAAGTTCCTCTTGAGATGTCCTGACACCTTCCAACATGGGCATTGGCATTTCCCACAGGCCAACTATGCTTTCTGAATCATTCCATTATGCCTTCATGATAATAGAGTATGCATTCACATGAGGAACCAGATTCAGAGATGTTCAGTAACTTACCTAAGGTCACACAGCCCCAAAGTTATAGAACCAAGATTTGAGCCCAGGTCCAAGGTTTCCTCTTTACTCTGCTGCCTTCTGTAAAAGATGTTCCAAGTTCTCATTTGATTTCCCAGGGCACTCAGGTCCCACACTCCATTGTATCTATACATTCTTGCTATAACATTGCATCCTCAACCCCAACCTGGTTGATGAGCACAGCAGACAACATGAGCCCGATTTCGCAGACCAGAGAGGAGCCTGGAGCCACCCAGCCAGTAAATGGCAGCATTGGAACTAAGTTCAGGTCAGCCTCATGTTGGAGCATCGCCCTTACCCTTCTACTAGGCTGGGACTAAGCTTTCAGGTCTCATTGGCTAGCCCAGGGCTCCTGACCTCCCAGCCTGCATTAACACACCATGCTAGAAGCTTCCCAGGGCCCTCACCCTGGACAGAGCCTTCTCCTTTTACCCCATCCATAGGGTCATTTCAGAGACCCCTTTTGGCCCTCCAGTGAAGAGGCAAAGGGTGTCCAGGCTGCCATGGCACAGGTAAACAAGGTAAACTTTAGGGTACTATGGAGCACCTACAAAATACTCAGACTAAAGGCAGCTGCATCTTGACTTTTGCTGAGAACCAAGCATCAATCCAAAGAATATTTACTGTATCTCTGTAATATGCCTGACATTTCATGAAATCATCTTTTTTTATTTTGTGGAATTGGGGATCAAACCCACAGGTGCCTTTATCACTGAGCCATATAACCCT
Source organism: Marmota marmota marmota (assembly GCF_001458135.2). Classification (NCBI taxonomy): domain Eukaryota; kingdom Metazoa; phylum Chordata; class Mammalia; order Rodentia; family Sciuridae; genus Marmota; species Marmota marmota. Next base: position 3,411,389 of record NW_026000294.1, on the reverse strand, counting down.
GGCCCTTTTTACTTTTTTATTTTTATTTTTTATTTTGAGGATCTCACTAAGTTGCCCAAGCTGACCTGAAGCTTTTGATCCTCCTACCTCAGCCTCCTGATTCACTGAGGTTACCAGGAATGTGCTTTTTTGAATCTGAAATACTTTTTTGAAAAGGCATGAATTAGTCCAGTGCTTGCTATGTGGGATATAGTCACCGCACACAGTCCATGTGAATCTTTACAGAGTCTTGAAAGAGGGACTACAGATATCACCCCCATTTTGCAGATAGGTAGAGTGAGGGTCAGAAGAGCCAAGCCACATGACCAGGATCTCCAAGGTAGCAAGTGGCAGGGCAGGGAATAGAACCCAGGTTTTCCCAACTAAAAAGTCTATGTTCTTCATGCCTATAATCCCAGCAGCTTTGGAGGCTGAGGCAGGAGGATTGCAAGTTCAAAGCCAGCCTCAGCAACTTAGCAAGGCGCTAAGCAACTCAGCAAGACCCTATCTCTAAATAAAATATAAGAAAAGCTGGGGATGTGGCTCAGTGGTTGAGTGCCCCTGAGTCCAATCCCCAGTACAAAAAAAAAAAGTCTATGTTCTTAAGCCATGTGCTGTCTGTCCCTTAAGTGAAGTACCTTGCTCAGGAAACAAGGATAAGAGCCTGAAAGCCATGTGTTCTAAGAAGGGGACAAAGGAGAATGAGGAAAAGAGGTCCAGTAAGCAGCCAGCTCACTTCTTGAGGACACAGGTGCCTTCGAGAGACGTGAGTAGCGCCATCCAACATTTTACCCCAGATTTATCAAGCTGGGGAGCCCTAAGATTGGCTGGGGTGTGGCTTGTTGGACACATGAGGGCTCTGCTGACCGCTGCCCACATGGAGATGAATGACAAAACAAAGGACCCAGAGAGATCAAAGGGGACTGGGTTAGAGAGGAGGGATGTTTGGAGAAATCCAGGGTAGGAAATCACTGGGAAAGCTTCCAAAACAAAGGATGATACTTCATGCTTTGTAAATCAAGAGGAGCTCTTAGGACACAGGAGACTAGAGGTGCAAGCACCTAGCTCAGCAGAATTCTGCCAGACAAAGGGAGCTGGGCCTCTGACCTTTGTCAGGCAACTTAGACACATATCCTCTTCCTGATCTCTCATGGCTCCAAGAGTTAGGACTCCATGCTCCCATTATATAGTGGGTGCAACTGAAATTCTAAAGTAGGACCTAAGAAATCCAAAATGGCATAGTTAGGAAGAGGGGCAGAGGTGGGTTGTGAACACAGGTCAATTCAGCTTCAAAGTTTGTTCTTAGTTCAAGCTGCTATAACAAAATACCTTACACAGAGTAATTTATGACTAGGAGAAATGTATTCCTTGCAGTTTGGGAGGCTCAGAAGTCCAAGATCAAGGTGCCAGCAGATTCAGGGGCTGATGAGGGCACACTCTCTGCTCTAAAAATAACACCTGTTGCTGGGCATGATGGCACATGCCTGTAATTCCAGTGGCTCACGAGGCTGAAGCAGGAGGATCATGAGTTCAAAGCCAGCTTCAGAAACTTAGCAAGGCCCTAAGCAAACTTAGTGAGACCCTGTCTCAAAATACAAAAATATGGCTGGGATGTGGCTCAGTGGTTAAGCGTCCCTGGGTTCAATCTCCAGTACCAAAAAATAAAAATAAAAATAAAAGATGGTACTTTTTAGTTGTGTCCTTACATGGAAGAAGAGCAAAGAGGTTTTTCCTGATTTTTTATTGGTTCTTTTTAGTTATACATAACAATGGGCATTAATTCCACTTATGAGGGCAGAGCCCTCATGACCCAATGTCTTTCCAAAGCCTCCCCTTAAAAGTACTGCTTTGGAGATTAGTTTTCATGGTTTTGAATTTTGGGCGGATATGTTCAGAATATAGCAAAGCCAATGCTCAGAAACGCCCCTAAACGCAACTTCCTGGGGAGAAATGCTCTTGGTGGAAGCAACAGAAAATCCCTAGGACCCAGAGCTGTGAGAATGTATCTCAGAACCCTTGACAACAGTAGCCCCTTCCTACAGTTCTCTGGCAAATATGACACTCTAGGTTGAGATGCGGGTGGAAGACATAGGGGATAAGCCCCTCCCTCCATCCATCTTATGCTTAAGATCTTTCTGCACATCCACAATGAAGAGCTTCACTGAGTAGCGATAGGAGACACCCTTGATGAGGTGTGGCGCCTGGACAGCCCAGGATGGGTGCAGAGTATGTGAGACTAGCGTGGCCAAAGCAAGACTGCTCAGAGAACTGGAAAGAAAGATGGAAATCTGGCTGAAGTCTCAGGCTAAAAGTAACAGCCAAGGTTCTGTATGCCAAACCCTCACCTTGGGCCACATAATAAGTGTCTGCTCCCCTTCCCCACTATCTTGCAGGACTGGAGAAGCTAGAAGAGCCCTTTACAGTTCTAACCTAAGCTTCCATTTGATGATGGAGAAACTGAGGTTCAGAGAGGGAAAGTGAGTTATGTAAGGTCACACAACCAGTCAGTCATAAACTGGGGGACACTTTTGGAGGACACTCAATAAATATCAATGATTCAAAACTTGGTCCTGAGCAGGAGTCTATATTGTCTTCAGTCAGAGAACATTGTAGATGGATTATAAGGCTGTCTTCTAACTGAGCATCCCCCGTTTCGGGGGATCTCCTCAATATTTCAAACAGTGCCCCTATCATAGCTTTGCATCACTGCAACAAAGTATCTAAGAAAATAAACTTAGAGAAGAAAAGATTTATTTTGTCTCATAGTTTCAGTCCGCGGTTGGCTGGCTCCATTGCTTTGGGCTGGGGATGAGGCAGAACATCATGGCAGAGGGTGTGGCAGAGGGAAGCTGCTCACACAGCATGAGTTCTATAAGCATTTGCAGCCTGCATGAAAAAAGCTTGGGTAAGCAAATTTAAGGACTTTAGGATAGACATGAAGGCACCCAGCTGAAGGAGCTAGTGGGAGCTCAAATGAAGCCCTGGTCTCTGGTGCAAGTCTGCAGATACCCAAAGGAGCCCCCCACCCCGTTTTTGCCAATTTGCACTTTGACACTGTATAGGCTGCTGACCTTGCTGGTGAGCCCCGAGGGCCAAGAACTCAGTCGTCTCCATTGTAGCCTGTTCCCTCTTCCCTAAACAGGTACCACTTTGACCATGGCCCACCCATCCCACCTCCAGAGGGACCTGCTCCCATGAGCAGGAGGGATGCACTCCCGCTGCTGGCCCCTAGCCATCTGTTAACACGGGAGCTCTCTGGGCTGCCATATCCCACTGCTGACTCACACGGAGTTTCCAGTCAACTAACCCCAAATCCTGTGCTGCTGGCTCCCTCGCTGACTGCCTCATTACACACCGGCCTCTGTGGGATTTCTTTTGCCCGACACATCCACTGATCATGTGTGCTTAGTAGGCACTGCCCGCTGGAATCTAGAACAGTGAGGGGGTAGGGCATTTTATAGATGGCTAAACTGAGGCTCAGAGAGATTAAGTAACTTGGCCAAGGTCCCCCAGCATGGACATCCTAACTAGGATTGAAACTGAGATCTGACAATGTGTGAGTCAGCTTTGCACCACTGTGACAGAATACCTAAGAAAATAAACTTAGAGAAGAAAAGATTTCTTTGGGTTCATGATTTCAGAGGTCTCAGTCCATGGTCGGCTGGTTCCATTGCTCTGGGCCTGAGATGAGGCGGAACATCATGGCAGAAGGGTGTTGCAGAGAAAAGCTGCTCAGCTCATGGCAGCCAGGTGGCAAAGAGAGAGAGGAAGGGGACATGGACAAAATATACCCTTTCAGGGCATGCAACCAGTGACCTACCTCCTTCAACTAGGTTCAACCTCCAATAGTTTCCACCATCTTCCAATAATGTCATCCAGCTAGGAAACCATCAGGGGATAATCCATGGATGATGTCAGAGTCCTCACGATCCAATATTTTCATAAGAGCCCATCTTTCATCATGCTGCACTGAGGACCAAACCTTTAACACACGGGACTCTGGAGAACATTCCAGATCTAAACTGTAATAGTCTCCTCCCAGGTTTATGCTTTGCCCAGGGCTCTCCTTCCATTGCAGAATGGGACAGTCCCACTGGAAAAATGCCCCATGACAGACCCTTCTCCACCCCCTCTAGAACAAAGCATCTGGGTCAAGTTGACATCAGAATATGTGATCATGTGCTGTATACACCACCTATGTGACTCTAGTCAAGACCCCCCACCATTTGGTTCCTTGGTACGGGACAGACAGATTTTTGTCCTGCTCACTGACTCTGCTACTTAGGCCTGCTCAACTTGGAGGCTGAGTCTAGGGAGTGTCCTCAGGGGCCAGGTCACAAGTTCATGAATTCCTGCCTCAAATCTGGGCAGGATTTTCCAGCCCTTCCCCCAAGTTCTAGTTCTAGTTCAGTTACAGTTCTACCCTGAGCTTTGTTGGTGAGGCAGGTGGGCAGATAGGAAAAGGGACCTTGATGTCCTATCTCAGGAACACCCAGGGCCAGGTGAGGCTGGATCTGCCTGTATGGTGGCCTGATATGACATCAGAACTTCCTGGCAAAGGAGGCAGATAGGAGGCTACTCCACAGAAGACTGAGTTTCCATGTGCAGCACGCTGCTTACCTTTGACAATGCAGGGCAGAAGGTTCTAAAAGAAGTTCCAATTAGTTGAAAATCTCAACCACTCAGAAGCTTTTTTTTTTTTTTCATACCAGGGATTGAACCCAGGGTGCTTAACCACTGAGCCACATCCCCAGCCCTTTTTATTTTCATTTTGAGACAATGTCTTGCTAAGTTGCTTAGGGCCTCACTAAGTTGCTGAGGCTGGCCTTGAATTTGCAATCCTCCCACCTTAGCCTCCCAAGCTGCTGCGATTACAGGCATGTGTCACCAAGCCTGGCCTGCTCAGAATGCATTCCATAGTGGATGGGGGAGAGAGAAGGACAGTGAGGGACAGACAGAGGGGTAAAAGGACAGAGAGAGAGTGAGCGCATGGCAAGGAGGTACAAATGAGTGAACACAGGGCCCCTAGTCAAGTGGCCTTAATTCTCAGGCCAGCTCTGTCACTGACTTGCAGAGCACCCTGCAGACAGTCATTCCCTCTCTTTGAGCCTCCAAGTCTCATTTGTCAGCCTGTGGGGGGTCATGGAACAACTGCCCTAGGCCCCACAGTATAGACCTCAAATTCCCTAAGGGAGAGCGCGCCCTTCCTAGACTGGCCCTGGTGGTGGGTGTTCCAGAAACTCACTGCAATGAAAAATAGCAAAAACCAAACTTTGGAAATTCCAAGTGTGTCTGTGGCTGGGGCATGAGGGAGGCGGGACTGCAGGACTGTTTGTCTATGACTCAAAGCCTCGTGGGGGGTAGATCACACATTCTCAGACCCAGGGCTGCCCAGTACCACCAGCTGCCCACCCAGCTTGACCTTGGGGGGTTGGGGGCTGTCCTGGCCCTGCCACCACCATCTCCACTACCATGAGCCCCCTCCCCCCACCTCCTACTAACACTCAGGAAGAATCAGGGACGCAGCCAAGGTCCAGAGACGTTCTCTAACTTGACTACAGATGTGCCACAATCTTCAGGCCTGTCTTCATTTCATCAGCCCAACTGCAAAGTAAGGTGAAGGAAGAGAGGAGGAGGAAGAGGAGGAGATAGAGGGAGGGACGTCCTACCTATTCAGCCCCTCGTTGTGCCAAGCATAGTGCTGGCACCTCCAATATCATTCTCTTTACTCTTTAAAACCACCCTTTGAGTTAAGTTTAGGGTATACGGAGCCAGTGCTCACAAAGGTACCTATGCTAGCTTAAGTTTGCATGATCACAGATGCAGAGCTGGAATTTACAGGTCAAATGCCAAATCCCTGCTACTGTCCAAGGGTCCTGCATGGCTGAAGCAGGAGGCCTCCATGACAGTGGGCTTTGTCACTCTGGCCATCAGTTTCCTGTGTGACACAGGCCTGGCCAAAGGCCAGTTTCCAACTGCCAAACCAAGAGCTTATGGGAATGAGCTGGAGTGAAAGAAATGGTTCAGAGAGGCCTGGGGGAACTTGGTGGGGGTGCCATGGGGTCCTCGTTTCTCCTGAACCATTTTTCGTATTGACCTCCCTCAGCCTCTGCTGTGTCTTCACTCTGCACCTATGTCCCCTCCCCTTCCCCTAAAAATGGTGTCAGGCTCCAGATCCCAGGCAGGCCCAAGTGTCCTGCTAGGCCATGGAGCCCAGCAGTTTGGGCTTCCATCATATCTTCTGAGGAAAGAGTAGAGGTTGCCTCCCGGCCTCCAGCTTCCAGGAGTGGCCAGCCTGGCCCCAGGGACAGAGCAGAGCAAGCCTCCCATGCACAGAGTAGGAATCAGAGAGGCTTTAAAAGGCTGGGAGACAGAGAGTGACAGAGAACAGAGGGAAGCAGAGAAAGAGGGAGGCAGACCAGAGTCAGAGGGATACTGAAGAGCAGAGAAAGAGAGACAGACTGGGAAAGAGAAACGGACATGGCATTGGAGAGACGGAGAGAGGGGGAAGATAGGACAGGGAAGGCCTAGAGGCAGAAACAAAGGAGACAGGACAGAAGCAGCTAGGTGTGGGGGTGCAGGCCTGTCATCCCAGCGGCTCAGGAGGCTGAGGCAGGAAGATCTCAAGTTCAAAGCCAGCCTCAGCAATGGGGAGGCCCTAAGCAACTCAGTGAGACCCTGTCTCTAAATGAAACACAAAATAAGGCTGGGGATGTGGCTCAGTGGTTGAGGGATATGGTACCAAAAAAGAAGAAGAAGAAGAAGAAGCAGCAGCAAGGAAGACAAGGAAGAGACAAAGGACAAAGTCAGCAGAAGGCAGAGGGCCAGCAGAAGAAAAAGACCAGCAGGGCCAAGAGAAAGGGCAGACTGAGGTTGGGACACATTGCTGGGAGCCAAGTGGGAGGGAGCCTGCCTAAGGCTGCCCAGCTGTGACCAGACCCTCCTCCCCATTTCGTCCCTCTTCTCTCTGCCTTTGTCTCCCTCCCTCATCCCAACCTTTCTCAGTCAAGATTCACAGAAGGAAAAAAAAAAACACTATTTGGGTGGCAATCAGCTGAAGGGGCCCGGAGGCTTGGGCCACCAAAGGCAGTCCTCCACTAAAAGCCTCCCTGGTGCTGAGAGACTGAATACCAAACTAGACCTGTAACCAATTTGGCTTAACAGTTGGGAAGACTTTTTTTTCTCCAAACACTGCTGCTCAGGGGCTCCCAGCATGGCACCAGAGCTAGTCCCACAGCTTGGTGAGAGGACCACAGAACCCTGGTTTGTTTTTTCTTCTTTCTTCCTAGGTTCTTAGGATCTTTAAAGGCCAGCATGCCTCGCCTATGAGCTGGGTTGAGGAGCCACTGGGAAAAGGGCTCAAGAGAATTGTGGGACCCACCAAAGGCCCTATAATCCCTTTCACATGCAGTTGGCCACCCTTCCCCCTTTCTCCTGAACCATTTTTCGTATTGGCCTCCCTCAGCCTCTGCTCTGCCTTCACTCTCACTGAGGCTGGTGCCATCTTGACCTTCCTTCCTAATTCTACTTGGTCATCTACACCAAGTTCCAATTCCCTGCTTCCCAGTAAGCTGGGTCAAAAGAAACCAGGCTACTGAGCAAAAATTCCAAACCCCCATGGCTGCTGTCTGCCTAAGCTCGAGGAGAGGACCCCAAGACCCCCAGGAAACCTCTTCCTGCCAGCCAAGCCCTGCCTAGCCAAGCTAGGTAGGCTGAGGTCTATTGAGCACCCCATTCTCTGCTTTCCGTTGCAGGCCAGGGGCAGGCAATGGCTACTGTGAAAGGGTTTCTTTCCCAGCCAGAACACCTGCCTCATGTCACCCAGTACCTGTGGGGCCTTTGGCTACATCTTCTCAGGCCCTGCAAGTCTGAAACAGTGCCCACTCAGCCAAAAGCCAGCAATCCTGCCCAATACAAGCCACTCTGAATGACAGGATTGCAAAGCCCCACGGGGCCCATGGGGTTGCAGGCTAAAGGTTGCATGTGTGCGTGTGTTCCAGGTCCTAGCAAGAGTGTGCTCTTAGACAGCCATGGGCTTCCCATTGAAAAGGGGCCTAGGAAAGTGACAGATGACTCTGCTCTCAGAGGGCCTGAGGACAATACTTGACCTGGTTAGCTGGAATAGCTACTTCAGACCCAGAGGGAGGAATTCTCCATCTCAGCCAAAATGTTTCTGTCTGGAGATTGTAGGATGTGAGGAAATAGCCAAAGCCCTTTTACTCACTGCCTGGGAGGGCAGGCAGACCAGAACATTCTTCATGGCATGCAAAAAGGGATAGCCCTCTGTCCTGCAGAGGCTGGCATGGTGGCCATCCCAGATACTTAGGTCACACAGGGATGGCATGGAAAGGAGACAGGTCCCAGTGGGTACAAAGGACCTAGTAGTGACTCAGGCCACCTTCTCTGTAGAAGCTGTGACCTTCTTCCTGCTTTCTTCCCCCTGCCACCTTCTAATTGGGCCCTTGGTTGGTATTGTTTTCCCCATTTAGGCTATAATCCAGTCACCAAAGGAGGCCACATGCACTGTGGTCACCCAGTCTAAGATGAAACACTATTTCCATACCCTCTACCCATTTCATATCTTGGAAGACTGAGTCTTAGTCAGTAGGAATGGCTGGATCTGAGCTCCCTCACTAAAGCCAGGGCTTTCTGAGGCCCCACGTGACCAATGCCTGCAGCCTGCTCCTAAGTAAGTTTCACCAGCAGTAGGGAGAAGTTCCCCAAACTCATCCCAAGGATCCCTGAACATGGCTCTCTCAAGCCAGCTCTTTGTCTCTGTAGTATTTGTGCCTATAGGGGTTCCCAGATGTTACCTGCCAAATAACCAACCTACTTTCTTTCAAAAAAGCACTGTGGGGGCTGGGGATGTGGCTCAAGCAGTAGTGCGCTTGCCTGGCATGCGCGCAGCGCTGGGTTCGATCCTCAGCACCACATACAAATAAAATAAAGATGTTGTGTCCACCGAAAAACTAAAAAATAAATATTAAAGTATTCTCTCTCTCTCTCTCTCTCAAAAAAAAAAAAAAAAAAAGCATTGGGGGCTGGGCTCAGTGGTGCATGCCTGTAATCCCAGTGGCTTGGGAGGCTGAGGCAGAAGGATTGCAAGTTCAAAGCCAGCCTCAGCAACTTAGAGAGGCCCTAAGGAACTCAGTGAGTCCCTGTCTTTTAAAAAAATCCAAAAAAGGGCTGGGGGATGTGGCTCAGTGGTTAAGCACCCCTGGGTTAAATCCCCAGTATCCAAAAAAAAAAAAAAAAAAAACCTTGTAATACTGAAAAGGTATATTCATGTTGGTCACCCCAGTTAAAATCTAAGAGCTGTCATCTTCCAGCTTTGTGGCATTAAGCAAGTCCTTTTACCTCCCTGGGCCTCCACTTTCTCATCTACCAAAATGAAGGTAATTCTTAGTGCTGTATGCCCTAATCTACCACACAAGCCCCAGGTGGGGGACAGGGTTGTGCCATTCACTTGCTCATTCAAAAATGATTTATCAAGCACCTGCTGGGTGGCACATACTGCACGGAGGCCTTGAGATGCCTGCTGCAGTGAACAGAAGGGACAAAGTCCCTGCCTGTAAGGAATGTCCTTTCTAGAAGGGGAGGCAGTCGACAAATATTGAATATGACATCAACTGGTGAGGAATCGTGTAAAGACTAGGCCAAATGAGGGGACAGAGGGTGGAGGCAGCAGGGCCTGCTCTGTCTGCTCCATCTTCCTGCCCAGCCAGGCGCTGAGAGAGGCCTTCTCCATCCTCCATCCACGTGGCTCCCAGCTTGTGAGTGGCCCAGCCAGGCAGGCGGAGCAGGACTGATCTGGAAACCCAGTGGCCTGGCCTATTTCTGTCCCAGAGCCCTGGAGCTGATCCAGCCGAGATCCCGGCCTCTCTTGCTTCCTCAGCTCCAATTTGCCAGCCGGGCAGAAACCCAGCTCTGCTTCCCCTCAGGCCAGTCTCCCCAGCCACCTCCCCGCAGCCAGCCTGGACACCCCTTGGGGCCTAGTCCTCTCCCCATATATGCCTCCCTGCTCTTACACGAGTTCTCTATTCTGGGGACAATTGGGTCTGTTGCCCTCCTCCACCCACCAGCATGAAGGCAGCAGCTCTGAAGCAGCTGGGACTTCACTGAGCTGGTACTAATGCCATCTCCTATGACCTGACAGGAGAGCAGGGAGGAGTGAACCAGGGCTGGCAGCTCAGAGGCCCTCCAGAGCTCGGCCCCTCCTCTGCCACTCTTCTTGCCAGGGCTCCATAGGACCCTGTGGCCTGGTGGGGGATGAGTCAGGGGAGGAACCTCCCTAGGGGAACAGAGACAGTGAAGTGTCCTCAGTCTGGGGGGAGGGATTTCTCCAAGGGGCCCTGCACCCCTCAGTGCCTTCCCTCAGGAGATACGTGCTAGGACCCCTTTCAAATGCATTTACATTTATGTTTGGGCGATTTTAACATCAATGAGCCAATTAGGGCAAAGATGAAATTTTTCACAATTGTTTTTCTGCTTACAAAAGTTAATCAGGCTCATGACAGAAAATATAAGAGGTACAGAAAAAATAAGGAAAGCAAAAAATCCATTTTTCCAAACCCCGCCCTCCAGATGGGATGCCTGTTCATATTTTGGTTCATTCTTGATGTCATTTTTTATATGCCTAGCTCTTGATCCCTGTGCAGTTATAGCCATACCTACACACAGAGGCATTTTGATCTCCTTGAGAACATGTAGACTAATATCAGCTGACACCTATTGAATGCCTACTGTATCCCAGACCCTGCTCTCTACACATCATATTAACAGAATTGTTAATGTTAAAAGAATTGTGCATTAATAAGAACAGTTCTATTAATGCACAATTCTTAGAATCCAGCAAACCTTAGAATCAGGGCCCATTTTTTTTATTTATTCATTTTAGTTAGACATGACTGTAGAGTGAATTTGGACATATCATACATACATGGAATATAACTCATTCTAATCAGGATCCCATTCTGTGGTTGTACATGATGTGGACTTTCATTGGCCGGGTATTCATATATGAACATAGACAAGTTCTGTCTGATTCATTCCACTGTCTTTCCCATTCCCATGGGAATAGAAAATGAAGGGAAGGCTCCTTTCCCTTCATTCCCTTTTGTCTAATCCAATGAACTTCTATTTTTCATTCCCATCCCCCTTATGGTGGCCAGAGCCCATTTTAACTCCATTTTACTTCTGAGGAAATTGAGTATCTAGCCCAAGGTCAGGCATCTAGCAAGTGGCAGAGCTGGAAAATTAACCCAGAAAACTGAATTCTGTAATATATGTGTTTAAAGACAATATTAGACAGCTTTAATTATTTCTTTTCTTTCTTTTTTTTGGGGGGGGTGGTTGTATGATATAGATAGAGGATTGAACTCAGCACACTCATGTCCACAGTCCTTTTTAATTTATTTTATTTTTCATGTCAGTGTCCTGCCAAGTTGCCCTGACTGGCCTCAAACTTGCAATCCTCCTGCCTCAGCTTCCTGAGTCACTGTTATGCCAGGCCACTATGCCCAGCAACATTTTTTAAGTGACAAAATATATATATATATACAAAAAAATCGGTAGAATGTTTGTGTTCAGTTTAAAGGACAATAATGAAATGAACATCTGGGACTGTACCTCCCAGCTTAGGAAGTGGAGCATCACCATTTATCCACTTTTTTCTTTCTGCTTCACAGCTATGAGGCTTATGTCCCTATATCATTCCCAGCTCTTGGATGATGTGGCTCATTAATGTCTAATAATGAGGCTTCCTCCTCCAGGGCCTCCCAGATCCCCTGAGAATTTTTTCTTCCAGGGGCCCCTGGTAAGGCACTAGGACACACTCCTGTGCCTCTGCCAGCATGGATCCTGGGACACATGAAGATTGGCAGCTGGGTTTGGTGGGCACTGGGGCAGCCCTGCCTACTTCCAGTCTCTTCTGGCATCAGGAGGTCTCAGCCAGGCAGGCGTGCCTTTTCTCTTGTTGGTGCCCACTGAGCAGTTCTCCTGGCAGATGGGGGAGGACAGGAATGAAGAAAGGAAGGAGGTGTGCTCTCACAGGGGCCTTGCAGTGAGATGTGCAATATACCAGAGAGCGCGGACTGGTTGCCCACTTTAACCCAGGGCCTAGTGTGGGGAGCTGTGCCCTTCAAACCTTATTGCTAGACACTAAGCTCCCCTATCCCAGGGAGCCAGGAGGCAGGCATTCACTCACCCTCTCCAGGGACACTTTTTTTTCCTTTGGTTATACTGGGGATTGAGCCCAGGGGTTCTCTTCCCACTGACTTATATCCATAGCCATTTTTAAAAAATTTTTATTTGAGACAGGGTCTTGCTAAGTTGCCCATGCTGGCCTTGAACTTGCTCTTCCTTCCTCAGCCCCCAAGTCACTGGGATTCCTGGTGTGTGCCACCATGCACTGTTCTCAACACATTTTTGTTGAATACCTCCCACATGCCAAGCACAGTGCCAAGGTCTGGGACACGGGAGCAAAAGAGACACAGACTATAGATACTCTCATAGAGGGTCAATCAAGTCGGAGGGAAGATATTCAATAATTAATACCCAAAGGATTTCATGACTGTTGGGATGAGCACTGAGAAGGGAAATGCAGGCTGCTGAGAAGTCATATGACAAGTTTGTCACCTAGCCTGGAGTTTAGGTCTGGGTGGGAGGAGTCCTAAAGGACTTGGCCTGACTCCTGTGCTGCAGACAATGAGCAGATAGGACCGGAAGGGCGGGCACAACTCCTATCCACTTAAAGTCATTTTAAAAAGAGCCAGAATCTTGGGCTGGGGACATAGCTCAGTTGGTAGAGTGCTTGCCTCCCATGCACAAGGCTCTGGGTTCAATCCCCAGAAAACACCCCCCCAAAAAAGAGCCAGAATCTAACCAGGCACAGTGATGCACACCTATAGTCCCAGCAGTTCAGAAGGTTGAGGTAGGAGGATCATGAGTTCGAAGCTCTAAAAAAAATGCAAAATAAGGGGTTGGGGATATGGCTCAGCGGTAGAGAGCTCACCTAACACATGTGAGGCCCTGGGTTCGATCCTCAGCACCACATAAAAATAAATAAATAAAATAAAGTTATTGTGTCCAACTACAATTAAATAAAAGCATTTTTAAAAAATACAAAATAGAGCTGGGGATGTGGCTCAATGGTCAAGTATCCCCCAAGTTCAATCCCTGGTACCCAAAAGAACACAGACTCCTGTGCTAGGGGACCAAACTTTGAATCATGGCTGTGCCATTTACTCCTTGTGTGGCCTCAGGCAAGTTACCCAACCATTCTAGGCTTCATTGCCTCATCTGTAAAATGGGGATGATGATACTTGTCCCTAGATCATAGGGCTGTCATAAAGATTAAACAGATTATTTGAAAAGTTTTCAGAATAGCACTTGGCACCAGATATAAAAGATTCACTGTTTGTGGCTCTGCTGTCTCCCAGGGCCTGAGGTAAGAAGCAAGTGTTGCTCTGAGCCCTGCCAAGGACATCCCCAAGCATTTCCTCTGATTGTGGAGGCTGGGAACAGTTGGTTGTTTTGGCTTGTCAGAAATTCACAGAACCTGGCAGCTGTCACAAGGGGGAAAACCTTTAAAAACCATCTGCATCAGCCACTAACACCTCTGTCCCCACCCAATGGAGGGGGCTGTGGCCAGGTCCATCAATGAAGCAGAACTGGTCTTATGTCACACAAGTGAGTGAGAGACACGGTGCTTTGACCTTGGCTAATGAGTCACATCATTAGTCAGGGCAGGTTGGTAGACATGAAAACTTGAACTTGATTCTGGCCTTTGGTACTTGATCACACTAGATGTTCATATGATCTCAAGTCTGAACATATTCCAATATGGTTTGTGTGACTCCCCGGAGTTTTATCTGTGAAAGGAATGATGGTGTCTACCTTCTGGGGTTATTGAGAGGATGCAGTAGATCAGCATGTATAAGTGTCCACTACGAGGCCTGGCATATAGGAATGCAGACTCGTGGTCATTCCTAAGTCCAAGGCCCTTCCACTGTACCAGACTGACTCTTTATGCTGGTGTCCAAGTGCTGCTTTCTGAGCAGGCCATATAGACCCAAGGGATGTACTAACTGACACTAGGTTCTTTGGCCTGGTGGGGACATTTTCCTCTCTAGTTTTAGGCCCCCCAACTGTGAGGGCAGCCTGCTGAGCTCAAAGTAAAGGACAAAAGAGATGCCACTGGATTAGAAAAAGTGGAATGAAAGGAAGGGAGAGGGGATAGGAATAGGAAAGACAGCAGAATGAACCAGACAGAACTTTCCTGTGTCCACATATGAATACACTACCCGTGAAACTGCACACCATGTACACCCACAAGAATGGGAGCCTGATTAGAATAAGTTATACTCCATGTATGTGTAATATGTCAAATACACTCTACTGTCGTGTATATCTAAAAAGAACAAATTAAAAAATAAAGAACATTAAGGCAAAAATACAGAAAATTTAAACCAAAAAAAGAAAAAAAAGATGGCAGACTGTGCTGCAAAAGTAGTCTCCTGATTCTTCCTGCCACAGGGGAACAGCGTGGCTATCTCTGTGTTTCCTTCCTTGGCTTAGGGCTGACCCTTTTCTGGGATCCCTATGAGCAAGCACTGTTGCCCTCTGTGATTAGCTCACAGGTCAGGAGGAGTCAGGGCTACTGGATGGCCACAGCAGTTTTTCCTAGTGGCACATTTGGGTCACCCTGGAGGGAGCTTTGAAAATGCCCATGCCTGGGCTCCATCCCTGAGTGTCAGTTTTGATTGATCTGGACTGAGTCTGGGACAGGGACATCTTGGAGAAGTTCCTTCCATGAGTCTAACAGGGGCACAGCCAGACACTGTGTGAGGTGTAAGAGGTGCTATGATTCCTGGTCTCAAGCAACCCCTGGACCAGTGAGGAAATGACAAGGCAGCCATGCCCAGGCAAAGGGGTGGGCTGTGCATTGTGGCAGGGGTGGACAAGCATGGAGTTGGCACCAATGTGCTTTGCCTGGGCTGCTTCCCAGACGAGGTAACATTGGATCCTGATATAAACACACAGTCAATATTCAGGAACTACCTATTGAACACCCATTATGTCCCAGGGATGGTTCCAGGTGTTGAGGATACAGCAGTGACTAAGAGGAAGTCCATGTTGCCCGCCTCCCCCAAGCTTCCATTCTGGTGAAATTGTCCTATGATAGATCAATGGGATTTTTTTTTTTTTTTTTTTGGTACCGGGTATTGAACCCAGGGGTGCTTAACCATTGAGCCACATCCCCAGCCATTTTGGGTTTTATTTTGAGACAGGGTCTCACTATATTGCTTAGGGCCTTGCTGAGTTGCTGGGGCTGGCTATGAACTCATGATCCTCCTGCCTCAGCCTCCTGAGCCACTGGGATTATAGGCGTGGCCACTGTGCCCAGCTGATCAGTGGGAATTTGATGGGAAGGGAAGCAGGAATCAGGCATTCCTGATGCATGGAGCTTCATGAGCAAATTGGTGGGAAAGAGGAGGCCTTGTTTTAACACTGACATTTGATGTGGCTGAGGCCTTGGCATCAAAAGTGATATAAAGTGGTAAAAGATGAGACAAGAGACCTGGGTGTGGTCTTGATAGTAGGAGTGGGTATGTGTTGAGGCCCTGTTCAGGAGTTGCAATTTATCCTGAGGACATCAGGGAGCCATGGCAAGTCTATGAGCAGAGGAGTGACTTGATTTGAGAATGATGACTCTGGGGGGCATGTAGAAGCGGGGCCATTGGCCCATCCTAAATGACTCTTTTTCCTGATCCCTTCCTTAGTCAAGAACCCAAAGTGTTGGTCTGTGCTTGAGAAAAGGCCCACATGAAGTGAGGATAGAAGGCAAGGAGAAAGAAGCCTGGCAAACACCTGTTGGGGGCACTCTTGCAAGCATTTTACAGTTATTCACTCATTTAATCTTCACAATGACCTGTTTTGTTTTTTTTTATAATCTCAATTTTATTTTATTTTATTTTATTTTTTTAATTTTTTATTGTTGGCTGTTCAAAACATTACATAATTCTTGATATATCATATTTCACAATGACCTGTTATGTAGGCACACTTATTATCCCCATTTTACAGGTAGTAAAACTAAGGCTTAGAGAAATGAATCCATGTCCCAAAGTTACATAATTGGCAAGTGGCAGAGCCAGGATTTGATCTTAGGGAATTCACAGTGTGCACTGTGCTATACTTCTTTATGAAATACCTATTAACTTCCAAAATCCATAATCATGAAGAAAAATTGTTTTAGTTAGCTTTTGTATCACTGTGACCAAAATATCCAACAAGAATGTATTAGAGGAGGAAAAGGTTATTTGGGGCTCATGGTTTTAGAGGTGTGTAGATGGCCAACTCCATTGTTTTGGGCCCAAGTTGAAGAGAAGGGCCCAGCAAAGGAAAGGTGCTCAACTCATTATGGGATCAGGAAACAGAAAGAGAGAGAAAGAAGATGCACCCTTCCAGGCCACGCCCCCAGTGACCCACCTCCTTCAGCCACACCCCACTTACCTACCGTTACCAGCCAGTCAGTCCATTCAAACTATGATGAACTAATTAGGACATAACTCTCATAATCTAATTATTTTATCTCTGAATATTCTTTCAGTAACAGGAGCTTTTGAGGAACACCTCACTTCCAAACCATTACAGGCATTGTGAGGACATTGTCTCAATTTTTATGCTTCCAGAAAGACAAGGGGCATATACCCTCATTTTGACTTTCTGTTTTGTCTTCTTGAGTAAAAAGACCCTCATTAGTGCAAGACTAACCCAAATTTGTTGGTAATTTCAGTCCTGGACCAAATGTGATGCTTCAGGAGCCAGGCATGGTGACGCATGCCTGTAATTCCAGCAGCTCAGGAGGCTGAGGCAGAAGGATCACATGTTTGAGGCCAGCCTCAGCAACTTAGCAATGCCCTAAGCAACTTAGTGAGACCCTGTCTCTAAATGAAAAATAAAAATGGAGTGGGGTGTGGCTCAGTGGTTAAGTACCTCTGGGTTTATCCTCAGTAGGAAGAAGAAGAAGGAGGAGGAGGAAGAGGAGGAAGAAGAGGAGGAGGAGGAGGAGGAGGAGGAAGAAGAGGAAGAAGAGGAGG
>NW_026000294.1:3387253-3392485 GCF_001458135.2 Marmota marmota marmota | reverse complement strand
AAGAAGAAGAAGAAGAAGAAGAAGAAGAAGAAGAAGAAGAAGAAGAAGAAGAAGAAGAAGAAGAAGAAGAAGAAAGATTTAAAGTGATGTTTCAGGGCCTGGGGATGTGGCTCAAGTGGTAGCGCGCTCGCCTGGCATGTGTGTGGCCCGGGTTCGACCCTCAACACCACATACAAACAAAGATGTTGTGTCCACCGAAAACTAAAAAATAGATATTAAAAATTCTCTCTCTCTCTAAAAAAAAAAAAAGAATGACCATTGAGGGCTGGGGCTATAGTTCAGTGGTAGAGCGCTTGTTCGATCCTCAGCACTACATAAAAATAGATAAATGAATAAAGATATTAAAAAATGTAAATAAAAAATAATAAAGTGATGTTTCAGGGTCTGGTCACCTTGACGGTCCTATCTGGTACCCTTAGACTTAATGATTTCTTAAACTCATCTGGGGCATTTTGGAGGGATGAAAGAAGGATGTATGATGATATGTCCATGCCTAGCATAGTTTCTGTCACAAACCAGGGTGTTCAGCAGAGAGTTGGAGGTTAAATGAACAAATGAAAGAATAGAACCTTCTCTATTCTGGCCCTCCCCAGTAGAACATAATGCCTGTGAAGTGCTAAGGATGGCTTCTGGCATATACTGGGTTGCTTAATAACTGATAGCTCGTGTTGGTTTTCCAGAATCTTCCCTGAGAACCTAATAAACACCCTAGACCATCTTCCCAGAATAATGTGCTGCCCAGTTTTCCATATAAGATCAGAATTTTAAGGATCCTATAATGACCAGACTCTACAATCAAGAGTCTAGCTTCTGCTGATCTCACCTGCAAGCCACACAGCCACGGAAGGGTGTTGGTGGGGGTCAGGGAGGTAGTTGCCCCTCCCCTCTGCCAGCACTTTTCCCCATGTCCTGCTCTTTGGGAGTGAGCACTTTGGGAATAAGAATTCGAGACAAGGGAAGGGAACCCTTGTCCAAACTCCCCCACAGCCATTGCCATCTTGAGCCTGTCTGGCTTCTCTACCTCCTCTCTCTCCCTTCCTCTGGAGGCTAGGGACCCAGTGGGTGAGGCAGGAAAGGCTATCCAATTTAGGCCAGTTTGGGTAACAGGGAGAGAGCAGGAATCAGGAGACAGTTGACCAACCAGACACAGGCTGAGGCCTAACATGGATATCTTCTCCCTTCCACAAATCCCAAGAGACCTTAGTCTCATTTGTAGATTTAAGGCCAAATCAGAGAGGGGGAAACAAGAGCAGGGCTCCTGGGCCCACAGGTGGCTGAGTTGTCAAGGGAACTAAGCCTGTCTCACTCCAGTGACCTCCTTCTCTCCTCCACTTTGGATTGCCTCAGGGGAAAGGGAAGAGTCCAGGCTGGCTGAGCTCAGCTTTGTCCTAGTGCTGGGCCCGTGGGTAAAGGGCCTCCTGCATCTCACCCTGAGCTCCTCCGTCCTCCTTGCCTCGGGTCTCTGGCGGGCTGCACGGGGAGCGACAGCCACCCATCCGGAGGGGGTGGTGGAGCTGCAGCTGAGTTTATGAAGAGCAAAGATGACTCTCCAGCTGCACAGGAAACTCAGTAACCCTGATTATGTGTTTATTCTTTCCCTTCCCTGCCTCCTGCTCCCTCTTCCTACCTCCTTCTCTGTCTTCCTGCCTCCTCCTCATCTGCCTTTCTACCTTCCAGCTTCTTTCAGATCTGCCTTCTGCTGGCTGCCCTCCACTCTCATCTGCTCTTTGCCCCGCCACAGCCCTGCCCTACCCAGCCAGCTGGCTCTCAATGGCCTCTCAGCCTCTCTTCCAAAGGCACCCACACCAAAAAAGAGACAGCAAACCTCCCTGCCTCTGGTAGAAAGAGGCAGGCCTAGAGAACAGCTGCTTTTGCCCCACTATTCCTTTTTTATAGATGGAGAAACCAAGGCCCAGGGAGGAGATGATGCAGCAGAGCCAGAAGTTGAATTCTAGATGCCCAAAGCAGGATTTCAGGCCAAGTCAGTGGCATGAGACCATGGGGACTGGAGGAGGTCCCAGGGACTCACAGCCTCTGGGCTATGCCTCCACCAATAAGACACTGTACCAAGAGAACCGTACAGCTATGGGCTCTCAAGAGGGTGCAGAACCCATTGAGGTCAGTCTTGTCTAATCTATCATGGCCCACACAGGGAAATGGAGGAGCAGCGCCAGGAAGTTCTTTCATCCCCAATCCACACAGCCACAGGGAAGGTCTAGAAGCCCTCCAATGGGGTCGAGCAAGTAGAAAAACAGGAATGAGTCATGTTCCCCAGGGAAGTACACCTACCAGCAGGCTTTGTGGACAAATGAAAATGGGTCAACAAAGGTAGCTAGGATAGCTATTTCCCCAGAGATTTATCCTAAAGAAGAGAGGCTGGTCAGCATTGGACTATGAGGACAGCACTTAGAGGCAGGAGATCAGACAGACTAACAGCTAGGTTGCCCTTCAAGATCATTGTCCCTTGGTAGTAGCATTATGTGTGGCTTATTGGTGGGATACCACCTTTTGGGAGGAGGCTTGGGACATAGGTGGCAGGAGGAGAAGGGACCTTTGTTCAGCTCTAAAAAATTGTGCATTAACACAACCTGACATGTTGATATGAGCGTTCCTTATGCTAAATTATGCAAGGATAAACTTGGGTCTGGGAGACAAACCACACTGATTAGTGTCAGCCCTAAACCCACCTCACCATGACCAGGGGAAAGAGCAGGAACAGGAGCAGGCATTTGTGGAGTGTTTCTTGCCCCTCTGATTTCTTTCCCAGAATTTTTATTGTGCTATCTTTCTATGGAGGTCCAGAGACACAAAGTAGATTTCCAATGAGCCCACAAGAGCCATCTGCAAGGCTAAATAAGGGATTGCAGGAGTGGGGACCTTGCCCTAGGGTCCAGGGATTGGGGAGACTAGATCTGGGAGGAAAGAGGAAATCATCAGTCAGTACATAACTGGAGAAGAAAATCAGATAGGAACTTTAATAAAAACTGCCTGGATCTCACTTTATCACCAGAATCCTTTTCCAACCACCAGTCATTAGGCCCTGGGGTCTCTGGGAGGCTGTGTGCCAAATGCAGGAGTACAAGAAGTGGAGAGGAAGAGGAGTCAGTGCTGGGGTTCTGCTCTGGGGATAAGGGAAAGGGACTAGCCCTCTCCAGGCACTGCCTCTGGGCTGGGAAACCTGCCAGGCACTATGCTCTACTTCTCTCAGTGAAACCTCACCACACCCCTCTGCAGTTGAGATCATTAGTTCCATTTTTCAGATAAGGGAACTATGGCTCAGAGAGGTTGAATAACATGTCAAAGGCCACAGAGCTAAGAATGATGGAGCCCAAGCCAGGCATGGTGGTACAGACCTGTAATGCCAGCTACTCTGGAGGCTGAGGCAGGAGGCTCACAAGTTTGAGGCCAGCCTCTGCAACTTGGCAAGGTCCTATCTCAATTTTTCTTTTTAGTTTACAGTAATGGTAATGAGATATGGTCTTGCTAACTTTCCAAGGCTGGTCTTGGACTTGTGATCCTTCATACCTCAGCCTCTGGAGTTGCTGCCATTACAAGCAGGCACTGCTGCATCTGGCTCAAAATATATATTTTTTTTAAAAGGCTGGGGAGGTAGTTCAGTGGTAGAGAGCTTACCTAACATGCACAAGGCTCTGGGCTCAATCACCAGTACTGGAAGGAAGGGAAGGAGAGAGGGAGGGAGGGACGGAGGGAGGAAGGGAGGGAAAGGGGAAGGGATGGGTGAATGGTAGAGCCCAATTCTTGAATCTTATTTCCCAGGCTTCTGCCCCACATGCACCTGATGAGTGTCTTTGGCAGGGAGCTGGTGTGAAGTGAGAAACACAGAAGGAATCAATCCCTTTTCTTTGAAGGGATCGTTTCTAAGGACCAGTGGCCTTGCCCAGGCTGAATTCCACAGCCCCTCTGCCCCCACCCTATATAATCACCCTTTGCTGCCCTCTGACTCCCATCTCAGTCCCTGAGAACTATCCCCTCTCCCTTTTCTTGGATGTGGGAGCAGATAAAGGCACACCTCAATCTGTCCTAAGCCCTTGTCCCAGGAAGGACATGACTTCTGACTTAAGACACAGAAGCCAGTTGAAAGTGTAGGCAGCCTGGCAGTCCAACCAAGGAGGGTTCAGAGTCGAGCTTAACAAGGGACTGGTGGTGTGGCCTCGGGCAAGCTGCTTAATTCCCATCTTAGTTTCCCACCTTATAAAACTGAGGCAATCATAGCACCCGCACTCTAGGGTAGACTTGAATATTAGGTGGGTTCATACTTGTCAACTACTTAGAACAGGGTCTGGCACATGGGAAGTGCCATGTAAGTAAATCTTGGCTCTCATCATTACTGGATTTCACAAGGAAGCCCCACATTGCCAACAAGAAAAAGTGGTCCCAAAAAGCCTCAGGGAAACTATTGTAATAGTTCAACAAGAAATAAGATTGTGCAGTAGTGGGAGGTAGGGTGTCACCTCTAATGATGCAACGTGAAAGGCTACTGCCCAAAGCAGTCCCTGAAAGATCTCCTTTACTGATTGGCCCAGAACTATTGGTCACTATCAAGATGAACTACATTACATTGCCAATGCCTGACAATTGTTGGCCTCCCAAAATGGCAATTTCATATGGTTCTTCCTGATAGCAGAGTTCATTTTCAGGGCAGGTCATGGCTGCTTCCGTTCCCACTCATGCCTTGGCTCCTCAGATGAGAGAGGTTGCTGAGCATATTTGATCAATTTCTATAGAGTAAATAGTTGGGTTGGGTGTGGTAGTGTAATTGCAGCCTATAATCTCAGTGTCTCGGGTGGCTGAGACAGAAGGACCACAAGCTGGAGGCCAGCCTCAGTAACTTAGCAAGGCCTTTAGCTATTTACTGAGACCCTGTCTCAAAATAAAAATAAATTAATTAAAAGGCCTAGGGATGTAGCTCAGTGGTAAAGCCCCCCTAGGTTAAATCTCTGGTACAAAAAAAGTGTAAACAGTTGGTTTCTAGCTGTTTCTAGATTCAAAACTGTACTTCTGTAAGAAGTTGAAACATTCCTCCTGGAACCAATTTTGCACTATTAGAGCTCTTGATCTAGAAAGCCAAGAGTAGATTTTAGAAAGAGAGAGAGAGAGAGAGAGAGAGAGAGAGAGAGAGAAGGAAATAAAGGAAGGAAGGAAGAAAGAAAGAAAGAAAGAAAGAAAGAAAGAAAGAAAGAAAGAAAGAAAGAAAGAAAGAAAGAAAGAAAG
>NW_026000294.1:3376318-3386270 GCF_001458135.2 Marmota marmota marmota | reverse complement strand
CCCCCACCCTCCACCTCCTGCCCTTTTAACTGCTGCAACCACAACCCTCCCCTGCTCTCCCGGGTTCCTCCTCCCCAAGCCCCCCACAGCTCTGTCTGGAGGCCCCATTCTCTGACCAGTTTTGTTTGCTTTTAATAAAGTTAATCGCACTCCTAATTTGTATGTAATGAAAAGATAAAAGGGAGACATGGGGGCGAACCTTCCATTGGAGTGGGAGTAGTCCGGGTCCAGGGCTGCCAGCCACCTCCCCACCTCCACCCTCACTGCTGCCTTGTCCATCCGGGATTCTAAGAAGGGGCTGAGGTCTGGGCCCCAGCCTAGCTCAGTTGTCCCTCTTGCTCCCCCAGGGAAGCTTCCTAGGGCCTGCTGGTTCTGCCTCCCACCTTGCTTTTGGTGGAGGACAAAGATCTTCCCGCCTAAGTCCTATCAGCACCCCAGACTCCACATCTGTAGGACTCCTCATACCCTGAATCAATCAGTTTCTTGAAGTCAGGGGTGGCCTTTGGCTGGGTACATAGTAAGTGGCAGCAAAACTCAATGCATCCATTCTTTGTGTGTGTGTGTGTGTGTGTGTGTGTGTGTGTGTGTGTGTGTCGTGCCTTGGAATCGAACCACAGATCTATCACTGAGCTACAGCCTCAATCCCTTTTAGCTGGGCATGGTGGCACATGCCTATAATCCCAGCAGCTTGGGAGGCTGAGGCAGGAGGATCTCTGTTCAAAGCCAGCCTCAGCAACTTAGGGAGGTCCTAAACAACTCAGCTTACTAAAATNCTGGTTGAATAACCCTGGGTTCAATCCGCAACACACACACACACACACACACACAAAAGATAAATAAACAAATTTTATATTAAGACAAAAAGTCTTGCTAAATTTCCCAGGCTGGCCTCAAACTCGCAAGACACACTGGGCACTGTGGTGTATGCCTGTAATTCCAGCACCTTGGGAATCTGAGGCAGGAGGATCACAAGTTTGAGGCAGCCTTGGCAACTGAGCAAAGCTCAGTCTCAAAAAATAAAAATAAAAAAAGCTGGAGATGCTGGGGATGTATCTCGGTGGCAGAGTGCCCCTGGGTTCAATCCCTAGTATCTCACAAGTGCACGCGTGCACATGCATGCACACACACACACACACACACACACACATTTGCAATTTTCCTGTCTCAACTTCCTGAGTAACTGGGGTTACAGGTGTGTGTTATTGTCCCCTGCTCAATGCATCCATTTTTGACTGTGTCCCCATCTGGTCCCTGGGATACCTTGGATTTCTTAGTGAGAATGGAGGAGAATATATTTGGGGTGGGGAGGTGATGATTTGATTTTATTCATCAGTGTCTCAGCACTTCTGTCAACGCCACCCACTAATCCATCTCTCACCACCTGGCATGCCTTTCCTTCACAGGTCTCATTCAACTGGTTGGTCATCCCAGGTCCTGCCACCTGCACATGACCTTGGGGCAAGTTGCTCCTTCTGCCTCCCTGGGCCTCAGCCTCCCTGTCTCTCTCAGAGTCAACTAAAGAGTTTGGTAGTGGATGGAGAGGTGGCCAGTCCTAAAATGGGAGATATCTATGTCTCAGTGTGCTGAAGAAGCTGGGGAGCTGCTTCCTGCAGGTCCAGTCCCCAAGAACAGAGTCCTCAGCTGTTATGGGGATTTCCTGCTACACCCACCCATTGCCAGAGACAACTTCCATGGGAACTCCCCCTGTGGCCGTGATGTGGGGGGATGCTGTTGGAGAGGAAATGGGTCAGGTGCCCTGGGTTCCTGGTGAAGACTGCTCAGGGAAACCGTTCACAGACGGCTATGGCAGGGGACACAGACCGCAAGAGCCAACTCCATCTCCAGGCCTCGTTTCAAGAAGCCCATGTCCCAGACTCTTGGTTGTCCCCAGCAGAGGAACAGAGGTAAAGCTGATTGGGGGTTGGGTACAGCTCAGTGTGCAAAGAAGCGAAGTTGTAGGCCAAGCAGCCCTTCCTCTGCCCTCCCAGGGCCAGGTCAGGCAGGGCACAGGCTGGGCTCCAGACCCAGATGGGGGTACAGAGAGAGCAGCACTGCTAGAGGGGGGCTCCCAGCATGGCACGCCTGAGCAGCAATCTGGAAGCTATTGGGCTGGTGAGTTTCTGCGATCCGCTGCGAATGCCATGCCCAGTTCATTTCCTCTAAGGAAACACAACCTCGGGGGATAATTAGAGCTTCTTTGCGTACACAATCCCATATTGTTTATCCAACACAAATTAAAAAACGTGGGCCCTGAGAACATGGAGCGAGAGATAAAGGAGCCTCCTCCTCCTCCCCTTCTCCCCACCCCTCCCTTCCAGCTGGATCTCATTACCCTGCCCGGCCAGGCCAAGCCCCAGCCCAGCCCCAGCATCACCCCACCCAACTGGCTCCTGCTCCTCTATACAGCTCTCGTGGGTCCCCAGAGTTAGACAAAGTCACAGGGCCTGAGTTGGTCACTAGCCTTCCCCCGTTTCTGTCTGCATATTGCTCTGCAGCAAAAGGCGGCTCTGGCCAGTGTCTGACAAAGAGTGACCATTTGTCCCCATATCCTCTCAAGGACCCTCCCACTGAGAAACGTGGGAAATACCAGCCCAGAAACATAACTTGCACCCAGGAGCAGAGGCAGGGCTGTGCCCTAGGGGTTGTTGGGAAGGAAGGGCTGGCTCTCTTGGCCCTGGCCTTGGCCCGGGTTCCCTTCCACTGCCCAGATGTGCTCCACCCAGACAACAGGGAGCCCAGTCAGCCTGGCCTGGGGGCCCCCTCCACAAAGCCCAGCCCCTCTCCCCTCAGGGCTCAGCCCAACAAAGGAGGATTCTCAGCCCGGCTACTCAGGGCGGGAGGAAGGAGGGTTGCGGGTGGAAAATAGCTTCGGAACCCAAGGTTGGCCATGTCCATGAAAGCCCTATTATTGCTCAAGTAGCTAAACGTCTTGCTCAGCATGGCCAATTCAGCTCCCCTCACTCCCGTCTCCCCCTAGGAATAGCTCCACATTCCAGTACTGCACAGCCAGCCTTTTTCAACCATGGGGAGGCCAGACGGATGCGGCTACCCAGGGAGCGCTGAGGAGGAGGAAGTAGGGCTGTAGATGACAACTTACTTTTCCCAAACCTTGGCCTACTTAGAGGGCAAAAATGGCCTCACAGAAGTTAGTTTATCACCAGGTATGCCCTTCTTGTTTTGGAGCTATCACAACCCACTTCCCAGAAGGCTTTGTTGCAGGAGGCTTGCCTTATTCCTAGGGGGCTGGGAAGATGTCCTCCCATCCACTGGCTGCAAAGCAATATGGCCTCTCTGCCTCCCACTGGCAGAACCCAGTGAGGCCAGGCCTCTCTATTCTGTGCTCTGATCCTTCCCTCAAACTCAATCACTAAGAAGGCAAGAGAGCTGGGAAGAGGAATGGATGCTCTCCTGGGGCCAGGCCCTCCCACCTTCCCACAGGCCCAGAGCAGGGAGCTGACCTGTGGGGTGAGCAGGGAGTTTGACTTGAGGTAGAATTTTCTCTGGTTGAAGTGAAAAGGAAGTTGTGTGAACTGAGAACACATTCCCTGTCTGGCCTGTTCTTTCAGCTCTCCTGGTATTTTTTTTTTTTCCTTTTGGTTTGTCTCTGAGCTGGAAAGAACATGTGCTTGGCAGATTTTTTATTAACTAACTCTCTCTCTCTCTCTCTCTCTCTCCCTCTTTCTCTCTCTCTCTCTCTCCCTCCCTCTTTCTCTGTGTCTGTCTCTGTCTCTCTCCTTTTTGCTTGCTTGACAGAATTTAGATTAGACAAAACATGAGCTCATTTCTGCCTGAGGAAAAAAAAAAACACTTCTCTCCCCTCCCCCACCTCCTTGCCTTCTTAGCCTCACCCACCTCTGCTCCCCAGGCGGGGGTGGGGTGAGCCTGTAGGCTCCCCCAGACATCATCTCTAAGAAAGGACTTAGGGTGCCATTGTCCCCACACTGTGTCAGCTCTCAACTCTGGAGGGCAGGTAGTCCCACAGTCTTCCTGCCCAGAGTCTTGGCTGGGGGTCGGAAGCAGGGGGAAGGGTGATGGAGAAGGACAGGCCTGGGGTCCTGAAGGTAGGTAGGCAAGGTAGGCCCTGTCAGGATTGGCCAGACCCGTGGTAGCATCTGCACCTCGCACCCAGGTCCCACCTGAGCCTGCCTTGTACTCCTCTATCTCAGTCCCATAGGGACCCCTGAACAATCACTACACCACCTAATGGTTTTTGCAGGTCATCACCTCTAAGCACTCACTAGGAGCCCTCTCCTCAGACTGCTGACCCCCCTACCCACCCCATTTCTCTCTTCCCATATTGTCAGGCATACGGGACCATTGGGCATAAGGGATTTTGGCATGGGGGCCGAAGTTGAAATCCCAGCATTATCACTCACTTGCTGGGTCTTGGTCTAATCATCTCCTACTGAACCACAGTTTCTCTATAAAATGGGAATAATGTGATCTACATAATAAAATTGTCATGAGGTTTAAATGAATCCATTTTGACTTCTTGAAACTAGAAGATTCCTGATACACTGTGGATGTGCAGTAACTGAAGGAATAATTTTCTCTTCAGTCCTTCTCCTCCTTCTTCCTCTCTTTCTCTCTTGCTCTCTGTCTTCACCCATCCCCCTCTCTTTTTCTCTGTTCCCCTCTCCCTCTCCCTCCTTCCTGACAGAAAATAGAGGCAGGAGAACAGCAGGAAGGATTGTGCTTGGACATAAGAAAGGACTTCCTCAGAGTGCTGTGATTAGCACTGGAAAGGACTGCCCATTGGAATACAGAGAGCTGTCTTCCAGCGTATAATGTAGGAGAGCTGCCCGTCCTGGAAGCAGGAAGATGGGGGTCATCTTGTCCTGGAGGGGCCGGGGCAGGGCAATGACCATGGAGCGTGAGACAGAACCCTGGTTTGGGATGTTGTTTCTGCCATTCTTCGCGTCACCATACTCTCTGAGTTTCATTCAATTCCCTACCTACACAGTGGCCAGGAATCTGCCCTCCTTTCAAAGCTGTTGCGAAGTATCTTTATGAGCTTGTGCTGGTTGCCCAGATGAGTCTTCCTTGTCATTCTCCAGAGCCAGAGAGGAAGACCCGGGCCGGGTGTCTGGGGCTGCCCTGGTTGCTGAGGCTGCAGAGCCCTCAGGGACTTTTCGCGGTCATTGTAGCAGGCAACATGCCAGCTCAGTGAGGGCTCCAAGACCGGTAGGCCCCTCTGAGTCAGTGGGCTCCCCCACCCCTCAGAGCCACACCCCTCACACCCGACCGCCTGCAAGCTGTCCCCTAGCCAAGCAGGGCAGTTTTCTTCTAATCTCGTTTTATAAATTAATCCCTCTCTTCCCTTAATCATTTTCATTGCCTGCCTCTGAGCCCACTCCAATCCATCTCCTGCTCCTGTACCTTCTCCCACTTATCATCCCCTCCTCTTCCCTCTGGCTGAGGAGAGAGGCCCCCCATATGGCCTGCTGCTACTGCGGCATGCCAGGCTCCTGGGTGAGAGGGCAAGCTCCCAGGCCCCAGTGGCTCTGGCCCCTTGCCCTCCAGTTCCTTAGAACCAGCTGATCAAAGTGGAAGCAAGTGGGAGCTGGCAAGCAACACACCTGGGTTGTGATCTTAACCTTAACCCCAGGGAAGTCCTTCTACCTCGCTGGGCCTTGTCCTTACTATCTATACAATGGAGCACCTAGCAGACACCTAGGTGAAAAAGCAAGTGCTTAGCAAAGAGCTGGGCACATTTGAGTCACACTACTCACTTCAGGAGAGGATAAGGGTCCCTGGTCAGCCCTCAGGGGTGACTCTACACTCCATGGTCATTGCACTGCTCCAGCCCCACCAGAGCAAGATGGCCCCCATCTTCCTGCTTCCAGGACGGGCAGCTCTCCTACATCATATGCTGGAAGACAGCTCTATGTATTCCAATGGGCAGTTCTTTCCAGTCCTAATCACAGCACTCTGAGGAAGTTCCTTCTTATGTCCAAGCACAATCCTTCCTGCTGTCCTCCTGCCTCTACTTTCTGTCAGGAAGAGGGGAGGGGGGAGAGGAACAGAGAGAAAAAGAGAGAGGGAAGGGGGAGAAAGATGGAAGAAGGAGGAGGAAGAAGGAGGAGGAAATTGTTCCTTCAGTTATTGCACATCCACAGTGTATCAGGGGAGGGCTCTCTCTGCATCTCTTCTCACCCAGCTCCTGTTCCCACAGCCACAGAGCTCCCTAACATGCACGGGCCACACAGCCCCTCTTGGCCGCAAACAAGAGCCTCCTTCCCCAGGCTGCTGCCAGCTGCCTTCGGGATGAGACAGCATATCGCCTGCCGTAAGAAGACCACAGTAGGCCTGGTGGTGCACACCTGTAATCCCAGCAACTGGGGAGGCTGAGGCAGGAGGATAGCAAGTCCAAAGCCAGCCTCAGCAACTTAGCAAGACCTTTAGCAACTTAGGGAGGCCCTGTCTCAACAAAATAAATAAATGAAAAAGACTGGGGTTGGAGCTCAGTGGAGCTCATCCCTAGGTTCAATCCCCAGTTAGAAAAGAGGAGACCACACTTGAAACAGCTTCTGGCCATGGAGATGATCACAAGGGGCTTTGGACGATAAGTGGTGAGGCCTTCTGGCTCAAAGTTCAAAAGCATAGCCAAGACACTGAAAGATTCCCTTTGCTTCATCTCCTCAATTCTCTCTGTGAAAGGCACCCCTCTGTTTGGCTTCCTGCGCCCCAGGCAGAGAGAGCAGTTTGGGAAGCTTGGCTATTTGAAGCGCCCACCTTGAATTTTGCTGCGAGCTCAGCTAAGGCAATCTGTCTGCTTAACTTGCCCAAATGAGTGCCTCTGTCATGCCAGGTGCTGACGGCTTCAGCAGCAATGAACATGGTACACATGGTTCTCACCACACATAACTTACCATCTAGCAGGTGGGCCTGGCTGCCTTTTGGACCCTGGTGTCTCTGATGCCAACACCTGTGCTTATAACCAGTGCACTAAGATGCTTCATGCTTCAGAGAAAAGAAAAATCATTGTACTTGTGGACAAAGGAGGTGGCTGACAGTGACCAAGAAGCCTCACAGCCTTCTAGGATCTGAGGATTGAGGGGAGGAAAGATCACCTCCTGGAACATGGCTAAGACAGGAATGGTGTGCCCGGGACACAATGGAACCAGCCCTGTCTGCAGAAGGGGACAAGGATTGATGTGCCAGGACCTCTAAACTGGCTCTTGAGAGATTAGAGGTCCTGATACTCCTATGTAACTGGCTCTTGAGAGATACACAGGAGTTGGCCAAGCTGACAGGCGAGATGACACCATGCTCAAGACCTAATAATACTTGCATAAGCATCAAACCTAGTGCCAGCAGCCCTGTGACTGTGGAACCCCTGCGCTCCCTCCCTCCCTATTGGCCATACACAGTCCCCTGCCCTGGTGCAGCAGGGAGGAACAATTTCAAAGAAGCCTGCGTTCTTCTCTGCTTTACTCTTTACCAGGATGTGTGGCCTTGGATAACAACTTCGTCCACTTCACCTCTCAGAGAATTCATTTTATGCAGCCTCCATTCTTCAGTCTACATGCTGGGGTCCTACCAGTTGTGGGATAATAAGTAGTTATTACTATTGCTATCTTCATCATTATCTTCATGAAAACTATCATGTCAAAACGTACCACACAGCCAGATGCCTGCCCCAGCTCCCCTCCCCTGCTTGCTCTGCCTTCCCGTTCCCCCAGATTTTTCCACCTCCCCTTCACTCCCCCCACCTCCCCCTCAACACCACCCAACCTCTTAAAGACAGACTGGTCAGGCCTGGATGAAGTGTGAAGGGTCCAACCCTAGCAGGCTTCTGGCAGACTTCAGGGTAATCCACATCCTCTTGCTGTTCACCTGCCACCTTGGGAGAAAGAATGGCGGACTGGGAACATTTTCTGTCCTGTTCCAGTTTAGATGTGTTTTATTATGTGGATTGCATGACCTGACCCAGAGTCTGTCTCATTCCTCAGCTTTGACCACCCCAACCACTGACCACCAATGAACACATGGGAGGAGGAGGCAGGACAGTAATCTGGAGTGAGAAGGTGGATGCAGGAATAGCCTCTATCTTCAACCCGCCCCCCACGAACACAGCTCACTTGAGGCCTCTGTCACTGACACCCAAAGGCAACCGTGTCTAAGCCAGTGCCAGTGGACTGCTCCCAGGCCAGGGAGGTGGGGAGGAGTCGGGGAGGGAGGGTGCAGGAGGGCGGGGCCACAGTCCAGCCTGGTTCTGATTTCCCTGGCTAGGGCTAGGAACCAGAGCCTGTTCTATCTTCCACCAGCCCTGCCCCCTAGCACAGTGCTTCTCTGCTTTCAGGAGCGGCCCATAACCGCAAACACATTTGCTAATGCAGCTAGCCTGCCCGCCCTGGGACAGCTGGCTGGGCCCTGTGCCTGGGGCCAGGCCAGGCAAAGGGCATGGGGCCTGGCTGGGAAAGGGGCCCAAGGCTCCTCCTCTGATGCACAGCCCCCTGCACACCCCGGCCACTGCCAGTCTATCTACATGGCCCTTCAGCACTGTGACTCCCTTTAGGGCTGAGAAGCATGTCAGAGAAACTGAGGCTGATACAGGGGAAGGGCGACACGCAGGATGCACAATGTCCAGCCCTAGAACAGGGCAGCTAGACCTGCTCTTCAGCCAAGAGAACACTTTGCGACCTGAGCCATCCCATACAGCATCTCCCTCTGAGAGGAGCCATCTGTAAGAATGGCCGATCTTGGGCTTGGGGACAGCTGAGGGCTTATGGGTTGCCCAGGAAAGCAAGAATGGGGAAGGGGGGCTGGGACTTCCCGTCTCTGTCGCTGTGACTCAGGTAAATGTTTCCCTTCTCTGACCTTCAGTTTCTTCATCCTGCCCTGATTCCCTCAGAGACTTATGGCATGGGAATGGATAGGCAAGTGTCCTGTAAACCGTCAAGCACTCTGTCTGCGAAGCTCTGGGAAGGCAGCAATCCTAGCTGAGCTACCTCTACATCCCCTGTGATCCCTAGCCCTGAATCCCATTGTGGGGAAATAGCTGGAGAGATGGGCCCAGGGACTCGGTGATACAAGTCAACCCTCACCCTTATCAGCCCCAAATCCACAGAGCCTCCAAGAACCAAGACTGAGTCCCAGGGTCCCTAAATTCCAAACCTGGAGCCATGGCTGGAGACCACTCCCAACCAAACATTCATCCCAAGGCCCCAGCTCTGCTCAGCTGCCCCCATTGCCCCTCCCCCCTTCATACACAAGGCATGCAGCTTAGCTTCCCCCTGCCAAGACACCCCCATCCCGGCCCCACAGCCCCTCTCCAAAGACAGGGGCCTTTCTCTGCCACGTTCCTGGAGGCTTTTCCACTTAACAGGGCCTTGAAATCCATTTGCTGCAGACTGTGAACTTCCTCTCCATGCTCCTGCCCGCTGGCCCTCTTCGAGCCTGACCCCCCCACTCCCACCCCCTCACTGGCGTCCGCCAGCCCGTGGCCCAGCAGCTGTCACCCCTGATCTCCCCCTCCCCAGGCCTCTGGGGCCAAGCAGGGGGCACCTGGAGGAGGTACTTGGGACCAGGAAGGAGCAGCAGCCTGGATTCCGAGGGGGAGCCCAGAGTTTGCTCCCTAGGAGTGTCCTGAGCTCTAGCAGCCAGCACATGAGGGGTGCCTCCCCTTTTCCCAGCCTGCTAGGGAAGGAGGCCGGCTCTTCCAGTACTCTAAAGCCACCAAGATACTCCCCCCTGGATCACACCTTCATTCCTCATAGCCCTCATGGCCATGTTGCTGAAAGAGATGCAGGACAGTGGCCTGATGACCTTGCAGACACAGTGGGGGACGCAGGTGGGCTGAGTTCTAGCCCTGCCTCAACCAAAATCCACAAGCTCCTGCGAGTCTGGTCCCTTCCTAGGGCCTCTGATTCCCCCAGTGGCTCCTGCCCACCTAGACCTGACATCCTCTTATTTCCTGAATAAAACTCTGCTCCCCCCCCCCCGGGGT
>NW_026000294.1:3329019-3376109 GCF_001458135.2 Marmota marmota marmota | reverse complement strand
TGCTCCCCCCCCCCCCGGGGTAGTCAATCCTGGGTCTTTGTGCCCTTCTTTCTGGAGTCCAAAATGCTTCTATGTTCTGCTACAAACTGTATTCTCCATTCCATAAGGTTCTCTAAAGCTGTAGAAATGGGAGGCCACTACTATTCACTGAGCACCTACTATGGCCAGGCACCTTCATTGCCTTCTATCTCATTTAGGTGTTATCTTCATGACATAGGCTGAGGAAACTGACACTCAAACAGTAGAAGTGACCCATAGTTCCAAGACCAGGAAATGGTAGACTCACAACTTGAAACTGGGTAAATAGATCCCCCCAGCTATTCTTTCCTTGCCTCCCTCCCCTTATCCACGCCTGTATACCAATGTACCCAGTAATGGAAAGAGGACCTGTTAAAGCATTCTTGCCCTGCAGTAGCTACTTACATACAGTGTTTCCAATGTTAGGCAGGCTGATACATGGGCAGCTTGTGACCCACTCTGACCTGAGGCTCGACTTTAGCTTTATTTTCCTAAAATTACATTATACAAAAGCTAAAGTCAGAATAAGGAAGAAAAGTGTACCCCAAGGACGGAACACTTGGAAGAGGAAAATAAGGCCTGCTGGGCCTCAGGTCCCTCAACTCAATTGAGCACCTACAATGTGTGGCCCACTGGTAGCCATTTTTATATAACTTCTCTCCCCCTATTTGGGACAAATAACCAGGGAATGATCAAAAAGTGAAATAAGAGCAGAGCCAGAAACTAGAAGGGCATGGCCAACTATAGCAGATGCTTCTAAACCATCTCTTATTTAAATACTCACAACAGCCCTTTGGGTTAGCAGTCATCTAGACCTTTTTATAAATTGGGAGACTGAGGCCCAAGAACACAGAGTGAGAAGTTGGCAAAGTACTTCTCCTACCCCCATTCACACCTCTGTCAAGCCTTTCCTCAAGGGAGGAAAGGTGATATCTATAGGAAGAGGTCCCCTCTGTCCCAGACACCCTAGGCCAAGACAAGAGGGCCATATGCACAGAGAACCTATCTAGCAAGGGCAGGGCTACAGGCCTTAGCCAAAGTTCACTCTCAACCATGCTGCCTGGAGCTCACCCGTGTACTGGCTCTAAGGGATGCCCGTCTCTCTCCCCAGCTGTCTTTCTCATCCTTCCCCACTCTGCTTCTCAGCAATGAATTTGTTGGAAACCTGGACTGAATTACCACCCATTACCCAACCTGCCTCATTCCAAATCCCTGGCATTAATGCAATCAATGGAGGGGAAGCAGGCTGCCTGTCTGGCCCGCCCAGCACTGCTAAAGCCCTGCGCCCCAGCCCCTCCTCCTTCTTGCGCGTGTCCAAGCCCCACACACCATTCACACATGTGCCTGTCAAAATGGAGCTGGTCCTCTACCCACAGAGGAGGCCCTCCTGAAAAATGAATGGAGACCCATAGATTCCTTTTTTTCTTTCAGTGAACGTTTATGAAATGCCAGCTATGCGCCAAACCCTGTCTTGAGGCAGTAAAGATAGTGGACATTGGACAGTTTACAGTTCAACAAGAAGGTGGGCAATACACAAGTAAACCATAAATTGACAACATAACCCCAGACCACAGTGAGTGAAAGGCTTTTCATGATGTAGTCAAGGTAGAGTTTCCTAAGTCATGGGAAAGACTTTAAGTTTTGTCCTGAGTGTGATCAGGATTGGCCAGGTGTGGTGGTGCATCTCAGCTCCTTGGGAGGCTGAGGCAGGAGGATAGCAAATTTGAGGCCAGCCTCAGCAACTTGATTGAGACCCCGTCTCAAAATTTTAAAAAGGAGTGGGGGCTGGGGATGTTGCTCTGTGGGAAAGCACCTCTATGTTCAATCCCCAGAAGAAAGAGGAGGACGAGAAGGAGAATAAGAGGAGGAGGAAGAGGAAGAAGAGGAAGAAGAAGACTGAATTTGTGTTTTGGTAAGATGGTTCTGGTGGCTCCAAGGAGAATGGGTTATTGAGATGCCAGGGTTGAAGTAAAGAGTGTAACATATCCATAAAGATGAGAGCTGATGATGGCCTGGGCCAGGCTGGTGGCTACAGAGAAGTGGACATCAAGTAGGCAATTAGATCTACCAGTGTGGACTGATGTGGGGATGTCAGGCTCTTGCAGAGAACCCCGATGGATGGCTCCTCCATATCTCTACTTGGATGCCTGGTTAGGTATCTCAAATATACTCTGGCTACAAAAGAATCCTTGATTTACAACCCCCCCCCATCAAATTAGGCTGTTAGATAAGCGTGGGGCTTATGGGAGAGATCAGGATTGGAGATAGAATTTGCGAGGGGAGGCGTTGTTGACATACAGGTGCCATTTAAATCCACAAGGCCTGACAAGATCCTCTGCTGAGAAGATTTAACCAGGGAAGATGAGAACACCTGAGACTAACCTCAACGTGTAGAGGAACCTGAAAGAACAAGAAAGGGAGAAACCAGCGAAATAAGAGCAAAACTAGGAAGATTTTGTCAACTGTAGCAGATGCTTCTGAAAGGTCCAGAAAGGCAAGACAGGGCATTGGGCTGGGCAATATGGGATCACTGGTAACTTTTGACAAGTGCAATTGCAATAGGGTAGAAGTCTGCTGAGGTAGCTGGAAGTGAGAGACATTTGAGGGTAGAGATCATTTTGAGAGGTTTCATGGTGAAGGAAAGCAGAACAATAAGGAAGAAGACATAGGGTCAATGGATCGGAGATCTAAGGAAGGGCAGAGCATTGTCAAATATGGGTCCTAGAGGGACTGAGATACAAGTATGGAGGACAGGGTGAAAGGATGGGATGGTTTAAACCAAGCTTTTGAAACTCACATAGTTAATAGAGATGGTGAGGTCAGGGTATATGGCCATAGGAATGGGAAGCAGGAGGCCAGATCCTTGGAAGTGGAAGACCAGATGAGATGGGGTGAAAAACCAAATCCTTGAGGGCATAAAAGTCAAGGTGGCAGCTCTGTTAATGAAGAAGTTGCTGAGACTACTGCCATGATTAGTAAGCCAGTACTGATGATGGCGGTGAATGCCTGAAAAAGGGACGGGAGGCTCCCAGGAGGGTTTGGAGATGAGATAGCTAGGTGCGGTGGTACAGGCCTGCGATCCCAGTAGCTCAGGAGGCTGAGGCAGGAGGATCACAAGTTTAAGGTCAGCTTCAGCAATTTAGCAAGGCCCTAAGCAACTTAGTGAGACCCTGTCTCTAAATAAAATATTAAAAGGGCTAGGGATGTGGCTCAGTGGTTAAGCACCTCTGGGTTCAATCCCCTTTACCATATATATATATATATATATATATATATATAGGCTGCATCTTATCTAATGGGAGAATGAAAATGAAGGTTACTGCATTCTGGAGCAGTAGTGGCATAGGGTGGAGGCAGGAACAGACAAGCACGTATATATCATTCATACATTTCCATATAAAAATAGGATTAAAAAAAAGTAAGGAAAGTTCACTGTTAGCTTTTTTTCTCTATTTGAGAAAACATTCCCGTACCATCAATGTCACTAAAGTACTTGAAATAGCTCTTCCTGTTGTGTTCTCTATTTTTAAAATTATTTTAACTAGCTATTTACTTAAATGTAATTGCTCTCTTGTAGGTTATAGATAAAACTGAGTGATTCCAAGTATTTCCTATGAGAAAACACTAAGGACTCTAGCCAAAAGCAGATATGTCATGCCAAAACAATAGACTATGTGTTAGGGAAAAACCTTTTAAATGGGCTGGAGGTAGAGCATTTGCCTAGTGTGTAACCAAGGCTCTGGGTTAGATCCCCAGCACCACAAAAACAAAAACACACTTAAATGTTATCATCTAATTTTTATTTATTTATTTATGTACTAGGGATTGAACCCAGGGCTGCATTGTTACTGAGCTGCATCCCCACCCCCTTTTTTCATTTTTTTATTTTGAAAGAGTCTGATAAATTGCTGAGGCAGGCCTTGAACTTGCAATCCTTTTCCTCAGTATCCTGAGTTGCTGGGATTAGTCATGTGCCACAGTAGCTAGCCATTTAATTTTTCTTTAAAATGTAATGCACATAGTACAATATTCAACCTTTTAAAGTGTATAATTTGGTAGCTTTTAGTACAATCATCAAGTTTTGTAATCATTACCTATCAAGTTTCAGAATACTTGCACTCACCCCAAAAGAAAATTTCTTACTCATTAGGCAGTCATTCCCAATTACTTACTTCCCTCAGTCCCTGAGACATCAGTCTATATTCTCTATGAATTAATCTATTCTGATTATTTCATATGAATGGACCTATTTAAAACGTGACCTTCTGTATTTGACTTCTTTCATTTAGCAGAGTGTCTTCAAGATTCACCTAAGTTATAACATAAATTATTCTTTTTATGGCTGAATAATATTCCCTAATATACAGAGTCTACTTTTTATTTATCCACTCATCGGTTACAGTTGTTTCCATGTTTTGACTATAATATATAATGCTGCTATGAATATTTGTGCATAAGTTTTTCTGCAGACTTATGTTTTCAATTCTCTTGGGTGCATATCTAGGAATATGGATTCCATCCAGATCACCCTTTCTGTCATTGCTAATCCACCGTGTTTTCCTGAACACTTTCCACGGATCAGTATTGATGCTGGGGCTCCTTGGAAGGCCCAGCCGATGCAGCAAAATTCATATAACTAGTTCATATAACTCATATTTTGTCTGATATTTTGAGACAAGGTCTCACAAGCTGCTTAGGGCCTGGCTAAGTTGCTGAGACTGGTTTTGAATTTGTGATGCTCTGGCCTCAGCCTCCTGAACCACTGGGATTATAGGCATGTGCTACAATACCCAGCTTGGTAGTTTGTTTTTGTTTTTGTTTTGTTTTGAGTGAGGGTGGGGAGAGGGGGAAATAGGGGAATGGTAACAGGGGATTGAACTCAGGGCCACTTGACCATTGAGCCACATCCCCAACTCTATTCTGTATTTTATTTAGAGATAGGGTCTCATTGAATTGCTTAACACCTTCCTTTGCTGAAGCTGGCTTTGAACTTGCAATCCTCCTGAGCTGCTGAGTTGGTTAGGTTTTAATCTAAGATGTTTTGGGTCTTGTGTTTTCAAATCAAGACAAATATTCATTAATACAAATACTCATCATGCCATAGATTGGGGGGAGTGATAAGCTATGGAATGGGGAGATGGCAGAAAAAAACATTATCTTGAAATACTCATCATGCCATAGATTGGGGGGAGTGATAAGCTATGGAATGGGGAGATGGCAGAAAAAAACATTATCTTGAAATGCACTTCCAACAAGTAACTGATAAGGCAAAAGAAAATATCATTTACTTAAACAATGCTAAAAAGCCAGTTGCAAAGAAAAGAATCTGGGTATGACAGAGTTGTCCACAATTCTCATTTCCACTCTTTTCCCTGCCACAGTTCTGGTCCACATACTGCCATCATAGCTGATGAGAATACTGATCAACATCACTCCTGGAAACACAGATGACAGGACTTGCGGGTTCTAGATTTATCAATCCACTTACAAGGAATGTCTCTAGGACCCTTTTAGTAATCAATATGGGCCAGGTAGATTTTTCTGTTCTGTAAATAAGATTTCTAGTTCATTTCAGATAACTTCTTTTGAAGTATATAAACCACATTAAAACAGAAGTCAACAGTAACTGGAAATCTCGTTTTTGTGATCTTGTACTCAGTACTAAGTATCCTTTACTCATAATACATATTGAGGGAAGAGTACAGTGATGATCCAAAAATTCAGCTTTCAATGTTCTCTATGGTTGTTAAATCAGGAGCTCTCAAATCTAGGGTCCCGATATATCCCCTACAAGATGTCAGCAGACAAATTCAGGAGGGACCCATTAATTTGGTTGGAAAGAAATTACATATATTCACTAATCTATAAGTTACTTCTTTAAAATTATGAATATAGGCAACAAACCATGGTAATATTAATAGTATCTATGACCTTCTCCAAGAGAAATCACAATTGTAGATATCATGTATACTCAATGCTACTTAAAAATCCTGAAAATTACTAGATATTCTACCACATCTTGTTATTTAATAAAGAAACACATTATTATTTTTTACTGTTTTGAGTACTTTAATATTCCTTTGTAAACTACTATATTATGCATTTAAGAACACCATGGGAAAAAAAAAAGAACACCATGGGGGGCTGGGACTGTAGCTCAGTGGTAGAGCACTTGCCTGGCATTGTGCGAGGCACTGGGTTCGATTCTCAGCGCCACATATAAATACATAAATAAAATAAAGGTCTATCAATGACTAAAAAAAAAATTAAAAAAAAAAACACCATGGGGAGTGGGGAAACACTATGTACTGTGTATTAATTAACATTATTGTTTCAATGTTAAATTTCCCACTGAGACAACTATATTGACGTAAGGCAAGAGACTGCCTCTGCCTTGATACATGCCAAAAAACATTTAGGCGGGGCTGGGGTTGTGGCTCAGTGGTACAATGCTCACCTAGCACGTGAGAGGCCTTGGGTTCAATCCTTAGCACCACAAAAAAATAAATAAAATAAAAGTACTGTATCCAACTACAACTAAAACATAAATATTTTTAAAAAACATTTAGGGTGAAGTATGACATTGTATATAATTAACTGTCAAAAGGTTCAATAAAAAATAGACACACACACAGAAAGAGAAGAAAGAAAATATGATGAATTATTATCAACTGGTAATATTATCAATTTAGGTGAGCGATATACCAATGATCACTGTACTACTGATAATTTTTCCAAAATTTTAAAAAGCCAAGAGGATTAAGTAGTATTCTGAGGAGGGGTCTACAACATTCAACAGACTTCTAAAGGGATCCAAGCCACAAACAGGGGGAAAAACCCTCTGCTCTAAACTCTTTACCTTTCAACATTAAATAATATCTTTCTTTTATATGTCCTTATACTATATAGATAATTTCTTACTTATGTTCCTTTCTATTGCCTAGAATATAACCAAATCTTATTCAAACCCTATATTTTGATACTGAACTCAATTCAAATTTTCTACACCCATGAAGACTTCTCCTATCCTATTTCAATCAAGGAAAACATTGTCTTTCCCCTAAAATAGCAAAGCTCAGTGTTTCTAACATTATACATAGCAATTACTACAGATTTACCTTAAAGAATACCTTCACAATATTTGAATTCCCAAACTACCATAGCACAGCAAGCTTTCCATGAATGTTTATCAGAGGGATAGATAGGATGGATGATTACATTGACAAATGGCTGCGATACAACATGATCTATGTCATCTGTCTAATCCTGTGACTGTTACTCAATATAAATACTCAAAACAAGATTTAATTTTTAGATAGCCTCAAGGCCATCTTGAGACTCACATGACAAAGAGTGGCAGAATAAAAACTCCAGTGACACTTCCAAAAAGAGGAACAATGTCCACACCAGTTTCAACTTGGTCACAGATAACATTCAAAAAGAATTTGACTTCCAATACCTGTTCTTGGTAATGAAATTCATTATCCTCAATTTTCTGAATCTCTTCAAAAACTCTATGAAAGAAAATGATAATTAGAGATATACTTAAATTTATCACTAGAATCATCAACAAGAAAAAAGAAGCATAAAAATAAAGAACTGGCCAAATAAATGTAAAACCTTAGCGTACACTCACATGTAGAAGGATGAGGATATGAAGCCAGTAAAGGAAATAGAGTAGGAAATGCCTGAAA
The DNA here is from genome assembly GCF_001458135.2 of Marmota marmota marmota. Classification (NCBI taxonomy): domain Eukaryota; kingdom Metazoa; phylum Chordata; class Mammalia; order Rodentia; family Sciuridae; genus Marmota; species Marmota marmota. Next base: position 3,368,397 of record NW_026000294.1, on the reverse strand, counting down.
AGCCATCCCACACGACTAAACCATGTGTACTGGCAGGCTGAAGGCTAAAACATATTAGAATTGACTCCTGGCCTCATTCTAAGAAGTTTATTACCTTTTTTCTGGGCCTAGCTTCTGCAGCATTTTTAAATACTGAAAGACAGTATGAGCAACCTGAAAACAAAACATCTCATTAGTCTATTACATAAAGTAATACCTATATAAAAGAAAAAAACTCCATGTTAATATTTACCTCATAGAAATGTTCATAACCTTCATCAGTTAATGTGATAGAAATGCTGAACACTGAATAAGTAGAATTTTGCTCAAATCCTGTCTCACCATTTCCACCAAATAATGCAAGAGCCCAGCACCTATAGTTGGGAAAAAATAATCCAATCAGTATATCTGAATTGACAGCCTACAAATACTTCAAATTAACAAAATAGGCTTTTCTATGTAAAATTTGGGAATCTTAGCTTTTGATTAAATATAATTTCTAATAGTAAATTTCAAAGTACAAATTTTAAAAGCATAAAGCCTTCCAACAGACGATTGTGCACTTGGGAGTCCCAGAAGGAAGTAACAGCCGTCTTTACCTGTTTAATGGGGAAGCTAATAGATATTGCAACACAGTAAAACACTAACAGTTTCATGAAATCGAAGAACTTCTTCTTGAAATAAACAATACAAAATATTAAGATATGGCTGCTGNAACAAAAATAAAAAAGGGCTGGGGATGTAGCTCAGTGATAGAGTGTCTCTGGATTCAATCCCCAATACGGGGCAGGAGGTGGGGATTGTACTTGATTCTTTAACTCATTGGCAAGGGATTCCTTTCCATAGTTGACCTTGGTCTTTCTTAGTCCAAGTTTATTTAAGAAATGTTCACTGACCATCACTAACACATCTCATCTCTCTCTGCCTACTTTTTTTTTTTTTTTTTGGTACTGGTGATTGAACCCAGGGACTCTTAACCACTGAGCTGAACCCACATCCCCAGCCCTTTTTATATCTTATTTAGAGACAAGTTCTCACTGAGTTGTTTAGGGACTTACTAAGTTGCTGAGGCTGGCTTTGAACTCATAATTCTCAGCCTCCTGAGCTGCTGGGATTACAGGCGTGTTCCACCATGCCCAGCTTCTCTGCCTCCTCTTTCTGCTTCCCTTGCCAGCTCGTCTTCCTCTCCTAGTCCTTGAATGCTGGAAGGCCCTGGGGCTCAGAGCTTCCCCCATTTTTCAGTGCTCCCCAGTCTCCCTGGGTGAGCTCATCTCCCCTCGGTTCCAGCTCCTATCTGCATGCTGATAATCTCTACCCTAGGCCTCCCCCCAGCCCTCTCCCTTGAGTGTCCAACCCTATCTCGGCTTGAATGTCTTCCAGGCCCCTCCAACTCAACAGGACCCAGCCTGAGCTCATCTTCTTCACACACTCAGTGAACTTTCTGAAGCTCATATCTATCTTATGACCTCACTTAGAAATCTTCTGGGGACTCTCCTTGGCCTACGAGATCAAGTCTACACTCTGAAGCCAAAATGCACGGCCTGGCCCGCTCTGCTCCAGATCAGCTGAATGACTCACAGTTCCAGAAATGCACCAGGCGCCCCTCACCCTTGGCCTTGCATGTGTTACTCCCACTTCCTGGAACACAAGGACATGGTGAGAGGGGGGCCAAAGGGGACATCTGTCTTCAAGTGCTGACGTGTGGGGGTGCTTCTGAGATTTCAGTTTTAGTGTCTTAGTGAACATGTGGAAACAAAGGGGACAGACACATTCTCCTAGCACCATTTCCTCCAGACATGCTATTGTCGGCTCAGCCTCCTCCCTTTGCTCCCTCATTAACCAGGCCAAATCCTATTTCCCCTGAATTGTCAATATGCAAATGATCATAAATAAGCTTCCAAGAATAGTACCTGGTACATAATAGGTACTCAATAAATATTTGCTAATGATTGAGTGAATGTGTTCCTCTAGCTTCCCTCTGCCAACATATTGTAACATGAGTGCAATTTTAAGTCTGTGTCCTGTCTTCCCAGGCTTGAGTTCACCGAGAGCAGGGGCAGTACCTTCTCTGTTTATGCATCCCCAGAGCTCAGCACATACCAGTGGGGCTCACCAAATGTTGATGAAAGAGTTTATTGAGACCCCTCGCACTGAACTATGTCCTGAGGAAGCAAGCAATGATTTAAAACAGTGCTGTTGCCCCTGCTCCTGAGATTCTGGAAACTCCAGCTGGTATACTAAGAGGAGAAGAATGGCAAATCTTGCATTTTGGAGGAGAGGTGAGGAGGAAGGGTGAGTGGGAAACCTGCCCAGAGGAAAAAACTTTTTTTTTTTTTTGCAGTTCTAGGGATGGAACACAGGACCTCACCGATGCTAGGCAGGTACTCTAACACTGAGCTGCATCCCCAACCACCAGAACCTTGGTGAATGTGCAGGACTCTTTTAGACTTTGTCTTCAGTTATTAAAATGTGCTTTTTATAAAAAAAAAAAAAAAAAAAAAACTTTGTCTTCAGTTACATTTTAGCCAAGTACAGTGGTGCACACCTATAATCCTAGCAGCACAGAAGGCTTGAGGCAGGAGGATTACAAGTTCAAGGCCAGCCTCAGCAACTTAGTGAGGCCCTCAGCAACTTAGCAAGACCCCATCTCTAAATAAATAAATAAATAGGCTAGGGTGGGGATGTAGCTTAGTTGTAAAGTGGTCCTGAGTTCAATCCCATATATATGATCTATGAAAGCTAAGTGCTGGCTTCAGTGGTCGAGAGTAGGTAAGTACCCCTGGGTTTAATCTCCAATCTCCAGGACCACAAAAAAGGAAAAGTGCTGTTCATTCAATATCTCAGCTAAGCCAGACACCAATCCTAAAAATAGGGATCATTATCATCCCGTTTTACAAATGACCTAGCAGAAGTGCCCAAGGCCACTCATATAATAAGCAGCAAAGTTGTCACTTGGTCCCCAATTTTCCTGACTCCAGAGTTCACATGCTTAGTACCACATTCTCCTGCCTCCAGATCTGTATACACTGTAGAACATTTCAAATATGCTATCTCTCAAAAAATTACTCCTAACCTGCCCTGCAGGGAATTTAGTTCCAAGAAACCTCTCAGCCCCTGCCATGGATACCAATATCCCCAGATGTTCAAATCCCTTATATAAAATGGCATATTTGCATAGAACTACATACATCCTCCCATATACTTTAAATCAATGCTAGATTTTTAATAATACCTAATGCTTTGCAAATAAAATAGTTGTTATACTGTATTGTTTGGGAGGGACTCCATACACTTTCTGTAGAGACACAATTTTTTTTCAGACTATCTTCAACCCTACTTGGTTGAATCCACTGATGTGGAAACTGCAGATAATAGAGGGCCGACTCTATGTGCTCGCAGGCCTTTTCTCTTACTATTCCAAATGAGAGCAGAGTGCAATGGTTCAGAGAATGGAATCTGCAGCCAGGCTGTCTGGTGCATGTAACCAGTTCCGCCACTTCATAGCTGTGTATAACTGAGCCAGATGCTGTACTTCTCTGGGCCTTGCTTTCTTTACCTGTAAAATGGAAACAGTGGTGATGGTACCTAATTCACAGTTGTTATGAAAATTAAGCCAGGTGTGACAGCACATACTGTCATGCCAGTGACTCAGGGGTCTGAGACAGGAGGATCACAAGTTTGAGGCCAGCCTCGGCAATTTAGTGAGGTCCTAAGCAACTTAGCAATACTCTTTTTCAAAATAAAAACGGCTGGAAATGTGACTCAATGGTAGAGCGCCCCTGGGTTCAATCTCCAGTACCAAAACAAAACAACAACAACAACAAAACAAAAAAAACAGTTACTTAGAATAGTGCCTTGGAACATAGTCAGTATACAAAACAAATGGAACTGGACTCTCCATGTTGCTTGGTACCCTTACTTCCTCCCATGGAGTAGGCTTTTCTCGAGTGAAGATGAGCATTCTAAGCTAGTGAGAACATAAGAGCAAGAGCACAGAGGTGGGGAAATACGTGCTGTGTATTTGGGGAAGTTCAGAGAGGGCTGGTGTAGCTGGAGAGGTAGATGATGTAGGCATCGGGCTCCCTTTATACCACAGGACTGGGAAGAAAGCCCAGGACTCCTCCAGGCCCCCGCAAGCAAAGCCCTAGGATCTAGATCCGGGTTCTCAGGCCTCTTGTGGGCTCCTCAGCGGGGCAGCTGGGCCAGGAGCTGGCCTCCCCAGGCCTCAGGGTTTGTACTCTCCAGGCAGCTGTCTGTCTCTGTCTGCCCAGGTCCCGGCCCCAGGCCTGGTTCCCACTCAGGCATCTAAAGCATTCTCTCCTCCTCAGAGGCCAGGGGAGGGGGAGGGCATCTGGAGGCACCACACTGGGGGGAGCTCTCCTTGGAAAGCCCAGGATGGGGAAGGCAGGGTGAAGGGGCCAGGGCAGCCTGCCAGGGTGGGCTCCCCTTCTCAGCTGAGGTCTAATGGGAGCTGACAAGAGCAGCTGTGGGCCTTTGATGTGCCCTTCAGGTATGTGTCCCAGCTTGGGATGGGGAAGCTGGAATGAGGAATGTTGATGAGGGCGGAGATAAGAGAGGATCAGTCCAACCAGGCAGAAAGGGCTCCACAGGGCTCAGAGGAAGAAAGAAAACGGCATAAGCTAGAGAAAAGCCTGCGTGGTCTTCAAGGGAATGGCCGCCTGGCCCCTTCCTGCCCCACCAAGCAGGAGAAACCCCACTGGACTCACCCAGGCCCTTCTTGCCTGGCTGGGGTTCAGCCCACCATGTGATCTTTATTTCAGGTCTGTACTTCACTCTGCCCACACCTGGACAGACACGAAGTGGGTTGGGCTCAGGACTCAGCCTCAGCAGGTGAATTGGGGTGTGGGCTTCCTGGAGCTGCCAGGCCTGACATGGGAGGGTTAGCCCTGATCAGGGGGAGAGTTTTCCAGTTGGCCCTGGCCCTGGAGACACCTGTTTGGTGTGACCGGGACAGATCCATAAATCTTCCAATAGTAGATTCTCAGGCCACTGGGACTCCCTCCCTCAACAGCACTCTCCCAAGTGGTCAACCAATGTTCTCTCCAAAATTCCCCAGGATAGGTTGTGCACCATCTCTTCAGGCAGCTCTTGTGACCAATTTCTGGATTTGATTTTTGTCATCCCCAGCCACACCTACAGCCCTGCCCTGGGCTCACTCTGCCCACCTTGCCTTTTTTTTTTTTTTTTTTTGTACCAGGGATTGAGCTCAGGGGCACTCGACCACTGAGCCACATCCCCAGCACTATTTTGTATTTTATTTAGAGACAGGGTCTCATTGAGTTGCTTAGTACCTGGCTAAGTTGCTGAGGCTGGTTTTGAACTCAAAATCCTCCTGCCTCAGCCTCCCGGGCTGCTGGGATTACAGGCATGCATCATCCTGCCTAATGCCTTGCTTTTTATTTTTTTTTTACACTTTTATTAGTTGTAGATGGACACAATACCTTTATTTTATTTGTTTATTTTTATATGGTGCTGAGGATCGAACCCGGTGCTTCACATGTGCTAGGTAAGCACTCTACAACTGAGCTACAACCCCAGCCTGCCTTTTGCTTTTGTGAATGAAATTCCCAGACACTGACCTGGAGAAAATCACACAGTGAACAGACAGAACCAAAGGAGGAGCCAGCTACTTGCATGAGATTTCAGGTTCTGAGCATTTCTGAAGCAAGCAGATCCTGGTGGGATCTGAACCCAGATCTCTAGAAGTCGACACAGGCATTAAGGCAATTCAGAAATGGAAACTCAGAGGGCCTGGGGATGTTGCTCAGTGGTAGTTCACTTGCCTGGCTTGCTCAAAGTCGTGGGTTCAATCCCCAGCACTACAATTTTTTTTTAAATGCCAGTGCCTGTAATCCCAGTGGCTGGGGAGGCTGACGCAAGGAGATCACAAGTTCAAAGCCAGCCTCAGCAATTCAGCAAGACCCTTTCCTAAAATAAAAAACTTCGAAAAGTGCTGGGGATGTGGCTCACTGGTTAAGTACCACTGGGTTCAATCCCTGACACTAAAAAAAAAAAAAAAAAAAAAAAAAAAATAAAAAAAAAAAAAAAAAATTAAAAAGAAGGAATGGAAGTTACACATAGTTCCTTTGTGGCCCAGTGGACTGCTCTCATGTTTGGACCCTCCATTTCTCAACCTGTTTCACTTTATCAGAGTGTTAAAGCTGGCAGTAGCCTTGAGGGCAATCTCATCCACCCCACCTAGTGCCCTGCCAGAGGCCTTCTTGCACCTCTACAGCTTAGGGATGGGCTGAGTCGGGGAGCTCCTGACCTCTCACTTCGTGGATTGTTCTAGTTGTCAGAAGGTGAATTCCTACTGTCTGAATTCACCTCCCTGTAACTTCCCCCTTGTGTCTAGTCTGCTTTTGAATCTCTCTCTTTCTCTCTCTCTCTGTACTGGGGATTGAACCCAGGGGTGCTTAACCACTGAACCACACCCCCAGCCCTTTTTTGTATTTTATTTAGAGACAGGGTCTTACTGAGTTGCTTAGGGCCTCGCTAAGTTGCAGAGGCTGGCTTTGAACTCACGATCCTCCTGCCTCAGCCTCCTGAGCTGCTGGGATTACAGGTATGCGCCACTGGGCCTGGCTTGCTTTTGAAACTGTTGTAGATGGAGCAAATGGCCTGAAATTCTAGCTACTCAGGAAGCAGAGGCCCGGAATATTGCAAGTTCAAGGTCAGCCAGGGCAACTTGGTAATACACTGCCTCAAAATAAATAAGTGCTGGGGATGTAGCCCAGTGGTAGAACAGCACTGGGTTTGATTCCCAGTAACAGGGTATGGGTTCTTATAGACTGGGAGGCTACTGGAGTGATGGTAAGAGCAGTATGCATTGACAGCCAGCCCCCACTCCTCCCTAACCATTGGCGGGGGGCTTCCCTTCAACCTGGATAAATACCATCTAGCTCAAAGACTTTTTTGTAAGTTTTCTGCTCCATGACAGCCTTTCAGATTTCTGAAGATGGAGACCACACCCTCCCACCTTTCCCCCAGTTTTCTCTCTTCCAGGATCAACAACTCCAGTTCCCTCAACTGATCCTCCTAGGGTGTGAGCTCCTCTCCTCCCCAGCCAGCAAATTCCCCTCAGTGCAGGAGGGAGGCAGAGATCCAGCATGACCTACACTCAGAAAGGTTTACAGAGAGGAAGGAAGGAGAGAGACCACTTTGTATTCTCATGTTCTCTATCTCTGCACCACTTTCCCCTTGAATTTGCAGCTACTCAGTTGCCCATATTCCTAAAACCACAAGAAGCAGGACCCAAAACAGCCACCTGATACCTTTGCCTTGCCTTTGTACCCTCCTGGCTCCCTCTCTGCCCTCCTATCAGGGGCTCAACTTTGCAAACTGGCAAGGGAGCTCCCCAGGAAGCAATCCCCATCCCAGGGATGGCGATCTTGTTCATTACACTTGCCTCTCCTTCTGGAACCCTCTCAGTGTCTTCAGACACTAGGCCCAGTGATCTGTAACCAAGCCTGGTTTGGAGGCAGGGATGGGATCTGCTTCCATTTAGGAAGAGCTTGTCACCTTGAGTCCCCTCAGCAGCAATCCTGGGCCAAAGCCTGAGGCCCAGCTCAGAACGTCAGGCCCCAGGGACCCTGGCAAGCCCTTTAGGAGATGACAGCATCAGCAGGAGTCTGAAAGTGAATGAGGCAGGCCAGCCTCCTTCTCAGCCCCCCTTCCTCCTGCTCTTCCGGCTGCTGGGAAGTTGGAATGTTGCCCTTTCTCCCAGGGGTGGTCACCTGCTTCCTCCCCACCTGAGTTCTGGGGCTGCTGAGTAGGTGGAGGAGGGCGAGGAAGAGGCTGGGAGCACTAGCTAACCTTGGCCTAGAGGAATGTGCAGAATAGACCAGGCAACAGGGCCCCTTTCCCAGCCAAGGGCCCAGTGATAAGGAAAGGGGGAGGGGGCAGCTGGAGGCCAGCAGTGGGAGGGAGACCAGAGCATGCAGGAGAATGTGCTGTGTCAGCCCGTAGCCTCTGAGCTCAGCCTGAACTAACAACGCCCTCCCCTCCCCCTCCTGCCTCCTTCCTTTCCTTCCTTCCCTTCCTGTCTTTCTTCCTTCCCACTCTAGGTCTCCATCAGCCTTTCCTTGTCTCCACACCTTTGCTTCCATCTCCCTGTCTCTCTTTCTGCCTGCCTCCTGGCTCTTTTGGCCTCTGGACCCACAGCTCCCCCTCCATCTGTTTCTGTCCCTGCCTCCACCTCCCTCACTGTGTCTGTTGCCTTGTCTCTCCACTTCTCTGCCTATCCCTTTCTCTCTCTTGTCTCTCTCCCAACCTGTCTCCTTCTCTAGACCCACCCATCTCTCTGGGTCCCCGTAATCTGTCATTATGTCATCTTTTGGTCTGTGTCTCTCTCTCTGCCTGTCTCTTTCTCTTTGTCTCTGCCCTGCTCTCCTCCCATATCACCCTATCTCTTTCTCTGCTGCGTAGACTCTCCTGGCTGGCTGTACCTCTGAAAGGCACTAAGCCCAAGGCTGCCTTTGTCAACAAAGAGAGGGAAAAATAGAGGCAGGAGAGGGATATGAGCTCCTGCATACAGGGGAAGATGGGGGAGGGAAGGGAACCATCTTTTTCAGCCTCTCTGATAAGCACCATCTTTACCTTGTGATGGAAGGACTCTTATGCCTATTTTTCAGGTGAGGATACTTAAGGAGGAAAGTGACTAGTCCAAGGTCACAAAGTGAGCCAGGGAAGCAGAATTCCTGGGATTTGAATCTAGGATTCTCTGCCTCCATGGTCCACTGGGAGAGGGCCTGCTCTTTGCCTGTCCCACGCCATGCTCCCTAACCTACCCCCCCCCAACACACACACACACACACACACACACACACCACCTGACTGATCTCATTCTCTGGGATACTGATCTTTGGCCTTTGCCAGAAAAGTACCCATGTGAAAATCTCCCGAGAAGCCTGGTTGGTGAGATCTAAAGTTTCACAGTAACATAGGCCTGAACTGGTCCCTCAGAAAGAATCCCCCTAGGCCTCTTGAGAGCTATGGCTGAGAAGGTCACATCTGATGGGTGTCCCACAGAGTCCCAATAGAAGGACGCTTGAAGCCACAGAGTCCAAATCTTCCTCACTAGTTGGAGACATCAAGGCTGAGAGAAGGGGAGTGATCACAGGCCACCTCTAGACATTGGTCCTCAAAGGAACAGGGACATCTGAAGAAGGAAATTGTCAGGGACCAGTTTTGGTTTGTATAAATACCATGAAAATTCTATGCAAGCATTTCCACCACCACCATCACTCTGCCACCATCACTGCCACCAAGCCACCTGTATGCCATCCCTGGAGCTGACACTTGGAGAAGAGCCTGGCGCAAGTCCTTGTGCCCTGGCCTTCTCATCTCTGAGGCTTTCTGGGTGTGGGATCAGTCTGACCTCTAGGCCCTGTGGTCTGTGACCCTGAGCCTGCCTGTGAATTCCCTCTCGGGGTGGGGGATACTAGCCCACACTGGTAATGCAATTGAGAGAAACAGAGACAGAGAGAGACATAGAAGGGGGACAGTGGGAGAAGGAATAACCAAAAGAGAAACAGGCTGAAGATGTAGAGAACGTGAAGCAGTGAGCTGGGCTAGGGGCCTTGGGTGGCCTGGAAGAAGTATTCAGATGACTGCAGCTCAGGAGGCTGAGGCAGGAGGAACACAAATTCAAGTCCAGCCTGGACCACTTAGAGAGAACCTGTCTCAAAATAAAAAGAGCTGAGGATATAACTCAGTGGTATAGTGCCCCTGAGTTTAATCCCCAGAACCTCAAAACAAAAAAAGAAAGATATCAATTGTGTTCCTTGCAGGTCATGGCAGCCCTGGTCCTACTCCCAACATCACCTCAGATAGGCTCCAAAGGGCTGTGCACACACATGAGCTCATTGTGCTCCTTGCCACAGGCCGTGACATTGGCGGGATGGGATGGCTGTTGCCCACTTGCCAGAAGAGGAAAGCAAAACCCAGAAGGCCAAAGCCATTTTAAACCTCACTGAATCAAGTGAGCTGCCCACCCAAGGCCTTGCTCAAGCTTCTAGTGGCCTTTGCCGCTTTGCCCTTGGTCCTGCTCTGGGAGACATTGGTGAGTTCACCTGAAGAAGTCTCAAGAGAAGAACAGGCAAGGAAGAGAAACAGGGAGCCAGACTTGCTGGAGGGCGTTTAGAGAGAGAGAGAAAATGATTAAGGGAGAAGAAGGATTGGCTGAGAAAGGGAGATTAAAGGAGCCAACAGACAGGGCTTGGCGCAGGGATGAGTCAGGCCAACGGCCTCCCTAGATAGTGATCTACAAATATCTTAGAAGTCTAAACAGCCAAGTAGGCTTCAAGGAGGAGGAGGAGCAGGGGCAGGAAGAGGAGGGATGGGGGCGGGCCATGGAGTGACTTGGCCAGTCAGAGCAAGGGCACCCACCTTGGGAACTGTGCTGGGCCAGGAGGCATGGCCCTGGAAGGCTGCCCTGGCAAATTACAGAGGGTTTCAGTAGCAGCACTACCTGGGGATGGGGGTACTGACCTCCCACCTCAGCCCCTCTCATGAACCAAGCATTTTCTGTCCCCCACCTCACAGTAGGGCCCTGTGCCAACTTGGGTCTTTTCCATCTCTAATAGGGCTGAGTCTGTGGGCACACACTGCATAGGCCCAGGCCTGGGCCTGATTGTCCATCCACACACACAGCCTCGGGGTTGTTTGGAGGCCCAAGGGTGGCAGCAGGAGCCCACCTTCCTCAGTGGGTCTTTTCCTGCCTCCCAGGGGCTTCAGATGCTGGGGGGCCTGGCCTGCCTGAGCAGGACTTAGCCCTATTAGCTCAGAGCAGAGGCCACACAGAGATGCCACCCACGAGGGGCAGGGGGCAGGGGCCAGGATGTTGGCTTCACACTCACTTTTCTGTGTTCTGCCCAATGTCCTGATGCAAAGGCCTAGGACGCTGAACCTGCTCTAAGTAGTTGTGGAAAGTGAGGCTCAAGGAGAAATGATGCTCTTGAATTTGAGATGAAACATTTCTTGGAAAAAAAAAGAGGAAGTTGGATGCCACTCTTCTTGAAGAGTTGGAAATAGTGTTCCCCTTAGATCACCAAGCCATGTTCATGCACATAATCACATGGGCACCTAAACATGCAGGTGTCTCTTCTGCATCCCCCCACCAAAGGTAAAACAGGGACACATGGTTAAGAACTCAGAAGAGACAGAGAAGCCCAGTGTTTTCACTTTTGGTGGGAGGCCATCCTGGAGACTGAACCCAGAGGGACTTTACAACTGGGCCACATCCCAGCCCTTTGTATTTTTTATTTTGAGACAGGTTCTTGCTAAGTTATTTAGGGCCTCACCAAGTTGCTGAGGCTAGCCTCAAACTTACAGTCCTCCTGCCTCAGCCTCCCCAGCTGCTGGGATTACATGCATGCACCAAGACCTCAGACTGAGGCATCTGCATCCAGAGCCTAAGGGCCCTTTGTAGTTCCTCCCAGAGCATCCTCCCCCCCTTTTCATTTTGGTATCTCAGGAAGCTATACTCTGGGTATCCTCCAAAGCCCTTCCTCTGGGGAAAGAAGGAAAGTGGCCCAGTTTCTATTGTCCCAGTGAGAGGAATGAACACCTCACCATCCTGCTCCTTTTGACTTCCGGCTGGGAGGAGGGACATTTGGGAAGCTCTTTCAGAACTGGAGTTGGGTATTCCCTCTGAGCCTTTCCATTTTTGTCTCTGTGGTCCCCACACCAGAGACACCGTGGCAGAGCCCACAACAGATGTCAAGTGGCTGAGAGACCCTGGGGAAGAAATAAAGGATGGGTGGAGGCACAGTGGGAGGGAAGACTCCAGGGTGCACACTGGGTCTTAGAGTTCAAAGTGCCATTCACAGGAGAACTTGCTCCTGTGAATGGGGGAGAGGGGAGAGATTATGCTTCTTATTTTTCACAGGAGAAAAATGAAGACCAGAGAACGGAACCTTTTCAAGGTCTCACAACTAGAATATAGAACAATGCTTTGAATTATTTTTTTTTCATTGCAACCTATGAAATCACAACATATGTAGGTATAAAAATCATTTTTTACAACAAGAACCACTGGACATGTATGTAAAATATGTATATAGAGATTGGAAACAAGAGTTTCATGTAACTGCTTATCCTTACTGCATGGGACAAACACTGTTTTGTTTTGTTTTTTTCTTCCCCTTTGGTTTTGCTTTGCTTTAAATCCTGGTCAAGACTCACTGAATTGATTATATGACTTGTTAATGAGTTGCAGGCTGCACTTTGAAAAAAAAAATGTTGGTGGCTACAGGACACAGACCCTAAAGCCAGAGAGGGGCCCTTTGCAATGTGCTTTGCTGCCTCATTTGGAAAGAGAGAAGGGATGGGAACATTTTAGTAAAGTGTGAAGACAGTCATGGCCAATGCAGTAGGGGATTGGCCTGCAGCAGTGTCGCTTCTGGATCCAGAGGGAGGCCTCCTAGTTAGGGCCTCTCACTCCTCCAAAACAAGCACAGAGCTCAGGTAAGAGCCAGAGACTTCAAAATGCTGGCCCTGAAGGCACATGGAGCTGGGATGCCAATACCGAGGGCCATTGGAATGAGGCCTGTAACAGAAGGGAAGGGTGACACACAAGGAGAGAGAGAATCATCCTGTGAGAGGTACAGACATCCCTGCACATGCACTCACACACGTATGCCCGCACATGGATACAGGCTTACATACATACATCTTCCATTGCAGCCCCTGCCCCATATTCAGGCTTCCACTGTGTCCCCTCCCTGTTTTTGCAGATATATATGTGTATGTCCCTCTCACACACTCTCACACCACACACACACACGCACGCACACACACAGCTAAAGGAGAGAGGAACAGCTGTCAGTATGTGAAAGGCCACACAGCCTGATGGGGGAATACAGAGCAAGAGCATTATGGGCTCTTCCTTCTCCAGAGACAGGGGCCATTTGCATTCTTCCTGCTAAGGGAAAGCCATCCCTAGTTAAAACAGCATCCTTGGGGGTCTGGAGTTGGGTATTCCCTCTCTAGACTACAGTGGGCATCAGGTCCCTGCTGCTAGGTGGGAAACACCTGGTCTCATCTTTGGCAGCCCTCGGTGACCATGAGCCTCTTGGAGGATGGGGGTAGGAGGACAATGGTTTCTCCAAACCTGTTGGAAAAACAAGCTGGGAAATTGAAGCACATGATTACTATAACTGAATTGAACCAATCATAATTCTGCCCCACAAGAAGGACTTTGGTGGGGAGGAGGAGGTGCTTGGTGTCCCAGGAGGAAGCAAATAGATTTGCTCAGGTTCTCACCAAGAGGGAAGGCTGGGCCCACTGTCCTGAGAATGTACCCTGCGCACCGCGAATGCTGAATTCAGGCAAGCAAGGGAGAAGATTGCGGATGAGGGATCAGAAAAGATGATGTCACAGTCCAATACCCTCAAAAGAAAGATGACACTCATACTACCAAACATGCTATACAGATTTAATGCAATTCCTATTAAAATTCCAATGTCTTTCTTCATAGACATAGAAAAAAGCAGCTGTAAAATTAATTTGGAAAAATGAGAGAACCCCCATAGCCAAAGTAATTCTTAGCACGAAAAGTGAAGCAGGAGACATCACAATAAAATACCTTAAATTATATCCCAGAGCTATAGTAACAAATACAGCATGGTATTGGCACCAAAACAGACACATGGACCAATGGAACAAAATAGAGGACACAAAGATAACCCCACATAAATACAGTTATCTCATACTAGACAGAGGAGCTAAAAACATACATTGGCGAAAAGATAGCCTCTTCAACAAATGGTGCTGGGAAAACTGGAAATCCATATGTAGTAGAATGAAATTTAACCCCTATCTCTCACCCTGCACAAAACTCAACTCGAAGTGAATCAAGAACCTAGGCATTAGACCAGAGACCTTGTGCCTACTAGAAGAAAAAGTAGACCCAACTCTCCAACATGTCAGCTTAGGAACTGAATTCCTCAAAAAGACTCCTAAAACATAAGAAGTAAAATAAAAAATAAACAGAATGGTATCAAACTAAAAAGCTTCTTCACAGCAAAGGAAATAAGCAAGAACATGAAAAAAGAGCCCACAGAGTGGGAGAAAAATTTTTGCTGACCACACCTCAGATAATGCATTAATTTCCAGGATATACAAAGAACTCAAAAAGCTTAACAATAGAAAAATAAAAAACAAATAAGTCAATCAATAAATGGGCAAAGGAACTAAAAAGACACCTCTCAAAAGAAGAAATACAAATGGTCAACAAATATGTGAAAAAAATGTTCAGTGTCTCTAGCAATTAGAGAAATGTAAGACTACATTTAGCTGGGCACAGTGGTCCATGTCTATAATCCCAGCAGCTCAGGAGTCTGAGATGGGAGGATCATGAGTTCAAAGCCAGCTTCAGCAAAAGCAAGGCACTAAGCAACTCAGTGAGACCCTTTCTCTAATAAAATACAAAATAGGACTGAGGATGTGGCTCAGTGGTCAAGTGCCTATGAGTTCAGTCCCCAGTCCCCACCAAAAAAAACTACACTGACATTTCACCTCACTCCATCAGAATGGCAATTATCAAGAATACAAGTAACAGTAAATGTTGGTGAGGATGTGGGGGAAAGGGTACACTCACATATTTCTGGTGGGACTGCAAATTGGTGCAACCACTCTGGAAAGCAGTATGGAGATTCATCAGAAATCTTGGAATGGAACCACCATTTGACCTGGTTATACCATTCCTCAGTATGCATCCAAAGGTGTTAAAATCAGTATATTACAGTGACATAGCCACATCAATGTTTGTAGCAGTACAATTTACAATATCTATGCTATAGAATCAACATATGTGCCCATCAACAGGGGAATGGATAAAGAAAATGTGATATATATATATATATATATATATATATATATATATATATATATATACACACACACACACACACACACAAACATATATAAACATACAATGAAATATTACTCAGCCATATAAACATACAATGGAATATTACTCAGCCATAAAGAAGAGAGGCTATATGACATTTGATGGTAAATGGATGGATCTGGAGACTATCATGCTAAGTGAAATAAACCAATCCAGAAAACCAAAAGTCAAATGTCCTCTCTGATATGCAGATGCTAACACAGAACAGGTGCAGGGGAAGGAATAGAATTGTATGGATTAGATAAAGGAGAATGAAGGGAAGAGAGAGGGGTGGGAATAGAAAAGACAGTGAAGTAAATCAGACATAACTTTCCTATGTTCAAACATGAAAACACTACAGTGAATCTTACTATTGTGGATATCCACAAGACTGGGGTCCTAATTAGAATAAGATATATGCCATGTTTGTATAAACATATCAAAATAGATTCCATTGTCATGTATAACTAAAAAAAAATAAAAAACAAAAAAGTTTAAAAAAAGAAAGATGGCACAAAGACTCAGAAGAGAGAGAGAGACACTAATGTTGGACTTGAATGGCAGAACTGCCCATGGTCCAGTCAAAATGGAGCATGTATTGCAAGTAAGAGCCACAAAAGGATTTTGCAAAAGATACTCAGAAATGGCAAGGTCACACATCAAAGCTACAAAGTGAGGCATAGAACAGGGCCATGGAAACAAAGGAGGTCAGAGAGGGATGAAGTCAAGAGACTGTGAGGGCAGCACCCAGGCTTAGTCAGCAAGAAGGCCCCTATAGTTTGACTTGATGGTCAAGAGAAACTGAAGGAAGGACCAGGTCTATTTGGGGATGACAGGGAGGAAGTCCATTGCCTAGTCCCCCACTTTCTGATTTCTTGATCTCAGAAACAGCTGTTATCTACCCTTCTTTTCTGGAACTTGTCACCTTCTGACTCCTTTCAGGACTTTGCACTGACATGTCTTTCCTCTCCAACTGTATGGGTGGGCAGCTTGCCAAGTAGAGGAACCACATCTGGCTTGGTCCTGGGTCGCCATGATGCCCAGGCCATTGATGCTGAATGCACATGTTGTTTTAAATGACTTCACCTCCAAATCCAGTGTAGCAACCACACAATTGCAGATATGAGGTCAGAACCATTGTCATGACTCAAAGAATTCATGGAGACTGGGAGGTTTACAAGTACAGCATCAGCTTTCCAGAATGAGGAAAGGAAGACTGGTGATACCAACCCCTTCACTCAGTTTAGAACCTTGACCAAATTCTCCAAAGTGTTAAGTGGCTAGTTCTCAGGAAACTTCCAGGGAAGATGGCCTCACAAGGAAGCAGTGTGCTCACCAAGTTCACATCAGGGCCAGTTAGGTCTCATTTTACTTCGTAACTATGTTGGTCTCTGGAGTTCAGCAAAGCTTCTGACAAGGACCCTTGCTCTGTCCTTGTGAATAAAATGAAGAACTGTGGGCTGGAGAAGGTCATATGAGGTGAGTTAGTCACTGAATAATTGAACTTAAAAAGCTTTGATTGATGTCAACCAGGAAGAAATTATTTAGCAGCTGCCACAGGGCCCTGGGCCTCCAGCCCATCCTGCACACTAAGGTTAATAGTGATCTGCAGGAGGACTCAGAAGACCTGGTCACCAGAGACCCAGATCTCCAGAGACCCAAAGCTGCAAGGAACAAGTATTTGGTTGAACCAAAAAATGAAAAGGAACAAAAAATTCTCAACAGGTTGGAACCAGCCAGATCAAATTAAATAGGAGTGAAGGTAAAGTCTTACATTGAGACCCAAAGCTGAAGTACGCAAATACAGGCTGGGGAGACAGAGCTTCACAGCCACATGTGTGAAAAAGACCCAGAGCTTTGGATTGGCCACAGGCTTCACAGAATCCAACAGTGTGACGTGGTGGCTAAAAAAGCTAATGAAATCTTAGGCTGTATGAATAGAAATACAGTTCCCAGATGCAGGGAGCTAATAGTTCTGCAAAACTCCCACCCGTCCAGAATATCTGGAATATGAGGCCTAACTGTAGGGCCCACATTTACCAAGGCACATTCATAAACAGCCAGGAAGGGTCACCGAGGCTGAGGAACCACAGTACTTGAGAATTGGTAGGAGAAACAGGGGCTCTTTCCCCCATCCAAAGGGGCTCGTGAGCCTTGTCTTAAAATAGCAATATTCTGGCAAGGTGTGATCCTATTGAGCACTATTCTGTGCTACGCACTGGGTGGAGGACTTTACCCATGTTAAACCCCTTAACGGCTATAAGGGAAGGAGTTCTTACTCCCCTTTGACCCAGAGGAGTAACAAAGTCTCACATCTAGAAAGTAGCAGAGCCAGTACCCAGTCCAGATCTGCTGGGTTCCAAAGACCATGCTTTCGCCTAAATAGCTAAAGGCCAACATGGGGCAGAGGGAACAAGGGTGGTCTGTATGGTCCAAAAGGCATATCTGGGATCTGTGGATGGAAACCACTGGAAAGTATAATTTCAGCTCAAGCATGCATGGTGTTTGTGGGTTTTTGCTTTGTTTTGCTTTGACTTTTTATTATGGAAAATTTCAAAAATATGTAAAAGTAGACAGAATAGTTTCATGAGCCCCCATGGATATACCCATCATCCAGTTTTAATGATTAGCAACTCATGGACAATCTAACTTTACCCTCTCCCCCACCTACTCCCCTTCTGAGGATTGTTTTGAAGCAGATTCCAGCAATCTTATCAGCATGTATACAGATGGTGATTTTAACAGCCCTGTCCTGAGCTAGGACTGGCATCCAGGAGAGGGAGAGAAGGAGCTTGTTTTAGTCAGCTTTTTCACCACTGTGACTAAAAGGCTCAACAAGAACAATTGTAGAGGAGGAAAAGTTTATTTGGGGACTCGTGGTTTCAGAGGTATCAGTCCATAGAGAACACTCCATTCCTCCAGGCTCAAGGTGACGCAGGACATCATGGCAGAAGAGTGTGGCAGAGGGAAGCAGCTCACATGGTGATCAGGAAGCAGAGGGAGAGACTCCACTACCAGATACAAATATATACCCCAAATTCAAGCCTCCCATGGCCCACCTCCTCTAGCCACACCCTACCTTCCTTCATTTCCCACTCAGTTAATCCCATCAGGGAATTAATTCATTGATTGGGTTAACACTCTTATAACTCAATCATTTCTCCTCTAAACTTTCTTATATTCCTTCACACATGAGCTTCTGGGGAACACCTCCCATCCAAACCATAACAGAGCTCATTTTCACTAGAGGTTTAGAAGTATCCCTGAGGCCATTCTCCATCCACAGCAATAGAGAATGGCCATGCCAGTTCCCTCTGGCTTCAAACATAACTGAATTGATTGGGTGCAGGTCAAGGAGCAGAGAGGCCAGAGCTACTATCTGGGCAAAGAAGATTTCTGAAATGCCTTGGGATGACAAGAATATTCCTAGCAGTGCAAGCTCAGGAGCCCTCCATGATCCTTAGCATGCCACTGTCCTACCCCTGCTACCCAAGTTTTACTCTGAAAGAAGTATATATTTCTCCACCCTTAACACACACACATACCCACACACTCAAACACATTCACATACTCATACACCCTATTAGAGTCTTTGGAAGGCATGAAGGCATGTCCTAGGCCGCCTCTCACACCTTGCCCTGGAGCCTGGCATGAGTCACCTCTTCACCATGGACATGTGGGCACAGGTCTTCATGGGAGCCGTGGGAGCAAGCAAACTTCAAGGTTTCAGGGGCCGCCAACCTCCAGGCCTCGGCTACACTTTTAGCAAGTTGTTCTTGGCCCTGTCCACCATCCCTCAGTGCCCTTTTATGTGTGTCCCTTCTTTATCAGACCCTCTTCTGGCCTTCAGCAGGGACTTCAACCCCAGTAGGGGACAGCTGGAAGCAGAAATGCTGTGGTTGAAGTGCCCACACCAACCAGGAAAACAGCACTTGATACACTTCAGAGCAAGGAACCTGAAACGTTCCTTGGCCTTGACCTGAATAGAGGCTTATTCATATGGCAATAGCATGACAGGTACACAGGCTGGTTTTAGTGGGCCCCAAGTGCAAATGTTTATGTTAGCTTACCAGCCTTTGGCTAGAAGGCAAGGATTAGCCTCTTGATGTTCTCTCTAAATGGAGACCAATGACAATCAGGATTTTATGATATTATTTATTTACTCATTTTTGCTACCAAGGATTGAACCCAGGGGCATTTAACCACTGAGCCACATACCAAGGGCTTAAGTTGTTTGGGCCCTTGCTATGTTGGTGAGGCTGGCCTCGAACTTGTAATCCTCCTGCCTCAACCTCCAGAATAGCTGAGATTACAGGTGTGCACCACCATGCCCAGCTTCCATTCTTCCTTTGAACCTGGCAGAGAGACTAAGGCTTGCCCCAACAGCTGACACACACTGTGCACCAAAACATCCTCAAATAGAAGACTAAGTGGCC
The DNA here is from genome assembly GCF_001458135.2 of Marmota marmota marmota. Classification (NCBI taxonomy): domain Eukaryota; kingdom Metazoa; phylum Chordata; class Mammalia; order Rodentia; family Sciuridae; genus Marmota; species Marmota marmota. Next base: position 3,349,068 of record NW_026000294.1, on the reverse strand, counting down.
AAGAGCCTCACTTGACCCAATTCACTGGAAAATCTCAATACGGAGGTCCTCATAATGCCAAAGACTGATGATCTCTATGACTAGGAGAGAGGAAAATGGTCCTTCCCCATGCCCTTTGGTAGATGTTGCAAGACTGGTCAAGAAAAGGACACTGTGTGGTGTCTCCCTGCTCTACAGTCTTCTTACAAGCCCCTCCATCTGGTACAGAGCACATGCTTTCTGGAGACATCTCTTGCATAAGAACCCTTATGTTATTTAACTTGGCATGCATATCTGTGTGTGTCTGGGTGTTTGTTGTCTCTTCAATTAGACTGCAAGGCCCCCAAGAGCAGGAGGTACCCCTTCATCCATCCTGTCCCTTCTGAGCACATAGCTGGGCACCTGGAAGGCTTCAGATCAACCTGCTTCTTGCTTCTGAGATTGAGCTACTGCTCAGGGTCCCTCCACAAAGGGTGAAGATTCCAAATGCCCCCTAAGTTCTGAGTCTCTATGCCAAGGGGCCTTCCTGAACTTTCAGAGACTCTCTTCCTGGATCTTTCTTTCTCTGGAAAAATCGGTACAGGCCTCTGAGCCCAGACCCCGAGGTCTCTCTGGTGCATCTCTGTACCACTGTCTCTGTGAGTGGATGTCTTATAGTCTCTGGGAAATGAGGGCGGGGCCAATACAAACATCGCAGCTGAATAGAATCTTTGTGGCCTAATGATTTTGGAAAACGATTTGCACGGCAGGCTTATTATCCAAAGGATGGGAACCAGCTGTTCCCCCTTTCTCTGACAGCAGGATAAGAAGGAGCAAGAACTGCAGTTGGAGAGCCCAAGGTTTCTGATCTAGAGGGGCCAGTGATACAGGAACTTGCAGCCCTAGATTTGGGGATGCAGCATCTTCTCTAGAAAGCTCTAAGAGCAGATCACTTTCCATTCCAGCTCAATCTGGGCAAAGGATTCTTCTCTCTGGAACCAAGGAATGGACATGATGACTCAAAGAGAATCAAGGAACAAGAAGGCCCAGGATGAGCAGCACTTGGCAAGACCTGGACAGGAAGTAGGAAGTAAAAGGGCTTGGTGAAGACTTGGGAGAGAGATTTGGGGACTTCTTGGACTAGAATTCCATCTAAGAGACTGGGTAATCACAGGGGAACTATTCCTCATCAAAAGCCAACTATATATCAGGACCTGTGCCAGAGACTTCTGAATTAATCTCATTCATCCCTCAAAGCAAGATTTTGAGACAAGAGGTTACTGTGTCCATTTTATTAATAAGGAAACTGAGGCTCATTCAGAAAGGTGAAATGACTTGTCCAAGGTCACACACAGAAAATTGCAAGGCTAGGGTTTGAGCCTGGGTCTGGCTCCTAAGTCAGTGCTCTCTGCTACTCAACAGTGTCCAAGAAGACCAGTGACAACCTGGGGCCACTCCTGCTTGTGGAGAAGGAGGTGGGGAAGGGGATGGCACTCTTATCAGAAACAAAGTTACTGCATCAGACCATTCCACCATGGGGCAAGGTCCTCCGGACCCAATCACCCTCATTCTTTGATGTCCCAGCCTTGGGCACCAGGGTTGGCTGGGAGCAACCATTGTGCTAGAGCCCTTCCTGCCTCCAAAGAGAACAGGTGTCAGGGCCCTAGGCTCAGGAGTCAATGAGAACAGGTCTGCTCTCATTCAAAGTGAAGTTGCACCCAGGCATCTGGTACTCTCTGCCAGCACCACAGGGGTGCCTCCTGAGATGCACTAGGAGGTTGGTCCCCACCCGCATGAAGCTTGTGATAGGCTGAAGGAGATAACGTGTGTACTAATGCCCAAGGATGGTACCATGCAACTGCCTAATCAGTAAGTGTTCAACTCTACATGGCTGAATGAAGGTCACTATGATGAGAAGATCTGAGCCATTGGGAGAGTTGAAGTGCAGAATCCATAGTGCCTGGTCCAGACCCATTTCTTCCTGGAAGGGGAACTCTGCTGCCTTTCACCAGCTGCAAGCATCCTGCTTAACTCTCTCCCTACTTCTCAGCCACCCCACCTGCTCTGCCCTGCCCACCAGAGATCATTCCCAGCCTCTCTCCTCCCTGCTGTCTCTGCAAACAGATCCATAGCCCTTTTGTGTTTTAAGGACTTTAAGGTTACTTGGACAGAGAAACAAGTGGTGGTGGGGGGCTGTCACCAGAATAACAGCCTAGGGGAAGCCTCAAAGGGTCAAGAGAGTAGAGTCCCAGTTGCCTTTGGCATTCATTGAAATGGAAATGGGGCTGAAGCAGCCCAGCCTTTCTCATAGGCCTTTCCCAGACTCCTTTTCTTCCATGGTCTCATGGACACTGCTTGTAATGTTATTCTCTCTCTTTTATCCCTGAGCTTGGGGTCCTGTATTCCCCAGCAAGGCACCCTCATGATCAGCTCCCAACCCCCAGCCCTCATCACCATCAATAGGCCCTGGGGGGAGCAGAGACCCTCTTAGGGCAAAATAATAGGCATCTGTGATTAACATCATTCAAGTTGGACCAAACTCAAGTGGGTCATTTACATGAACCCTGGAATGTCAGTGCTGGGAGGGAGTTTACAGATCCTCTGGGTCATTCCTTCCCCCTGTCCCTACCCTTGAGGGGGACAAAGAAGGAAACTGAGGCCCAGAGAAGGGAAGGGAATTCCCCCAGGGTTAAACAGTGAGGAAGAGACTGAGACAGGACTAGGGGGCAGGGTTTTGGATAGCTCCAAAGGTTCTAGCCAATTTTGCTTTTTATTTCCAACTTTGAGGGCCAAGGGTCTGGGCCTCTGAGAATGAGCCATAGCGGGAACATCAGAGCCAACTCCTGCCTGCTTTACATGGGGGGTTTCCAAGGAGGGCTGCCCCTAACTACGGGGCAACTTAGGCAGTCCCTCAAGGCCCAAATGAAGGAAATCCCCATCCACTACTGGCCTACTACGTGCAAAATCCTCCCACATGGGTCGTTTTATTTCATCCTCATGACAATACAACCTAAGAAGAAGGCCTCACTATTATCCTCATTTCCTAGATGAGGAAACTAAGTGTCAGAACTGTGAAGGGAACTAGGAAAGGACTTGTAGCTAGAAAGTGATCTTCTGAGATTGGAGCCTGTATCCTGTGACCTATATTCTTCGGCTCCTTAGAGGTGTGTCAGCCGTGAGCCAGCTCTCGCCCAGGCCCTTTTTCCCCAACCCCTTCCAATCTACTTGCCATTCACTTGGCTTGGCCTGGAGTGGCCAGTAGGGGATCCACAGATTAGTGCTCTGAGGAACACAGGCTGTGTCAGCCACCTCAGAGGACTCTCAAGAGCCCAGAGGGGTGGGGCTGGGGCTCAGTGGAAGAGCACTTGCCTAGCATGTGTGATGCACTGGGTTTGATCCTCAGCACCACATAAAAATCTATAAAAAATAAAGGTCCATTGATAACTAAAATATATATATGTATATATACACACACACATATGTATATACATATATATGTATATATGCATATATATGTATATACGTATATATAAATATATAAATATATATATATATAAATATATAAATATATATATATATATATATAATAAATTCTTGGGGATGGGGTTGTAGCTCAGCGGTAGAGTGCTCGCCTAGNCAGGGCCCTAGGCTCAGGAGTCAATGAGAACAGGTCTGCTCTCATTCAAAGTGAAGTTGCACCCAGGCATCTGGTACTCTCTGCCAGCACCACATAAAAATAAATAAATAAATAAATAAATAAAGGTACTGTGTCCAACTACAACTAAAAAATAAATAAATAAATTCTTAAAAAAAAATCCCAGAGGCAGCTCTCAACAGACTGTACAACAGGCAGGTGTGGGGCAGACAGTGAGTGCCAGTCTTGTCTAGGTGTGGGTTCTGAGTGCCCGTGATAGCTGGCTGTCTAAGTCAATTTGCAAATGCACATAGATGCTGGATCTGAGCCAGCGCAGTGGCACATGCCTATAATCCTAGCCGCTTGGGAGGCTGAGGCAGAAGGATTCCAAGTTCAAAACCAGCCTCAGCAAAAGCGAAGTGCTAAGCAACTCAGTGAGACCCTGTCTCTAAATAAAATACAAAATAGGGCTGGGGATGGGGCTCAGTGGTTGAGTGCCCCTGAGTTCAATTCCTAGTGCCCAAAGAAAAAGATGCTGGATCTGTACAGGTGTGAGTATTTGAGGCTCTTTGAGTCAGCCTAGATGTCTAGCCATGTGTGCGATTGCCTACATGTGTCTGTCAACATGTGGCACTTTGTCTGTGGATGTGTATTTCTTCATATAAATATGCATCTTTCTCTGGGTATACCTACAACTGTGTGTGTGGAGGACTATGAGCATGTGAAATCATCCCACCAGTGTCTAGGTGAGGGAGCGGGTGGCCATACCAGCACTTGCACCTGCTGACTTGGAGTTGTGTGTGTGCTCAGGTGTGTATATGGTGTGTATAACTTAGACCATTTTCTGTGTGATGGGACATGCTTTTCAAGGTCTCTTTGTGCCTGTGCATCTGGAGAAGACTCTGCACCATACCTTTCTGGGTCTAGGGGTATCTGTGATGGCTTGCCTAGGCACAGCACATGTGTGTGTCTGCACACGCACTTAGGTCTGGGTACACCTGAGCCTCTGAGGGTGCCTGGAACACATGGACATCCATGTACACTTTGGACCCCATCTCAGTCTCCGCCTGTGAGTCTCAGCAATCTCCAACATTCCCTGCAGCCTTATGACCCGCCCTCCCTGCTGTGGAATCAGGACCCTTCAGTGTGAGCATCCCTGCACACCCTGCCAAATGCACTAATCCCCCTGGGGAAGTGATTACCAACAACCATACACAGCCGGAGTTGCTTAATCACTCTTAAGAAATTTCTTTATAATCTGAGTAAATTACTTTAATTACTTGCAACTACCAATTAGTGTTTGAAGGTTTTCCTTCCAGAGAAACAAGCCTCCCCCTCTGGACGTGCAGTCTCCTCCTCCTCTTCCCAGAGGAGGGCTGCTCACCTGGCCAGCCCTCCTACCAGGCGTCAGACTGCCCCTTCTTCTGCCCACAAGGCCCCAGGCACAGTGGCCAGGCCCCTGGCTTGGCTTCAGGAGGGCTCAGTTTCTCACTGGTGCTCCAATGCCTCCTCGCCAACTGCAGGCCCTGCTCATGAAGGGGAGGCTGAAGAGTCTGGTGGTTAGGACACCAGTGGCGAGGACAGTCTAGCCCTCTGAGCTCACCCCCAAGGGCCTGGCTCAGTCCTGGTCATCTTCTTCTTCTTCTTTTGACACTACAGATTGAACCCGGGGGCACTTAAACAGCGAACCACATCCCCAGCCCTTTTTTTTATATTTTATTTAGAGACAGGGTCTCGCTGAGATGCCCAGTGCCTCACTAAGTTGCTGAGGCTGGCTTTGAACACACAATCCTCCTGCCTCAGCCTCCCAAGCCACTGGGATTACAGGCATGTACCACTGCATGTGCCTTAGGTCCTGGTCTTGTTCCAGGATCTACCATCTTTGTCCAGAATGTCCCCTTTCTGGGACTCCTTCCTCCCCAGCCATCAGAGAAAATGGCTGCTGCCTCTGAGCTCTTACACAGATGGGCCCAAGTTGGTGTAGGCATGTGAAGGCCAAGCATCCCTCCCAGTCAGGATGCTGCCAGCTTCTGTGGAATTCTAGAAGAGGTGCTGAGCCTACCCAGAGAAAAGGCAGCATGTTGAATGGAGGAAGAACACTGGCTGGGTTAGAGTCCTGCCTCTGCCTTATCTAAACTGTACAACCTTGGGCAAGTTACTTCCTCACTCTAAGCTTCAGTTTCCCTATCTGTAAAATAAGAAAGATGATACTGATTTCATAATTTGGTGTGAAGATTAAAGCCCCACCCCCATGGCATAGTGCCAAGTACAGAAGAAACAGAATACATGCTAACAATTCCCAATGTGTTAGGGGCTGGGAACACAGACAAACAGGCCCCTGTTACTGCCTACAAGAAGTTTCTAGTCTTATAAAGGAGATAGAACATGTGGAGAAATAACTAGAACAAAAGGAGAATGGTGGTGTTTGCCCTCACAGGGAAATAATCACTAAGTGTTTTCCAGAAAAACAATAGTAAGAAAGGGGCGCTGAGACTATAGCTCGGTGGCAGAGTGCTTGCCTAGCATGGGTGAGGCACTGGGTTTGATCCCCAGCCCCACATAAAAAAATAAAGACATACTGTCCATCAACAACTACAAAAATTTAAAAATAATGTAGGGTTATTGAAGGAGTCTATCTCTTTTTTCTTTATTTTTTTTAAATTCTTAATTGTTAATAGACCTTTATTTTATTTCTTTATATGTGGTGCTGAGAATCAAACCCAGTGCCTCACACATGCCAGACAAGTGCGCTACCGCTGAGCCCCAGCCCCAGCCCTTCTTTCTTTCTTTTTTTTAGGGGGGTGAGAGATGGTACTGAGGATTTAACTCAGGCCCACTTCACCACTCAGCCCCAGCCATTTTTATTTGTTTTTATTTTGAGACAGGCTCTCAGTAAGTTGCTTAGAGCCTTTCCAAATTGCTGAGGTTTGCCTCTAACTTGCAATCCTCCTGCCTCAGCCTCCTGAGTTGCTCGGATTACAGGCATGTGCCACACACCTGGCAGAAGGCTGTTTCATCTGGCATTCAATACACCACCTAATTCCCGTTGGTCCCTCTCTGGGTTCAGTTGAGACCTGGACACCTGGGAGGAAGCATCTTTGTGTGGCATAGCCATATAGGAAGTTCCAACCCCCCACCATGACTGCACTGGCCCATCGGGGTGCCTTCATGGGTATGCACGTGTGTGCCTGTCTGTGGCCACATATGCACACAATGTCTAAATCAACATGCTGTGTGTGCACATGTGCAGGAGAAATTGGGGATAAGAAAAAGAACAGGTGAAAATGAGGTAAGAAACGAAAGTACTAGAAGGTTGGAGGTGGAGCTTACTGGTAGAGGGCTTGCCTAGCGTATTCCAGGCTCTGGGTTCCACCCCCAGCACTTGCACCAAAAAAAAAAAAAAAAAAAAAAAGATACGAGGGAACAAGGCTAACCCTCTTCACAGTGTTTGGTAGCAGCCCCTCCTTATAGAGCTCCAGGGCCCAGCTAGCCAGCCATGGCTCCCTTCAGCCCCTCTCTTCCATGCAGGTCTCCTACCCCTGAGACAGCTCTGTGATACTCCTGATTCCTTCCCGTCTTTATCTGGACACACAGTTCCCAGGGCATTTGCTCCTCCCCTGTCCAATTAGGTTGGTCCCACAGTTCTAACACCTAGATTCTATTAATATCTCTGGGTTGTTTTTTTTTCTGTTTGTTTTTTGTGGCACTTGGGATTGAATCCAGGGCCTTGTGTATGTGAGGCAAGCACTCTACCAACTGAGCTAGATCCCCAGCCTCAATATCTCTGTTGTAAATATGGGGAAACCGAGGCACAGAGAAATGATGTGACTTATCCCCCACAAACTGTGTTTGAAGATAAGTTCTTCAACCCCTAGTCTCTCAGTAGGGCGTGGCCTCTGGGGTTCCCACCAGGCCTGGGAGGGGTAGGAGGGGGTTGAAAGGAAAGGCTGCTTCTTTGTCTGGGAGCTTTCAGCCACTTGGGTCCCAGCTCCACACCCTTTTCTAGACCTCAGTTTCACCAGCCCTCCTTTTCCACGCCCCACAGAGCCACGGGAATCAGCAGCCTCCTGGGCAGGCAGTAGGGCTGTGAGGGTTAATTAACTGTTTCCCAAAAAGCTTTGAAGATGAAGGCTCCTGGGTGTGTGGGGGGGAGGCTGGCTTGCAGGCAGGCAGAGCCGCCAATGAGTTGGGGCGCCAGGTTGTTATTAAGGAAAAATCCCCAGCTTCTGGCCTCCACTCCACCCACCCCCTGCCAGGTGCTGCCAATGGGCTGTGCACTTTGCAAGCTCTCTGGACTCCATGCCCTACCATGCCTGGACGTTCTCTTTGCAAGTGCGCAGCCCTAGTGAAGGGGGGTCAAGCCCCTGTCCTCTAGTGTGCAAATGGGGAAAGAGAGAAGGGAACTCAGGCTGTAGGCAAGGCAGGTCCCAGGGCCACATGGAGTGGCGGGTGGAGGCATTACCCAAACATCCTGCCTGTAAGCCTGTCCCAGCTCGATTTGGGGAGTGAGACTACTGGCTCTGGCCTTAGCTCAACCATGCAAGACTCTTCTGCCATGGGCCTGATCCAGAGGGCCAGAAGGATGGCTATTGATTCAGTGTCCTGTGTCATCAGAAGGCCAGAATTGGGATCTGAAGTGTTTTTCCCCTAGGAAAATCAGGTAGAAAATAAATCTCCTACCTGAAAGCTAGACCCTGTCCTCTAAGAACGTGTGATCTAGTTGGAAGGATAGAGTTATAATAAGATCAAACATAACCATTCGACCCAGCAGTCCCCTTCTGGCTAACTGCCCTACAGAAGTACTAACTTCCATGCAGGACACTGTACACAATCTAAAGGGCCATCATGCCGGGCTTGGTAGCACGTGCCTGTAATCCCAGTGACTCAGGAAGCTGAGGCAGGAGGATCCTATGTTCAAAGCCAGCCTCAGCAACTTAGCAAGGCCCTAAGCAACTTAGTGAGACGCTATATCTAAATTAAAAAATAAAAAGGGGCTGGGGGTATTGCTCAGTGGCTGAGCAGCCCTGGGTCCAAGCCCTGGTTGAAAAACAAAAATGGCGAACCCAGAGGAACAGAGGGCACGGGTAGTAGCTGCACAGGGCCTGGCTGGGAGACAGTGCTGAGCACCTCTTCCATGTCCTTCATCCTGGCCTCAGCCCTGAAGCACACACCTTAGTGCCTCCATGTGCAGATGACAGTCTGGAGGTTCAGAGACAGAATGACTTGCCCAGTGTCATCATCTACCAAAAGTCTAAATCTGCACTTGAACCGAGAATTCAGACTGTGCCCACGGGATCCCCACCCATAGTGCAGGAGAAGCTGGCTGTTTGAGCAGCCCCTCAGGGTCCCTACTTCCTCTTCCTTCTCCCGCCTCTAGAACGCAACCCTCAGCAAATCTCAGAGCTCAATTTAGAAAGGGTACATGCGCCTTTGGTGCCAGCTGGCCTGTGGGCAGAGGCAGGGTTAGCCATGGTCACATTCCCTGGAGGCTCTCCCACCAGCATCCTGAAAGGCTGGCTGGGATCCCTTGGCTGTGGGCAGAGCCTTGGAGAGAGTGTCATTCTGGAAGAAATAGAGCAGGGACTCCCATATTTCCTTTTCTCTGCTGCCTCCTACCCCCTGTGACAGGACAGTGTGAGACTGCCTGGAAAGCGGGGGGAGGGGAAGAAAGAACAATACAGAAGGTGCCTCAGGGTACCCAAGGGATGAGCCGGTATCCCTCAGGCTGGAGAGTGGGCTCTCAGTTTCTCTTGCTATCTATCCCTGCTCTTAGCAAACTATCCTATCAGCCATTTGGGGTGGCCATCCTAGCCTACCTGTCCCCTCAAACTTCAGGGCACAACAATCAAGACACAAGCCCTTTCCAGGCCCTCCATGGACTCCTGGCTTCTCACTCCCACTGGGTGGGTTGCCCCTCTGATGGACTAGGCAGGACTAGAATATGCTGGGTTCCCTCCCACCCTGGTCCTAGGGATTGAACCCAGGAGCGATTTATCATTGATGGACACCCCCAGCCCTTAAAAAAAATATTTTTTGAGACAGAGCCTCACTAAGTTGTCCAGGCAGCCTTCCAATGTGTGATCCCCCTGTCTCAGCCTCCACATTTGCTGAGGTTACAAGCATGCACCACCACTCCCAGCTTTGAGGTCTATGCTCCTTCTCTAGTCACAGCTCAGAGTTCTCTGGACTCTCACTTGGAAATCCTTAACCCCTTAGCCAATTGGCCATGTGACAAAAGAAATAATCACAGCCTAGAAAAAGCTCTGTCCCACTGTTGCTTGACTAAGGCACCACAGGCAGTGCCAGGAGGACACCCACCTGGATACTGGAGAGACCTGCCGAGGCCGAGTCCCAACCCTGCCTGAATTCACTGAGACCTGCTTCCTATTATAACCTCTACGTCACAGGGTTGCTGGAGGCTCAAATGAGTCAATGGATATAAACAAACTTTGTAACAAGAATAATTTATTGGGTGCTCACTATGTACCAGGCACTATTCTGAGCACTTTATAGTATTAACTCATTTAAGTCTCACAGCAACACTGTGACCTGGGGACCTGCCCTATGGCAATTTTACAGAGGACCTAGGGTAGACCTAAGGTACAGAGAGACTACCTAACTGGCCCTAAGTCACAGAGCTAATGAGTGGCCAAACTAGGATTTAAACCCAGGCCGCCTGATTCCAGAACCTTCCCCGTTAACCATTATGCTATGCTATAAAAGACTGCACATGCCTCAGTATTATTTTTTTAATAACTGCCTCTCACTGAGGCTGACTGTGGTTGGAACTCTTCAGAAAAGGGAGAGCAAATGAGGCTTTGGAGCGGGAAAACCAAGTGCCTGAGTTTTGAAGCGCTCTGCAGAAGTCAGCTCCCAGCTGCCCTAGCCAAGGGCCTGAAGCCCCTTCAGGGCTTCATCGGGGGAGCATCGGGCGGCTCCCATCTGCTCTGGCTGCTGGGGCAGGTTGCTGGGGCAGGAGCAGCAGGCGAGCCGCTAATCAGAAGCAGCGGGCCTGCCCAGGCTGCGCCCCGACGGCTTGGCGGGCTCCTAGGCTGAGGCGGGCAGCGAGTGCCTGCTGAAAGGCCCCTGCTCCACCCCGGAGCTACCGGCGGCGGGCGGCGGGCAGCGATGATGGAGAGCCGGAGAAGCCCCTCCCCAGGGGCCCGCTGCCCGCCACTCTGCTTTGATAGCCCGGTCTGGGCGGCAAGTCCGCAGTCCAGCAGCTCCCCCGGCGCGGCACATTCTTCCTGGCCAAGAAGGAACGCAGTGAGCTAACGGGATCCAGATGTGTGACTCGGCTGGGTTTGAACCCCAAATACCCCAAATACCAGCCAGGCCACTGGGAGACCCAGGGGTGCACAGGAAGGAGGCTGGGACTCCCGGCCTCCTCGAGGACCTGGACTCCAGTCTCAAGTCCCTCTAGTTGTGCTCCAGGGGGCAGGGGGCAGGGCTCAGGCCTCTGTTCTCTTTCAATTCTGGGTTTCATGCCAATCTTCTGCCTGCTGGGCTCACCAGCTGCCTTCCTTTGGGAATTGGTGAGCCTGGTGGGTAGCTCTGATGCTCATGGTAGAGGTGGTGTGTGCCTGTGGGAGTCAGAAGCCTCCTATACTGGCACTGCCAAGGAGGATTCTGCCCCGTCTCCTGAGTACCTAGCCTAAGCTGGCCCTTTATGCCCAGGGTGCAGGCTTTTGGTCAGCCATGAAGCCCAGGGATCACAAGACCTAAATGTCAACTCAAGCTCCACTGTGTCCTACTGGCAGGGCCCTGTACGTGTTGCTTGGGTTTTCTAGGGCTTAGTTCCTTCTCTCTACATTGAGAGCATGTGTGGATAGTTCTGCCATGTGAGGGAACATGGAGTTGGCCCTGAAAGCTGACTCTGGTCCCTGGTGGTAGCAGTGAAATGAAGCCAACTTTCCAGAGACCTCAGGTCAGTGGCATGGTTCCTGCTTGTACCTGCTTCCTTTCTCTCACTCAGGGCCAGGGCATGTGTGTCTGGGTCCCTGTCACTGCAACCAGAAGCTGGGAAGAAAATGAGCGCAGACAAATCTGGGTGCCCCCTTGGATATGTCCCTTTAAGAACAGGTGCCACACAATGCATGGCCCTATGTTCATGGGTAGACTGGAATCCCAGACCAACCAAGGAGTGTTATGTGCATATGTGGCCACTCGGGGTGTGAGATAAATGGTTTGTAATATAATATGATGGACTCTTTAAAGATCTCCCTATCCCCGCAGCTCCCTTCCAGCCTCCAGCAAGCCCAGAGAGCTTGAAATTGCACCATTAGCACTTTACAGTAAGTTATTATTTGCCATTGACACCACAGTGTGAATTAGCTGATTAGCTTGCTGGAAGACTGAGAGCAATGGGAGGGGGACCATTCCACAGCCTGACAGGGCAGATCTAGACCTGAGTCAGAGGCAGGGGAATAGGCTAAGCACCCATGGTTGAAGAGCCGACAGGGCAGGGGCATGACACCATTCGGATCATTGCACTACGAAACAGAAGACCCAAGTTCAAGTTCTGCCATTGCCACTGACACACTTGTATACCCACATTCAGGCCACACTCTTTTTTGGCACCTCATTGTCCTTACCTGTGCAGGAGATAATGCCTGTCCTGGATAGGGTCAAGGAAGATGGAGGGATCTCTAAGTGCTGTTTTAAGGAAGAACATACAAGGGTTTTGATTTCCAGGTGCAGCTCAGAGCTGGGCTGAGGCCAGAGCCTCCCTATGGTCTTGAGAAAGTGAAGGAAGCAGGGTCTTAGGAAGAGAAATGTCAAGGCCATAGGAGTGGGGAGTAGGAAGTTCACGCTTTGTGGGGGTCCCAATTCCTGGTCTACACAGGCTCAGGAAGGTAGATAAAGAAAGGGGCGGGAATGAGAGAGGGAGTGAGAAGGCTAACCCCAGCCTATCCCCCTCACTGCATTCGCTTTTAAAATAAAACCCATTTATATATAAATGTTGGCCTGATGCCCAGTCTCTGTAGAAAAGCTTTTCTGTATTAAACGCTACAATGAATTAAATTAACCATAATGATTTCTTTGTGAATGGAAACCTCTCTCTCTCTCTCTCTCTCTCTCTCTCTCTCTCTGCCCCCCTTTCTCCCCTCCTTTGTAACATGGTTTTGATCAGGTTTTCCCCTCCCTCCCTCCTCAACTCCAACACCACCCAGCTCTCCACCCCCAACACCCCTCCCTTTAAGTGACCAGTTCTGTGAGTCCTTCCCAAGACCAAACTGATAGCTTATGGTGTTCGATGGGAAGCAGAAATCAGCCAGCCCAAGGGGGCTCATGGGTACAGATGGGGCCAAGGGCATGTCCTGGGAAAGCACATGCCCACCACAATTTCCACAGGAGGTTCACTGCCTGCACAACCCGCATCTGAGCCTCACTTGGTTCAGGCATAAACTGGAGTGGGTGGTGTTTGAGTTCTACCAGCTCAAGCAGGGAAACTAGAGGGGAATGCTTCTGTGGGTGCATGAGCAGGGTAAATGGGTGGCCTTCGTGGGGTGTGACTGAAAACATACCCAGCTATGGGGCATCTCCAGGTATGGGTACCTGGACTCTTGTCCATGCTAGCTCAGTCACCCATCTGCTTATGCATGGTGGCAGGAGCCTGAGTACAAGTGAGTCTTGATGAGCAGGGGACCTTACCTGGGGCTAGGCCCCGCACAAAGGCAGAGACACTAGACACTCTCTCTTAGCCACTCACAATGCTGTATAGGGAATGGTCAGAAGAGGGACAGTGACTGTGGCTGGGAAGTACCAGGGGAGGCTTCCTAGGGGTGGAAGTTCTTAACCCAGGAAACAGAAAAATGGGTTCCTATAACAATCTTTCGGCCTGGAGTGGTGGCGCATGCCTGTAATCCCAATGGCTCAAGAGGCTGATGCAAGAGGATTGGGAGTTCAAAGCCAGTATCAGCAAAGGCAAGGCACTAAGCAACTCAGAGAGACTCTGTCTGTAAATAAAACACAAAATAGGGCTGGGGATGTGGTTCAGTGGTTAAGCACTCCTGGTTTCAATCCCTAGTACCAAAGGAAAAAAAAAAAAAGACCAACAATCTTTCCCATGAACACACAGAGCTTGACATTTCTAAGGCTCTTTTATAGGCATTATGTCATTTCTCCCACACATCAAGCCTATAAAGTATATGTTATTATCCCCATTTGAGAGACAAGAAGACTGAGGGTTTCAAGCCTCTGGTACCAGTTAATAGGCCCTGCCTGGTCCCAGCCCACCACACATTCCATCTCTGCCAGACCAAGCTCCAAGCAGCATGTGGACTCCAACCCTTCAGCTCTAGCTCTGGCAGCTTCCCCCTGCTTCTTCACCCCCCCACAGATGTCCTTTCCTTGCCTCAGTTGCCCCAACTGTACCATGACAGGTGCCCCAAACCCAACCCAGATCCCTCAAAAGCACAGAGTCATTGTATACCTGGGAGGTCTCTTCCCATGCTGCTTTGTCACCTCCTGAACCCCATTTGCCTTTCAATTCTCCCTGCCATCCTGGGTACCATTCTGTCCCTCCCTCCCTGGAGTGTGAACAATATCCCAGATCTGTGGTCACCTCTGTGCCTCCCACCAAATGATATGCTCAGGGACAGCAGGGATGGTCTCTGAGGAAACACATTTGTCCCTCCAAAACCCAATACAGAATCAGTCACTGAGATGGCTGGCAAAGGATGGGGGGGTCTTTTCCATGCAGTTCAGCTGAGGTATTTGTGGCCTTCATTCCACCCAACACTTGTTGTGATAGATGAACATTTTATATAGGATGTGTCAACTTTGAGAAGGTGAAGTCAAATCTATCGAATGCAAGTGAGAAACAGGAAGGGACAATGTGCTTAGGGGTGGCCATGTGAGGTAGATGCTCCAAGTCCCATGAAACCTTCTCACAAAAGTCCCAAAGCCTGTGGAAAAATCAGGGTCTGACGGCCGCTGAGCACAGTGGGCAGATGTTGCAACCTGCAAGAACCAACCCAACACACAAAGGTAGAGTCTTCCTGGAGCCTGAAATCCTCTAGAAGCTCTTGGAAGAAGAGACAGGAGCCTGGTAAAGGGGCGATGTGTAGAGACACACAAGATGTCCAAGGCAGGAGCATGGGGAGGAAGCCAGCCTCTAACTTTGCCCTTTCCCTTAGCTACACTTAAACTAGTGGGCACTGGGTCTTCCCCGGGGCTGGTGGAGTTGAAACTCCCTCACGAATGCAGAGACCCTCCAGCTCTCATGGAGGCCGGTGACACAAGCAAGGCCATCCCCTAACCTCCATTCCCTTGGAGGCCCTTCCATAGATGGTGGCTGCTGGGGGGTCACATAGGAGGGAGTCCGGGCAATGGGGCTAGCCCAGAAGAGCTTGGCAGGGTGCCAGCAGGCTTGCCCTGGCACAGAGATGTGAGCACATGGCCGTTGCAACTGGTCTAATTGCTGTCTCATCAGCTCTCCCAGGGGCTTATTCCAGAGCCAAGCAAAGGGAGGTTTCTGCTGTGAGACTTGAGGGAGCCTGAGGAGAGGTGGAGGGCTCGGCGCTTTGAAAGGCACTGACAAAGCCCAGCATGCCCAGGGCAGAGACCCAAGTCTGGGGGTGGGGGGAGGCAGGGAGCAAAATAGCCAGGAGGGAAGGGACTAACATTCTCAGCCGCTGCTTTTGGCTTCCCCTCTTGACCCAGTGTCTCCCCCTAGCTGGTGTCTCTCTTTTCCCAAGTTCTCCCTGGGCTCTACCTGCTTCCTCACCTGCCCTTGATACCTCAGACCACTGCTGTTGGGCCCCCAGCTGCACTTCAGCTCTCACCTGAAACCACAAAGACCTAATTCCAAAAGTCAGTGACCACTTGTCTGTCCTTAACTTCCTGAAACCTCGTGGCCACATTTGACATGTTTCATTATCCCCTGCTTCATGAAAATCTCCACTCCCTCATTCCAGACTCCCTACTTAGACATAGGTTTTCCCAGCTCTACTTCTTTAGACATTCTTTTTCAGTCTCTTTCCTTGGCCCCTCTTCTTCAGTAACTCCCTTAAATGTTGGATTCCCCAAAATACTCTCCTTAAACCTCACCTCCCCATGGATACTCTCTTGGCTCCTCTCAGCCACTCCTGAGGCTTCTACCACCTTCTCTTGGCAGCCAAGTGAATGCTATGTCACCTCAGCCTAGACACTCCCCTGAGCTAGTACAGACACAGACTCAGTGGTCATCTCCAAAGACATGTCAAAAGGCTGAGGGTATGGCTCAGTGGTAGAGTGCTCACCTTGTGTGTGTGTGTGTGTGTGTGTGTGTGTGTGTGTGGTGTGAGAGAGAAAGAGACACGTCAAACCCATCTCACCCCAAACAGAATTCATTGTACCCCCAGACCATATTTCCACCAGCTTTTATTTCTCAAGAGGCAGCCCCCCATCCACCCAGACTCCCAGCTAGAAACTTCCACTCCTCCCTCTCCCTCACCCCTCACATCTAATTAATTACCATGACCTGCCAATTTTACCTCCTTAATAGCTCTGGAATCCATCCCAAGCATTCCATCCCTACAAACACTGCCCTAATTCAGGCCTTTATTATTTCTCTACCACCAGAGTGCGTCCTCCTCTGACCAGTCTCCACACTACAGCCAGTTAGATCTTTTCGGCACAGACTGGAACATGGAATTCCCCCATAAGAACCATCCAGTGGCGCTGGGGATGCAGCTCAGGGGTAAAGCACTTGCCTAGCATGTGCAAGGCCCAAAGTTCAATTCCCAGTACCACAAAAAAAAAAAGAAAGAAAAAGAAAGTCCACCAGTGACTCCCCATTGCCTCTCGGGTCAAGTCTAAGTTCCTGAGCCTGACATACGGGGCCTTTAAGATTCAACCCTCACTCATATGCCCCATGTCCAGCCCTGAGAGGACTTCTGCCCTCACAGAGCTGTCTACTCAGCCTCCTCATACTTGGTCTACTCGCAGCTTAGGGCTGAGGTAGTTAAGAGTGTGGGCCCATCAGGGTACACTGACACACCTATAGTCCCAGCAACTCAGGAGGCTGAGGCAAGAGGATAAAATATCCAAGGCCAGCCTGGGCAACTAAGCAAGGCCCTGTCTTTAAAAGAGAGAGACAGGGATGGGGACAGGCAGGCTTGGGAGCCTGATTACTTAGGAAAGTCACTTACCTACTTTCTGTTTCAGTTTTTCTATCTGTAAAATGGGAAAGAAACAGTCTTTACCTCATAATATTGAATTTCCTTCATAACAGAGCTAACTAGATTGTATATGGAAAGCACTTAGCCCGTGATGCATATTAAGTACTAAATAGGTGTTAGCTTTTATTAGTTATTATTCCCTCTTTAAGAACCATCTCTGTGAAGCCACCTCTTCCTCTTAGATTAAGATAAGTACCTCTCTTCTGGACCTTGAGAGTCCTAACTTCTCTCATGACACTTGAGACCATCTGCCTTCTGCTTGACCTTCCTCCCCTGCTATCAAACCATCCATTGGGCAGGGGGTAGAGCTCAGTGGCAGAGAGCTTGCCTAGCATGTGTGAAGCCCTGGGTTCCATCTCCAGCAGTGAAAAAAAAAAAAAAGAAGAAAGAAACTAGAGGAGATCTATTTATTCTTGCATCTCTAGTACCCAGCCCATCATTTTTCATATGAGCCTCAGACAGCCTGGCAGTACTATTATCATCTCCAAAGCTCAGAGAGGTAAAGGGAATTTCCCAGGATCACATAGCTAGAAATTGGCAGAATGCTGACTTAAACCCAAGTGTGCAGGATTCCAAACCTTCTGATCTTTCCACTCTACCTAACTGCCTCAGGGGAGGCGAGATCTTGAAACCTTGTCCTCTAAGGAAGGATTAAAGGAACTAGTGGCTGCTCTGCCTGCAGAAGAGACAACTCAGGGGCAAGGACCATCCCCTCCCAGCCATCTGTTTGAAGCCTACTGCTGCTGGTATGTGTGTTTCAATAGTGGTGCCAACGCATGTGTTAGACACGTGTGCGATGAGGTCATGCCAAAGCACTAGGGATGCAAACCTTCATCTCCAAGCCCCCACTCACCTCTGCGTAGTCCTCAGAATTTACAAGATGCTCTCCCAGTTTGTCATTTGATCATCTTTACTCACCTGAAATGAGATAGCCATGGATCAGACTGGGCTGTAACTTGTCACAAGTTGTCCCATGCAGAAGTGGCAGGGCTTGGACACCAACATTTAATCAACACAGAAACTCTATACCAAGCCCCATTTCCTCTGGAAGTCTGAGGACAAAGAGACTGACTGGGAGGTTATTCCTCAAAGAAAGGGGGATGTGACTGCTGGGATGATTTGGGCATGGCCTACCTAGAGGGCAGACAGGAGAGGAGGGCCCTCAGACTCAGCATTCTCATCTGCAAAGGGGAACAACATGGCATCCTCATATAGTAGGTGCAAGCTTTAAAAGAAAGGATACACGCAGAACAAGGAGATCAATGCCTGGGGCCTCCCAAGCACCCAGTGAATACAACATTGCTTCTGAACTCCTGGAGACCTTGGAACAGTGACAAAGGTGTTCTAGGAAAGTCAGAGAACCGGGCAGGAATGGGGTGTGGTGGCACACACCTACAATTCCAGCTACACTGGAGTCTGAGGCAGGATGATTTCAAGTTCAAGGCCAGCCTTGGCAGTTTAGTGAGATCATGTCTCAAACTAAAAATTTAAAAAGGGGCTGGAACTGTAATTCAGTGGTAGAGCACTTACCAAGCCATATACTAGGCCCTGAGTTCAATCCCCATGACAACACACACAAAAAGGCAGAACCGGATTATAAAATCCCATTTTGCAAACTATAGGGCCTCAAGTTAAGTCACATAACCTCTTGAGACTTCTTTTGTGTGTGTGTAGGGGAGTACTGGGGATCTAACCCAGGGGTACTCTATCACATAGCCACATCCCCAGTCCTGTTTTCATTTTATTATTTGGAGACACGGTTTCCTTATGTTGCCCAGGCTGGCCTCAAATTTGTGATCCTCCTGCCTCAGCCTCTGGAGTAGTTGAGATTACAGGCATGCACCACTGCACTGGGCCCCTCTCATCTTTATGGCCTCATTTATAAAATGGAGACAATCAGGTCTGCCTTAAAGAATTTTTATGAACTGGGCTGGGGATGTAGCTCAGGGGCACAGCACTTGCCTCACATATGCAAAAAGCCCTAGATTCAATCCCCAGTACTGCAAAAAGAAAAAAAAAAGTCCCAAGTGATGTTGTGAACATTTACTGTGAATACATGCAAAATGGCCAACGTGGGAGGACACACTAACAAATGGCACCAGTCATTGTTCTTTCAGATTAGATCGTAGGGAACAGTGATAAAGATTCTGGAGCCATCTGGGTTCCAAGCTGTTTCTTGACCTCTTAACTGTGTGACCCTTAACAGGTCACTTAACTTCTCTGTGCCTCATTTTCTTGATAACAGAACTTGTTGAGAAAGAGTAAATGGCCCAATCCATGTAATCTACTCCTGGTACACAGCACATGCTCTGAGGATTGGTGAGAATTGTTACTATCTAACTAAGGCCCAAGAGGCAGGAACTAGTATCCCCCCTCTCCCAAGGCACCACACCTCCTTCATGAACAAAGACTTAGCTTGAGGCCAGTTGGAAGAGATTAATGAGGTTCTTTTTATTCAGTCTCTTAAAAGCATAAAATGACCCCTACAGAACTGGGGGGCCCAGCTCCCCTGCAAGCCACATTTAGGCAAAGATGCCCCAGGCTCTCCCTCATTTTAGGCCAGAACCATCTAGAGCCCTTGCAGAGAGTTTTGTTGGGCTTGGAGGGCTCGGAAAACATGAGACACTATCCTTCACTCTCTCCCTGGGAGGTCAGAGGAGGGAGCCAGGGAAATAATCCACCTTTCACACACTGAACTCTGGCCCCCATAGCGGTGGGGGCTGCAGAGGCGTGGCTTCCTGGGCTCCACGATTGCACAAGGGCAAGCCAGGGTTGAGGGCCAGCATCTGGGGTCCAGGCCCAGGCCGTGGAGGGCAGGCGGTGTCCTCCGGCTCCCCTTACTACCGGCGTCCTGGAGTCACGGTGCATTTTCCCAGGCGCCTGCTCTGGGCTTTCACAGCTTCTCCCGCCACCTGGGCCCAGCCAGGCCTTGGGGCACACGAGAGGAAGCGTGAGCCCCAGTGCTGGCCCGCTGGGTCTTCAGTGCAAGGGGAAGGCTGGCATGGGGCTTTCACACACCGAGAGGCTGCAGGCGCTTGTCAGTGACCCCTCGGCCCCCTGTCCCCGGCCCCGCCCCACCCCCAGTGCCGCGTGGAGGGAAATCAGGAGAAGCCGAGGAATTGTTTGTAATTAGTGTGTTTTTAAAGGCTTTTCCGTGAGCCTTTAGCAAGATTTCGGGGGAGGGCAGTTTGCCAGGGAGCATTGAAATGGAAATCCTGTGTTTTAGCCTGGACCCTCTTGGAAGGAGATTCTTCCCAGAGAAAAGGCCAGAAGCCCCGCCCCCTCCCCCGG
>NW_026000294.1:3316020-3326499 GCF_001458135.2 Marmota marmota marmota | reverse complement strand
TCTTAGTTACTCTCCTTATATCAAAGAAGACATTTGGCATTTGTTTTTTAGGGATTGGCTAGCTTCACTTAGCATAATCTGCTCTAATGCCATCCATTTCCCTGCAAATTCTATGATTTTGTCATTTTTTAATGCAGAGTAATACTCCATTGTGTATAAATGCCACATTTTTTTATCCATTCGTCTATTGAAGGGCATCTAGGTTGGTTCCACAGTCTTGCTATTGTGAATTGTGCTGCTATGAACATCGATGTAGCAGTGCAATTTTTGTGTACTGTATGATACGTGTCTTATAAGCATATGCCGTCCGTCTTTGCTCTGTGAATGTGCTCTCCAGAGACTTCCAACCACCTCCTAGATTGCTGCTGTCCTTAAGGCTCTCCTGGAGAGAAATGCTGGCAGTGACAGGGCAGGCAAGTGTTCCCTGCCGTCTCCCCAGCAGTCTTCTCTTTGTGTTTGTGGACATGCAGCATCCACAGGGATGTCCCTGGACCCAAAGCTGATGTCCTGGGTCTCCCGCACCCACCCCTCCTAAGTAGGGGAGGTTCCTCAGCCCCAGCCTGCTCTGCTCACTCTGCTTTTTCATTGGTTCTAGAGAGATGACAATCCAAGGAACAGGGCCTGGGAATTGCTGAAAAGGAAAGAAGGTTTCATCCATATTTTAGAAGTGACTCTGCCTGCCTTTCCCCAGTGTCTTCCTTCTTCGGAAAGGAAGGCTTTTTGAGCCTGCCTTAGTGCACAAAGCATCACAGAACTGGAGCATGTCAAGGCTATTAGCCCTTAGAGATGTCCAGTTCCATCCTCTCTGGTTACAGATGGAGAAACTGAGGCTCGGACTAGGGAGGAGGGACTCAGAAACCTGGCAGCGGAGCTCAGACCAGAAACCTCTTCTGTCTCTGCAGCCAATATTTTTTTTTCCACCCTCGCCTGGACCCTGCTGCCTCCTGTGTCCACGTGCAGGCTCACCCATGTGTGCACTAATGCAGGTTGATGGCTGCTGGGAGGGTCACACATGGAGCCACACACCGGCCCATTCACTCTGACATATACCCCAGCTGGCTGTCCCCCAATATGCACTCCACCATGCCCACTCGCCAGCACCTCCCCCGCCCTCCCCTTCCCCTCACCCCCTCACTGTCCTCACACAAGTGCACCCACACTGTGCTACAGGCCCTCCCTGCAAGCTGTCCCTGGGTCTCCCTTTGTTGACATGACTACTCACCGAGGTGCAGAGAAGAGCTCCGAGGTGCTGAGGGGTGGTGGGGAGGGTTATATGTCAAAGGCTGGATCCAGAAGGCAGGGGCCCAGCCACACCTTAGGCAAAACAAGCAAGGGGAGGAATGGCTAGAGTTTGGAGAGAGAAGGTGACAGTGGCTAAATAGCCTGACCACAATAAGCTCAGGAGCAGAGGGCCCGGAGGCCTTTTCCATCAGAGGCAGGGCAGGGTCCTGGAATGGTATCCAGGCAGCCATCCAGAAAGTGTCAGCTCAGGGACCACTGGACACTCGCCCGGGGCTGAGAGGAGGAGAGGGCTGGAAGCGGGGGAGGCAGCCTCTTCACAGCTTGGTGGAGAAATTGCTGAGCTGGGGAGAGGCCAGGCCAAGGTCCCTGACCAGAGAGGTATGAAGGTGACAGGTCTCTTGGGCTGGATGAGGTGGGGCAATGCCAGACACCCTGTGGGTATCATGCCAATACAGGATTATTAGATGAATGAAGGAATGAACCGTGTGGCTCTTTATCATTGTGATGAAGCCCATTTCACAACATGGGCTGGCTTGCTGTGGCTGGCTGTGTGAGGAAGGATTAAAAGGTTGGAAACCTCAAGGAAAGAAACAGAGAGCTCCAAAGCACTGGACTTGGGGCTTGTGCCATAGGACA
Organism: Marmota marmota marmota; assembly: GCF_001458135.2. Taxonomy (NCBI): domain Eukaryota; kingdom Metazoa; phylum Chordata; class Mammalia; order Rodentia; family Sciuridae; genus Marmota; species Marmota marmota. The sequence goes on along the minus strand of NW_026000294.1, from coordinate 3,324,621 downwards.
TTGCAGGTGGGATCTCTCATGGCCATCTAATCTAACCTCTGCCCCCACTATGTGTTAGATGGAAAAACTGATACTCAGAAGGGGGAATGAATTTTCCAAGATCCTGCAGCCCATGGATGGTAGGCCACCACAGAGCTTGTCTTACTGCCCCATCCGGGAAGCCTGTTCTTTCCAATCAATAAATACCACTTCTCTACTGTCTCTGTGTGCCTGAAATATGCAGACAGAAGCTTGGGAGCTTTGAGTCAATGGCTTCTGGGCCCAGAGACAGACATGGGGAGGCAAGAAGGGCAGAGAAAAGTGTGAAGGAAGAGGAGAGATGAGCTGATCTGGGGGAGCCGAGGAAGGTGTCCTTGGTTATGAATAGGGGCACCAACATAAGAGGCAAATATAGATCACTGTGCCCACTTTGAGGCAACTGAGACCAAACCAGTTGCCCTTACTCTCAAAAAGTCCATGGGGCCAGGAGTATGGCACATGCCTCTAATCCAGAAACTTGAGAGGCTGAGGCAGGAGGATCACAAGTTGGAGGCCAGCCTCAGAAACTTAGTAAGACTCTCAGCAACTGAGTGAGACCCTTTTTCTTATAAAAAATAAACCGGGCATGGTGGTGCTGTAATCCCAGCAGCTTGGGAGGCTGAGATGGGAGGATCACGAGTTCCAAGCCAGCCTCAGCAACAGCAAAGTGCTACGCAACTTAGTGAGATCCTGTCTCTAAATAAAATACAAAATAGGGCTGGGGATGTGGCTCAGTGGTTGAGTGCCCCTGAGTTCAATCCTGGGTACCCCCCCAAAAAATAAAAGAAATTAAAAATAAATAAAAAGGACTGAGGAATGTAGCTCAATGATAAAGCACCCCTGGGTTCAATTCCCAGTACCTGCCCTGACCCAAAAAAGTCTATGGAGCAAAATTTGTGTTCCACGTGTTCATGTGCACAAGCACACACACAAACTCATGCACATACTGCATCACGGTACCTATCCTGTGGTTTGACAGAGGCGATGGTTATAAAGCCAGTCTTCATCTTCCACTTCACAGCAGGGCCTGGCATTGCAACTAGAATGGAAGTACTGGGTGACTTGGGGGACAAAGGCCCTTGGATTCGACACACCACCGATGGATATTTTTCTTGTTAACACACAATGCCGCTTGCATAACTGGAACTGGCTAGACACTGTGAGAAATGTTTAGGGCTTGAGAAAAAGCAGAAGGAGGAATAAACAGCCACAAAGCCACAGGGTCTCAGGGGCTGCTTTCCTGAGGACATCCTGCTTCCCTCCCACCTCCCACATTCCCATGAATGGGGGTCTAGAAAGGACACTGCTAAGATGGAGCCAACCCCCTCTCTCAGCAGCCCAGAATGGCCTACTGGGCACACAGAGCTGGCTCTTTGGACAGAACCCAATGTTCTCCATGGCCCACTACCCTCCGGGCTTGGCTTCTGGTCAGATCCAATCTCTAGCCTGGATCCAGGCTGGGAGAGCAATGATTGGACAGCTGTTGGGGCTGGAGTCTAAGGGATGTGTCCACACACTCTGTCTGATTAGATGTACATAGTGAAGCTAGTGGTTTCTATTCAGCCCTGACCCCAACCCCAGTCTTAGCCCCAATTCCAGACATAAAACCAACCAAGATGATAAAGCAGTAGCTTAGAGGACATGGGAAAGATACAAGATATGAGGGAAATGATCCAAAACATTGATTTTTAGAAGCTGATTTGGGAAAACTCTTTTAGCCTGAAGTGACCAACTCTGTCTCCTCAGGTGGCCCCCTCAGCATTCTAGAATTATAGGTATTATCTTCACGCAGAGGTCCAGGATGCTTAAATCCAAGTGCACAAGGAGATGCCCATCGGATTGTAAGGGGGGGCATGTAAAGCCAATGAGCAATGCCCTGCTTAACTGGCCTGGGCCCAAGTCATTCAAAGACCATCTTCTTTTTTCCCCTCACAGTGCTAAAAATCAAACTCAGTGCTTCACAGACAGAGGCAAGCACTTAACCACTGAGCTCCACCCCAGCATTTTAATTTTGAGACAGGGTCTTGCTAAATTGCTCAGGCTGGGCTTAAACTTGAGATCCTCCTGCCTCAGCCTCTGGAGTAGCTGGGATCACAACTATTGCCACCACTCCTTGCTAAAGTCCACCTTCCATTTTAAATTTGGCAGGGGGCAAGGGTGGGGTGCTAGGGATTGAAACCCAGGTGCACTCTATTTCTGAGTTTACATCTCCAGTTCTTTTTGTTTTTTACATTTTATTTTGAGTCAGAGTCTCCTTAGGTTGCCCAGTCTGACCTCAAACTTCCATCCTTCTGCCTTGGTCTCCCCAGTAGCTGGGATTACAGGCATGTACCACCATGCCCCACAAGACCACCTTCTTGATGCAAAGTTGATGGACTCCTTCCTGATGGTTCCATGGAGTGAACAAGCCCTATAGTAAATGGCCCTCAGACACCCAAAATTCTTCCACTGTAGGATTTGGGGTGGGAGTGTCAGAAATAGCACATTCCCCAATCCTTGCACCTTAGCCATTTTGCAGACAGAACTTCTGACATCTATGCCCTTGAGCCTCTTATAAGGGGTACAGAGATTGAACTCAGGGGCACTTAACTACTAAGCCACATCCCCAGCCCTATTTTGTATTTTATTTAGAGACAGGGTCTCACTGAGTTGCTCAGGACCTCACTTAGTTGCTGAAGCTGACTTTGAACTTGCAATCCTCCCGCCTCAGCCTCCTGAGCCGCTGGGATTACAGGTGTGCGCCACCGTGCCCAGCTCCCCACAGTCTTACCTTTTCTGGAGGTAAGACTTCCTGAAAGTTCATTTTCTCCATGCCACCTCTGCCCTTCCCATTCTCAGAAAATTCCCACCACCTTTTGGGAGGTAGAAATCCTTGACAAAATCCCATTCTAGTCCCCAAGTATCCCCATTTCAATTCTCACTCTGCCTGCTCCCTGGAAAATGGGTAAAGGGGATCTGGTGGCACCCCTGGGTCCTTAAATGAGAAGCATGTTTGTTTATAGCCAGATGAAATTCATCCCCTGCTCCCACCCCTTCCCCTGGCCACGTCTGTGTATTGCCTCTCAGAAGTTCCTGGCCTCTGCACCAAACTGGCTGGGGAGGTGGGGTACCCTCCTCCCACTTCTCCCCAACCTTCCCACCCCTGGATCCCCAAGAGGCGGGGCTGAGGCAGCTGCCACATTCAGCGTGGCAGAGCCGCCAGCTCAGTACAAATCAGAAACACATTGGAGGCAGGCAGGCCGGCGGGAGCAGACAGGCCGGGCCTGGGGCCCATTAAGGCCGGAGCCCGGCCGCACTGTTTACGGTCTCAGAACAAGGTTTCGGGTTTGCCTTCCTGATTGTTTGTTTGTTTCAGAGATGAGAAAGGCCAAAGAGGCAGCTGACAAGGACCATGGCGGGCATGGGGGGTAGCAAAAGAGGCCCAGGCTCTCCCAGGTTCTCCCCACCCTGGAACTCATGAGCGCAGGAGAAGGGAGCAGCCTTCCCTACCCCCACCCCAAATTCCAAACAGATGTGCAGTCAGATTCTTCCTCTCCCTGGTTGGGGGAAACAAAAGAAATTAAAAATGGGACCCTAGAGACACTACTTTCAGGAGAACCCGAATATACAGAAGGGATGAAAGGGAGATACAGGAAGGACTTCCGGAGGTGCAGGTGAGATGGGAGAGGTGGGGGGGGGGCAGCTCACCCCTTCCCCTAAAGAGGAGTTCCTAGAGATTCCTATCTGGGGCTGGGCGGTTAGGGGGAGGGGGTCCTGCTTGGAAGGATGATTGCTCTGGGAGGTCCCACTGAGTCTCAGATGTAAAGGATTCAAAGATGTCCGCAGACATGAACAGAATCTATATATCTTGATTCAGTGAGTCCTGACTTAATCAGGGCTGGCAGTTGGGCCCCCTCACTGAGAGAAGAAGACTCCAAGGCCCAGAGAGGAGCAGCCATTGCTCAGGGCAGAACAGCAGATGGGGTTCTGGACAAAACCTCAATTGGAGGCCTCCTGGCTCCTAGTTCCTTGTTCTTTCTCTTTTCCCTGTTCATTTTCCTCCGTGTAGTGATTTTGGAGGAAATCGGATTACCTGCCTCTCTCTTAATTCAGTCCCACCCCAGTTCAAACTTAGGGACCAGGCTTTCTCTTTAGTGGGATCTCTGCAAATCTCTTTGGATTTGCTCTGCAGTGCTCCCTAGGAGGGAGTTTCTACCAGTGCCTCCCCATTTAGGCTGACTGCAAACACCCACAATTGGTTGTGGACAGTGTGGCTGAATGGTGAGCACCTGAGCCAGAGTGACTGGATCAGTGACCTTATTTCTGGCAGCAAAGTTCTCAGCCTGCCATAGGCTAGGCCTTCTGCAGGGCACCTAGTGCTTCCTGGCCAGTTCCTCTCCTACTTTCAGAGCTGCCCACTTCCTTGCCAAGTCAGCTCAATCCCTGGTCTCTATCCATGCCGGCCAGAAGCCAGGCTGCGCCAGCAGAGACCCTCTGTTCTAGCCTGTACAGATCCCAAGGCCGTCTCTGGATCCTCTCTGTGTTTTGGGAGGGACTTGGTGGGAGATGGCCCCACAACACATATATGCTTGCATATATACATACATACACCATTTCTAGAAGCATCTGGTGACACATTAAAACTACCAGCCTGGTAGTCACCAACAGATGGCCCAGTGTCCATTCAAAGCCCTTGCCCCAGGGAGCTTTGAAAACTCCAGACAATGTTGGTGTCCATGCCAGTGCTGCTCAAGATCAGTGCTAAGGGACAGGTTTGGGAGGTAGTGACCAAGGAGATTAGATTCTCTCTCTCTCTCTCCTCTCTTTCTCTCTCTCTCTCTCTCACACACACACACACACACACACACACACTCACACACACACACCCTCCTCCTTTCTCTCTCTCCCTTTTCCCCTCTCTGACTCCCTCCCCATCTCTCTTTTTTCTTGCAGTAAATTCCAAACAGATGGGCAAGTCTTCTCTCCCACTTCTGAGTGGAGAGGGAATATCAGCCATGGGGGAACCAGAAATCACTGCCTTCCTCACACTGGATCATCCCAATCTCTCTGAGTCTCCTTTTTCAGTGTCTCATGCCTTTCTGGATTAGGCCAGATATTAAAAAGTATTTCCTTAGTCCCTTTTGTTCTGTGTCTACTATTGACACTTGTGCTTTCCTCTCTGCAGGGCCTCAAACACAGTGAGGAGGAGGAGGAGGGAGGGGGAAGGACACACTTTCTAGGACTCAGCTATCAGAAGGGCTAGACCCAGGCTGTAACCCCATTATCCTGGGGGAAGAAAAGCTAAACTCCTAGGCATGACTGAGAATATCAATGGAGTACCCTGTCTGCCTATACAAGTGCTCCAAGTCCGGAGACAAGCACAATCAGAAATGGCAGCATTCGGAACAGTCAAGTGCTGCTTCTTGCTTTGCAGCAAGAGCAGGGTCTTGTTATTTGAGCTATAGACAGAGGGATTTATATGTCTCCATGTGATTTTCCCTCTCTGTGCCAAGACTCAGAATCCTTATGCATAGGCAGGGCTGGAACAAAGCCTCTCACATCTAGGGATGTTTCCAGAAAGAATGGGGGGTGGGAGGGTGAACTGAGATGTGTGGTTTATTGGGCCTGCAGCCTCTTAGATCCACAGCTGTGGCCAAAGAGCCATGGCCCTGATTCCTAGGGTTAACCCCCAACCTCAGCAGGTGGTGTTGTTTCCTGCCAACTTGGGCCTCTGAAGATACCCCCCAATCCAACAGCCACTCCCCTAACCCATCAGCCTGGTCCCATTCTAGGAGTGCAGGAGGATGCCATGAGAAGGGCCCAATTACTGCTTGCTCCCTGAAAAGTGTTAATAATAAGGATAACTAGCACATTTTGAGTACTTCCTGTGTGTCAGGCACTGTTCCAAAAGCTTTATAGGCATCCGATGACATAGAACTCTTGGCGTTACTCTCATTTCACAGATAAGACACCTGAGGCCCAGAGAGCGAGCAATTTGTCCAAGGTCACACAGATGGCAAGTATGAGAAATGGGATTGAGCCCAGTATAGAGATCATGCCCTCAAGCAGGTAATCACTGCTTTCCAAGGCTGCAGCCCCATCTTTCCAGGGTTTCAGTCAGGCCTCTAAACCCCAAGACCTGTGCCTCTGCTTTGATTGGCTGCCTATCAGAGTCTCTTACCTGATCCCGCCCACCTGCCTGACTTCTACCCAGCCCTCTAACCCTGGGCTCCTTTGCCCTCCTGCCTGTTAAGTGGAGCCTTGGCTTCCTGTCATCTGTTATGACCCCATTACCTGCCCTGTCTAGGGGCTTCACTTCAGAGCTGACAACATTGTGAATACTGATAGAGACTGAGCACAGTGCAGTCCAACAGAAATCTGTTGCAAGCAGCACTTAGAATTTCCTAGTACCTGTCAGGCATGATGGTGCAAGCCTGTAATCACAGCTATCAGGAGGCTGAGGCAGGAGGATTGCAAGTTTTTTCAAGGCCAGACTCAGCAACTTAGTGAGACTGTCTCAAAATAAAAAAGTTTTAAGAAAAGAATTTTCTAGTAGCTAAATTTGAAAAAAAAATAATGTGAATTTAATTTTAATGGTATATCTTATTTCACTTAAAATATCCCAAATGTTATAATTTCAAAGTGTAATCAAGCTGGGGTTGTAGTTCAGTGGTAGAGTGCTTGCCTATCATGTGTGAGGCACTGGGTTCGATTCTCAGCACCACATATAAATGAATAAATAAAGATCTGTCAACAACTAAAAATAATTTTTTAAAAAAGTGTAATCAATATCAATACCAAATTTAATTATTTATTTGTTTATTTACTTTTGTAGTACTGGGGATCAGACCCCACACCTCCCACATGTTAGGCAAGCATTCTACCACTGAGCTACATCCGCAGGCCTTTCTAATTTATTTTGAGGCAGGATCTTGCTATGTTGTCCAGGCTGGCCTCAAACTTGTGATCCTCCTGCCTCACTTTCCTGAGTTACTAGGATTATAGGCATGCATCACCACACTCAGCATTATTTTATTTTTCTTTAAAATAAATTATTTGGTGCCCATGCAAGCCACAGAAAGTGGCTAGCTCCAGAATGCAGAGATCTTTCAGAAAAAATGTCAAAAATTATTAACTAGATATTTGGCTTTCTTTTTTCCACACTAAAGATTCCATATATATGTTTGCTTCCAGAACATCTCAATCCCAATATCTTTGTTGTTGTTGTTGTTGTTTGCAGTGCCAGGGATGGAACCCAGGACATTACACATTCTAGGCAAGCACTCTATCGCTAAGATATACCCCCAGCACCCTTGATCCCAATTTCAAGTGCTCAATGACTACAGCTGGTGAGTGGCTACCATATTGAATAGTAGAGAGGCAGAGGCAGAATGTGGACCTGGAGGAATCCAGGGCACAGTGGATAATTGAATAGCACAGCAGCGAGGTCGCTGCACTGGGAAAGGAGGAAGGCAGAAAGAACATTGACTTGGGCTTAAAGAGGCCTGGTTCTAGATGCTGATGCTAAGTCATTGGGGAATTCTATAAATCCCTCAACTTCTCTGCATGAGGCCCTGGGTCTAATCCCCAGCACAGAAAAAAAGGGGGGAAAATAATATTAGAGTTGGGTGTGGTGGTGCATGCCTGTAATCCCAGCTACTCTGGAGGCTGAGGCAGAGGACCAGTTTTGGCAACTTAGTGAGAGACTCTGTCTCAAAAATTTCAAGAAAGATGGTTGTGTATATGTAGCTCAGTTGTAGAGCACTCCTAGGTTCAATCCTCAGTACTGAAAAAACAAAACAAAACAAAACAACAACAACAACAAAAACAAACATGGTGAGTATTGAAAACCATTTCTTCAGACCATAAACTATGGCCTCGTGATGCAATCCCAGTGCTTTGGGAGGCTGAGACAGGAGGATCACAAATTCAAAGCCAGCCTCAGAAACTTAGTGAGGCCCTAGCAACTCAGTGATACCCTGTCTCTAAATAAAATATAAAAAGGTCTGGGGATGTGGCTCAGTGGTTAAGCGCCCCTGGGTTCAATACCAAGTACCAAAAAGGAAACACACAAACAAAAAACTGTAGCCTCTACTGCCTCTTCTGAAAATATCCCTGGTCGCATGGAACTTGCCTTTCCTTCCTCATGACCAATGAATGCTGGGATAGCCTTGGGCTGTCACAGGTAGACATTGGAATCTGTGCAAAGAGTCAGATCATTGGTGCAATAGCAGAGGCAGTTTAAGCAGAAGTGAGGCTAGAGGTGTTCCAGGCAGCCAGGTCTCACATGTTTTAGAGAACCACACTGACTCCATATTTCTTGATCTTCATTCATGAATGTGCACCTCCATTTTTCATATATCCCACAGCAATCAAAATGGTTTGAAAATAAGCTTGACTTTCTAGAGATTAGAACACTGAGAAAAATAGGTATCTTGAATCTGCTTTGGTAAAGTACATATGCCCTGGGGAATTCTAGAACCTACCACCAGCACATCCCTACTTCCAAGCCTAATTTATAGTCACTGGCGTAAGCTGAAAATCTTCTTCCACTGTAGACATGTTTTATTGTTTGTTTTGGGGGTTTCTTTTTTTTTTTTTTTT
>NW_026000294.1:3312107-3314837 GCF_001458135.2 Marmota marmota marmota | reverse complement strand
TTGGTGCTGGGAATTGAACTCAGGTGTACTCAACCACTGAGCCACATGCCCAGCCCTACTTTGTATGTGAAACAACTCACTGAGTTGTTTAGCACCTCACTACTGTTGGGGCTGTCTTTGAACTCGCAATCCTTCTTGGTCAGCCTCTCAAGCCAATGGGATTACAGGTGTGCACCATCGTGCCTGACTGTAAACATGTTTTTACTAGGGTTCTAACCTGGACATTTAAGGAAACAAAGGAGTTTCAGGTGATTTAGGTTAGTTGTAATTTAGTTGGAGCAATGCAGATCTATTAGAATTATTCTCCTAAAGAAACTATTGCCTAAAACAGACTCATGCATGCTCATAATCCCAGCCACTCAAGAGGCCGAGGCAGGAAGATCACAAGTTTGAAGTCAACCTGGGCAATTTAGTGAGACCTGTCTCAAAATTTTAAAAAAATTAAAAGGTCTGAGACCCTGCATTAAATCCCTTGTACTGCAAAATAATGATGATGATGATCACTGAAGTAAAGGGACCTTATCAACAAAGTCAAATGTTGCTGTAGAATTAAAATAAGCATTCTCCTTCTAGTTCATGAAAAGAAATAATTTTTCTTTGGTGATTGCAGACTTTGTTTATGAAGGTGGGATGAGACAGTATATGTTTCTCTAGGGGAAACAAAAAAAAAAAACTGTAGCCTGTACTGCCTCTTCTGGAAATATCCCTGGTCACATGGAACTAGCCTTTCTTTCCTCATGATCCATGAATGCTAGGCAGCCTTGGACTTTCACAGGCAGATACTGAATCTGTGCAAATACTCAGATCATTGGTGCAATAGCAGAGGCACACCTTGCAAATGTGTACCAGGACACAGGAAACAATGGATAATTTGCTTGGACAATGCACCTGAGGACGGTTTCAAGTGTTGGTCTCGGCTCCTGGCTTCAAGACTATGGACAAGTTTCTTCCCTTCTGTGAAACTTCATGTCCCCATCTATAATGTGGGACTCCTGGAGCCTGCCCACAAGTCTCAAAGTGCTTGGGAGGGCCCAGGAGATAAAGAAGTCTGCAAACAGACTCACTAGACTTCAAAGTGTTGAGCACATGGAGGAGTTACCTCACTACCCGGAGAACAAAGCAGGCTATGAATGTGAAGATTGCATGATCAGTATCAGTGAACAGGCTCAGAATATTTTTGTCATTTTTCTGCAGGGCAGACTGGGCTCCAGGAAGCAAGCAGGGCCCTGAGTCAGAGGTGAGGCAGCAAGAGGCAAAGGATGTGGAGCTCTTAAACAGGATATTGAACAGAATTAGTGAGAATTATTATTATTATTATTATTGTTATTATTACAACACTGGAGATTGAACCCAGGGGCACTTAATTACTAAGCCACATCCCCAGCCTTTTTTATTTTTTATTTTGTAATAGGTCTTAGTAAGTTGCTTAGGGCCTGGCTAAGTTGCTGAGAGTGGCCTTGAACTCGAGATCCTCCTACCTCAGCCTCCTGAGCCACTGGGATCACGGGTGTGCGCCACCATGCCTGGCTTCAATAAGAATTATTTTAAAAGCTTATAGTCTCAATAGCATTTTACCTTTAGAGTAAACATTTGTGTACATATTAATATTTATAACTCTGAGAAATAAAAACCATTATTTTTTTTCCATTTTACTTCTGAGTAAGTTTAGGCCCAGAGAAGGTAAGTCATTTAGCCAAAGGCACACAGCAAGGAACAGAGCTAGGATTTGAATCCTAGGCTGTCTGATAACAAAGCTACCCTGTGCTCACACCACTCTGTGCCTAACCCCAGGAGAATCACAAATGAGCATTGGCAATACCAGCAGGCTCATATAGTGCTGTCCAGGTGCTGTCGTATGTCTTTTATGCATATTAACTCACCTAATGTTCATTACAACCTATGATATACCATTGTTATTCTCCTTGTATTATAGTGCAAACACTGAGGCACAGAGAAATGAAGTTACTTATCAAGCCACCCAGCCATTAAGTGGCAGAGCTGGGATATGAATTTGTCTACCTGGCTGGGAAACCTTTAACCAGGTCCCCAAGTTACATTTTTAAATGAGCCTGTGTTGTCCAGGCAGTGGCCTGAAGGTATCATTGCAGCAGGGAAAGCACCCAGGGACTCCTTGGCAGGCTGCATTCAGCAATTTTCCCTGGGAGAATCAAGCCACTGAGTCTACCTTTTTAGAAAGCCCGGCCAAGCAGAAGCAAGCACAGCCTGACGGAGAGGTAAGGTGGGGTAGTGGAAAGAATGTGTGGCCTCTGGCATCAGACAAATCTGAGTGGAAATCTGGGCTTTGGAAATTACTTTGTGACCTTGGACAACTCACCGAACTTCTGTGGCTGTCAGTGTCCCACTACTAAGGGCTGTGACGAGAAGTAAATGAAATGGCTATATAGAAAAGAGAATTATATACTCTAAAGTGCTCTTGAAGGTTAGCTGTAATTGTTAGTTGTTCTATAGGGCTAAGTTCCTCCGCCCAGCCTGGGCCAAAGCAGTGAGTAGGAGAAATGAGCTTTAGAAATGCTAATGCGATGCGTGAGTGACAGGCCGAGGACAATGGAGGAGGGCGCTGTGAATGGAGCAGCCTTGGCCTGGGAGTTGGGCTCCCCACGTGGGAGCGGAGTTGGGGAGGGAGCCAGAGCGGAAGAAGCTGGTCCCCAGCGCTGGGATCCTAGACTGGGCGTATTGGAAGGGGCTGGAGCTGTGGGGGCAGGGAGGGGG
>NW_026000294.1:3293518-3309473 GCF_001458135.2 Marmota marmota marmota | reverse complement strand
GGAAGGTCTGCCCTTGGAAGCTAGCCTACCGGTGCCCAGAGCCCAGCGAGGATCGGCAACAAGCAGGCACTGTGTATGCGTTTGTTTGGTTTAGAACAGTCTGCCCCCTCCCACTCCCACCATCAAAGATTCCTTCCCTTCCTTCCCAGTAGGAAGAGTACTGGGGGCTGCGGGGCCTGCGGCCGGGTGCGAGTGGAGGGAGGGGCGGTGGGAGGAGGCAGCTGGAGGCCCAGGGCCTCTTCTGAACTTCTGGTATCCCACAGCTCCTGGACATCCCCTGGCACCTCCAACTCCACACATCCTAACCTGAATTCATCAGTGGATCTCCGATCTCCAAAACCCTGCATCGTGTCCCTCCTATGGGGTTCCTATCTCTGTACATGACCTCATCAGCCAGTCACCCAAGCCAAAATCCTGGGAGTCATCCAACACTTTTTCATACTCGCAATCGGATCGGCCTCCCAATCTGGTCAGTTATCTTTCAAATCTGTCTCTTCTCTCCCTCCCCCTGGCCAGCAGAGGATTTCAGTTTGTTTCATTCATTCATTCACTTATTCAACGACTAGTTATTAAACATACTATATGCTGGGCACTGCGCTAGCCATTGAGGATGCCACTGTCAGCAAATCCAACATAGTTCACACTCCCAAGGAAGTTTGCATCAGCTAGCCTGGCATGGTGGCCCTCACCTGTAATCCCAGTGGCTGGAGGCTGGGGTGGTGGTGGCTGAGGCAGGAGGATTGCAAGTTCAAACCCAGCCTCAGCAACTTAGCAAGACCCTGTCTCAAAGTAAAAAATAAAAAGGGCTGGGAATGTGGCTCTGTGGTAGTCTCCTCTGGGTTCAATCTCCAGTGTCCCCCCCCCAAAAAAAGCAAGAGGGTTCATGTGAGGGGTGGGTGGGCTCACCACAGTGGGCTATGGCTAAGTGGGGGAATCTAGAACATACTGGATGGTATCAATGATTCTGAACCAGCTCACCACTGTCAGGCTTTGGATTCTGGTCCTGCCACTTAGTGACTGTGTAGCTTTGGGCAAGTCACTTAATCTTCCTGGGCCTTAGTTTTCTCATGTGAAAAATGGGGGTCATGATAGCACCTGAGCTAATTTCACGATTGCATATGTTGAACCCCCCCCCCGCCCTTTATTTATTTATCTATCTATCTATTTGTTTGTTTTGGAGGTGGTGCTGGGGATTGAAACCAGGGCAGTACAGTCCTTTTTATTTTTATTTTCTGTTTTCAAACAGAGTCCCCCTAAATGGCTAAGTGCCTCACTAAATTGCTGAGGCAGACCTCCAATTTATAATCCTCCTGCCTCAAACCTCCCAAGTAGTTGGGATTACAGTTATGTCCCACTATGCCCAGTTTACATTGATATTTTAGAGTGCCAGTTAGCCCAGTTTATTAGCATTATTAATTAGTTTTATTATTTAAAATATGGAAAGCAAGCCAGGCACAGTGGTGCACACCTCTAATCCCAGCAGCTTGGGAGGCTAAGGCAGGAGGATCTTGAGTTCAAACCCAGCCTTCCCAATTTAGTGAGGTATCTCTAAATAAAATACAAAATAAGGGCTGGGGATGTGGCTCAGTGGTTAAGCATCCCTGGGTTCAACTCCCCAGTACCAAAAAAAAAAAGGAAAGTAGAAGGGAAGCCTGCCTTGGCAGGTAGAGGGTTAGATGGCAAGACAATGGGTGCAATTGCTTGCAACAGTCCAATAGAGAAGTCAGTATGAGGGTTAGGGTGTGGCTTAGTGAGGCCCTGGGTTCCATGCCTAGTGCAGGAATAAAAAGAAATGAATAAAAAGAAAAATAGTAAGAAAGAAAAGAAAAGCTACAAGAGTCCTGATCAACTACTCTGATATAGGGATCCAGACATGCACAGGATCCAGAAATCCAAAAAGTAGGAAGCAAAGATTAGCATAACTGTCACTGACAGGGAGCCTGGAGCAGCCCCAGCTCTGTTGCTTCCTACTAAGTGACTTCCAGCAGGTCATGTCCCTACTCTGGGACTTGGTTCCTAAGTATTGAGAGCTTCACACGTGTCATGTGTCTAAACACTTCAACTGTTCCCTGCAAAGGAAACTGCCTTTTATTTAACTTTTATTTCACAGATGAGAAAACAAAGGCACAGAGAAGTTAAGGCACTTGCCCAAGGTCACACAGCAAGTGAACAACAGAGCTGGAACCTGAAAGCGGGTGTCTTTGAGATTAGTGATAAGAGGACCCTTCCTTATAGAGCTATTGTGAAAATTCCATGATATGATACTCAGGGAAGTGTTCATCAGGTGGGTAGGCTGCCCAGGGAGGACCATCTCCTGACTGTGGACAATAGACACTGAACTGAGGCGACACAGCCTAGACCAGCCAGAGGAAGCCTGAACCTTAAGCACCATGCAGGGCCTGAGACAGCTCCAGAGTCTCCGGACAGAGAATTCTGCAGGCCAGAATTTTCCTGGTCAGAAGTGGGGCTCAAGGTCAAGTCTGGGCTAGTGGCCAAGGGAACTGGAATCTATGAGCCTGCTTGAGGGCAGATATTTAGTCACTTCAGGATTCCCCAGTGCTCCAGAAAGGAAGTGCTTAGTAAATATAGGAAGGAAATGGCCCTTATAGAGTGCCTCTTATGGACTGCCACTGCACTCGGCCCTCAGATCCTCTTCCCAGCTGGCCCATGATGCTGTCATCCCTGTTTTCTTTCTTTTTTATTTTTTTAACTGTCCACATTTCTATTGGAGCATTATAGCTGTACAGAATGATGGGGTTTATAGTTATATATTCATACGATATAATAATATAATTTGGCCAATATCCCTCCCCAGCACTCCCCCCACTCCCAATCATTACATTCCCACACCCCACACAATTTTCTTCTCCTTTTTCCTCTCCAGCTTCCATCTATAAGAGAAAACCTACAACCCTTGACCTGCTGAGCTTGGCTGATTTTGCTTAACATAACTGTCTCATGTTTCATTCATTTTTCCTGCAAATGACATAATTCCATTTTTTAATTGTCATCCCTGTTTTCCTGATGAGGCAGCTGAGACTCAGAGAGGTGAAGGGATTCACACAGAACCCAGAGCTACAAAGTAGTCAAGTGGCCACATCCCCAGCCCTTTTTATATTTTATGTTGAGACAGGGTCTCACTGAGTTGCTGAGGCTGGCTTTGAACTTGTGATCCTCCTGCCTCAGCCTCCAGAGCCAAGCCCTCACACAATCTTCAGAGGAGAAAGAACAAAGAAACTCTCCCATTCGGACCAAGGTGCAAAGGTACTTTTTAACACCCCAGTTAGACACTTCTCTGGTGACCATGGGCCTTCCCACTTCTTCCTTCTGCAGCCAATGGGCATGCTCCAATTAACATTGAATGGGGACTCCAGGTCCATCAGATTTGCATGTATATGTCCTAGGCCTTCACTGACCTCCTGCCCCATTGGCCATAGAAGCCCCCATCCTCACTGGCCTGAAAACTTGGCAAACTGAGACTTTCATTTGGCAACACAGAGCAACTCACACAGACCCAGAGGAAAACCCATGTCAGCTACTCTCCTGCCCTAGAGGACTCTGGGCAAGCCTTGGACCTTTCTTTCCCCAGTGCCCAGACTGTGAGGGAGGAGCAAATGCGGTAGCCATGTCTAATCAGGCAGGGCCCCAGGACACAGAAGCTCCTTCAGTCTAGGCCTGAGGAGGGGTCAGACTGGGGCTCTGGGAGGGGCCAGAGGAGACCCAGAGCCCATCCAGCCTGGACCAGCCCACATTCCTCAGCAGGCCTGGGTAGAGTGGGCATGCTCCACAGGAAGCCAAGCCCTTTACTGCCATCTGTGCACACAGACAGCAGCAAGCAAGGGGCCTCGGCCAGCAAAGTCAATTGCATAGAAAAAACTAGCAAACATTTTGCTTCCTCCTCCTCCTCCCCCATCTTGCCTCGCACTCTGCTTCCAAAGGGAATGCTGCACTCCAGACCCATGCTGGGCATCTGGAGTCAGCCTCGCTAAGTTGCTGAAGGGAGAATGGATGGGGGGATTCTTCCCACCCAGGGAGTAGTCCTTTATTTCTTCTGAGCCCTTAGACTCCTACTGCTGCTGCACAGAGAAAGGAGCTAAGAGAAAAGATAACAACAAGCAACAACAATCCCTTTAAGCAGAGAGAGCAGTTTCTCTCCATTCTTTTTTAAAGAAAAATTTGTCTTGCAGTGCTGGGGATTAAACCTAGGGCCTCATATTATGGTATGCTATGCAAGAAATCTACCACAGAGCTATATCCCCAACCCTTTTAAAATTTTTTTGAGATGATGTCTCTAGGTTGCTGACGCTGGCCTCCAACTTGCTATCCTCCTGCCTCAGCCTCCCAAGTCACTGAGATTACAGGTGGTACCACTGTGCCCTGCTCACTTGCTTATTGAAGGCAATTTAATAAATGTTCCCAGAACACAAACAAAATTAAAACTACTTATAATCTCAGCACTCAAGAGAAAAATCACTGTTAGCTAACTTGATGGTAGATTTCCTGATCATCTTTTTGTGGTGGATATATACAATGTGGAGACCTATTTCACATACCTGACATCCTAGTAGTCCTGCTCAGGGTGCTAGGCTACCTTCCAGACCTTATTTGTATTTGTTTGTATATCAGGGATTAAACCCAGGGACACTTAACCACAGAGCCACATCCCCAGCTCTTTTTATATTTTATGTTGAGACAGGGTCTCACTGAGTTGCTGAGGCTGGCTTTGAACTTGTGATCCTCCTGCCTCAGCCTCCAGAGCCAAGCCCTCACACAATCTTCATGAGCTAGCTCAGCTGGGTTCTTCTTTCTCTTAGGAGGCCTGCTTGTACTTGATATTTCAGGTTTCTAGAGGAACTAGCCACATAACTGACAGTCATGACTGCTATTTTCTGGCCCGTACCCTGACAATTGACTCTCCACTGCATTACTGGAAGTCACCTGGGCAAGTTTGTTCCACAATGCAGGGACACACACACACACACACACCATGCTATTTCATACCTCTAGGTGTTTGTTCATTTGGTTCTCCTTGACTGAGATCTCTGCCCATCTCCCACCTGTCTCTCTGTCTTATAATGTACATGGTTTAAAACAAAAAAAGGCACTTGGGGTGCTGTGCTGCACACTTGTAATCCCAGTGACTTGGGAAGCTGAGGCAGGAGGATCACAAGTTGAAGGCCAGCCTTAGCAACTTAGTGAGACCCTATCTCAAAATAAAATATACAATGGGCTAGAGATATAGCTCAGTGGTAGTGCACTCCTGAACTCAATCCCCAGTACCAAAACCAAACCAGTGAAACCAAAATAAAAACAAAATCAAATTATCAAAAACTCAAAGGAAGAAAGTCCATTAAATGGGCTGAGGTGGAGCAATGTCAGTGGTAAAGCCCATCAGTTCCATCCCCAGCATGGCAAAAATTAAAAAAATAAAAGTGAAAAGTCAGAACATTCCTTCTCATCCCTGACCTTGGTCCCTTGTGTATTGTTTTTTGTTTTTTTTTTTTTTGTACCAGGGATTGTACCCAGGGGTGCTTAATCACTGAACCACATCCCTAGCCCTTTTTTAAAATTTTATTTAGAGACAGGGTCTCACTGATTTGCTTAGTGCCTCTCCAAGTTACTGAGGCTGGCCTTGAACTTGCAATCCTCCTGCTTCAGCCTCCTGAGCCACTGGGATTACAGGCTTCCACCACCATGCCTGGCCTTTGTGTATTTTTCCAGAAACAGTCTGTGTACAGTTAAGCAGAAGTGTTTTTTCTATTTGCGAAACAGTAAAACTGGGCCCACTCTTTTTGTACACCTGGCTTTTGTCATTTCTTGATTTTGGGTGCTCTTGCACAGCAGTAACTGAAGATGCACGTCATGTTGGGTACAGGCTGTGTGGTGATAGCTGTGCCATTCTTTAACCAGGCCCCTTGTGATAGACATTTACATGTTTTGCCATCTTTTGCAACTACAAACAATGCAATAATAAATAGCCTTGTAAAAGCAAACTTGGGCTTTTGCTCATATGGGATAAATTCCTGCTAGTAGGATTGTTGGGTCAGAGTGTGTGTGGATTTTAAATGTTAATGCATTTCACCAACAGGCCCTTCAAACAAATGGTACCAATTGACACCCCCAACCACCATGCCTGGCCACAGTGAAAGGGCCAATCCTACCCTCCTTCTGTCCCTTTCCTTGCTTGGCTGGTGCCTGCTCACATTTTAGGAGAGAGTGACCTCATCCTCTGAAGGATGCCTCTGAAAGCCAGCCCCCTCCCCAGCTCCACCAGCTGGACTCTGTGCTCCTGGTTTCCTTGTGTTCGCCTCCACTTTCCACATAACATTAAATTTTCTCTCTTTACAAGTCCATCTCCTACACTAGATTTTGAACTCTTTCTTTTTTTTTTTTTTCATACTGGGGCTTGAACCCAGAGGAGCTTAACCACTGAACCACATTCCCAGCCTCTTTTTTTATATTATATTTAGAGACAGGGTCTCACTGAATTGCTTAGGGCCTCCCTAAATTGCTGAGGCTGGCTTTGAACTCGTGATCCTCCTGCCTCAGCCTCCCTGGTTGCTGAGATTACAGGCTTGCACCACTGCACTCAGCCAGATTTTGAGCTCTTGAGAGAAGGTAGGTCTAAACTTTCTTCATCTTTTCAGGCCCTGGTTGAATATACCACAGGCAGAAACTCTAAAAATATTTGTTGAACTAGTCAGCTCTCAATCTCTGGCTCTTTTGCCAAATGTAAGCCTGGTCTTGATCAGGCAGCACCTTCAACTTGGTTCTCCTGGGTCCCGGAAGATTGGTTTCTATGTGCTTGGTGCCCAAGTCCCTACTTACCTTCAGGCCAGCTCCCAGGACCACATGCCACTGACATGAGCGGATACTGTCTGCTGGTCCCCAGCTCTTCAGAAAGAGCTCTTCTACAGATCTGTCTTGTTTCTCTTCTTTCTCCCATCAAAATGGCTGGTGCCCCCAGGATGGTTCTGCAGTGTGCTTCTGGGAGGCTGGCAGCTTGTGGCACCTGTGACCAGAGGCCCTGAGTGTAGTCTAGCTGAAGCCAGCCAGCTGAGGTCCAGATCCCTGCCTGCTCTTGAGCACACTGGGACAAGGGCTGGAAGGAAAGACATCCCTACTGCACTCCCCCGCCAACCATATACCCTCCTGCTGCCTTCACAGGTCATCACCTGGCTGAACCAGACCTCCTATCCACTTCCCTTTGAAGTTGCTTGAAAGGGCCAGTGAAATCACTGAAGGTCAAGGGTAAGTCGAAGGAGTCTGGGGAAGTCATGTCCAAATAGAAGGGACTGTGAAGCCTCACTAAGGTTTCCCAAGAAGTTTGGAGGCAGCAAACAAAAACACAAGAAACATGCAGGGATCACAAAGTGCCATTCTGCAGGTGTGAACACTGTGGCAGGTGGAAGGGGTGGCTCGGGGGCTCTAAACCTGGCTGGGCTGGGCTTTGTCCAAGGCTGCAGCCAGCTGGAGAAGCAGGCTATCAGCTCCATGGCTGAGGCTCACCCCAGGCCAAAGGCAGGCTGCCATGTATTCCTCTGCCTTTCAACAATACCACCTTGTCTCCATGGGCCCTGAGCCTGAGAACAGCCTCTAAAACACCAGGGGATTCGTCAGACAAGCAGAAAATAGGAAAGTAGTCAGGGAACAGGAGGAGGGGCAGAAGGTTCCAGAGGAGGGGGGCCAGGGCCCCCAGAGGCAGGAATGGGAGTGGGGCTAAGACTGGGTCACACAGCCAGTCGCGGTGGCACATAAAACTGTAATCCCAATGACTCAAGAGGCTGAGGCAGGAAGATCCGAGTTCAAAGGCAGCCTCTGCAATTTAGGGAGGCCCTAAACAACGCAGTGAGACCCTGTCTCTAAATAAAATACAAAAAAAAAAAAAAGGGGGCTGGGATGTCGCTCAGTGGTTAAGTGCCCCTGGGTTCAATCCCCAGTAACCCCCCTCATCAAAAAAAGACTGGGTCACGTGAGCCTAGGTGGACCAGGCTGCCATGTGTCCTGCTGGGTTGTTGCTGAGCAGAGCACTCACCGGTGTCTACCTTGGAAGAACAATCTAGTCCTCCTGCCAGCAAGTGTTGCTGAACACTTTTGTCGAGCACAGCATGCCAGGGCTATAGAAATGACTCAGACTCAGCTCTTGACCTCAAGGACTTACAAAGATGGGAGACACGCAGAGGGAAGGAGTCAGCAGGTAGCAGGATGTCATTTTCAGGAAGTGGTGCATGTTTTAAGGTAAGTAGGTTCAGCAGGGCGGGGGAGGACATTTTGGTTCAGAGGTTCCCTAGGCACATCTGTAGAAGGGTTTCACTGGAACAGAGGGCTAAGTGCAGGACAGTGCCTTCAGGCACAGGTAGGGCCTTGTGATGGTGTACTTGTGGTGCCAGCTGGGGGCCCCATGTCATGAAGTTAGGGTGCTCCCTGGCAAGATATTGTAGTTTATGCTATGAACTAGTGACTGAAATTTGGTGCTATTTATTCCACAGCCAAAAAAAAAAAAAAAAAAAAAAAAAGCCAAAACCAAGGTGGAAAGTGTAATGGCTGGCACCTTCAATGAATTCACCAAACAACCTACTCTCAAAAATGACTGCTTGTTGTCTAGCGGCCTCTGAGGCCTGCAGTTCTAGAACCATGGCCCCAGGTGCCAATGAAGAGTCCACTCCATCTTCAACAGAGTTTTTCAACAGAGACCTCTTGACCCTTGACTATTTGGGATGTATCACTTGATGAGGAAAACAGGCACATGAACAGACTACATTAACAAGTGTGCCTGCCATTTGGGGCTCTTAGTCACAACAGAAACCAACTCTAGTTAACTTCATCAGAAAAGTTTTATTGGAAAGTGAGGGAGGAGCTTGGGGAATTGTCAATCAGAAACTGGCAAGAACAAGGGAACTGGGCAGCCAGACACAGCCACTGCCTGCCACTGGAGCTATGGGCCTCCAGCACCATCAGCAGGGGACCCATGTCGCTGCAGTCCTGGATTGTCACCACTGTTGCCAGCATCACCACCAAAGCAGCATAGGAGTAAACACTTCAGGACCCTCTTCCCCAGAATTCCTCCCGTCTCATGGGCTTAGCTGAGGTTCCAGGTTCAAGTGCAAGCTGCTCAGGATTCATGGGCTTCATGGGCTTCCCTGGCAAAGGAGTCTTCCCTCCCCCAAGACACTGCTATGGCAGGTTTCTCCAACACCAGCAGGGGCCCTCAGGCATTGGGTAGAACAATTTCCCTTTTCCTGGATTGACTAATTCTGACTAAAGGGAAATTAGGGTCAGTTGCTATCCTGTGGGAGAGGGAGGAAATGATCAGGACCCAGGGTACTCCTAAAATATCTCCTGGTGTGGTTCCTGTCAAAGGCACAGAAAAATTTCATGGAAAACCACAACCAGATAAGACCCTCCATGGACACTGGTTTTGCTACTCAATGACCAGGTGAGGCAACACTGAAGGCCAAGGGAAACCCAGAATGTCTGGCAAGGAATGAAGTCCTAAGGGTCAGCTTGGCCAGCTGCAGAAAAAGGGGCCACAAATTCTGTTTCTGTACATGCATTGGGAAATTTTTTTGGTCACATTTTTTATTTTGCCTTCAGGCTGCCTACCAGACCACATCTATTTTGTTAATAATCATGAAAATGGTGACACTGTTTTTTAAAAAATCAAGCAAATGCATTATTCTAGGTGAAAAATCAAGAGCCTCCTTCCTCACCCCTTGGCACTGATCCTCCATTTCTTCTCAGAGGCATCCTCTACCATCAGTATGTCACCTTCCAGACCTTTCTTATGCATTCTCCAAGTATACTTTGGTTTTGTAAGTCTTCATTGTGCCTTAAGACTGTACCTGTTTTCTACACTAAGCTTAACATTAGGTCTTGGAAATCTTCCTGTATCAGTACTTGATACAGCTTGTAACTGCTGCATAGCATTAATTTCATAAGGACCAAAGTAGCCACATTGGGGACAAGGACATGAGCCACATTCCTATTGATAGGTACAATGCACACTACTCTCTAAAAAGGTTGCTGTTGTTTATATGCACAACAACCACTGGTCTTTTCATTTCTTCTCTTCCTAGCCCAAACTGGGTATGATCAGGAGGAACTATTGGTTTCTGAAGGACACAGTGTTTCACCTGGTGTATTAATTTACACATCACTAATTTCCAGTGAGGTTGAATGCTAACAAGATCCAGGCTTTTTGGAGTTATGGGGAAAGGACTCTTAACTATTAGTAGGCACATCAATTAGTGCTATCACTTGGGATAGCAACTAGGCATTATCTAGTCAGCGTAAAGATGTTCAAAAACTCTGGGACCCAGACCTTTCACTACCATGTATTTACCCCTAGAAAAATTCACACATGTGCACCAAGGAACATCTTTCTAGCATTTTCATTTCCATGAAAAAAAATGCTAAGAGCCTAAAATACCCACCCATAAAGGACTGCATAAATAAATTGTGGTAATTCATACAACTGAATTATTTTGTATATAGCATTTAAAATATATAAACTAGATTTACATGTATCAAAAGGCCAAATCTAAAGACAATGTTGAGTGGAAAAATCAATTTGCAAAATGACAGCATACATTCTATCAATATGTCCACTTGAAAATCATAAATTGGTTATGGACATGTATGTATATATTTATATAGACACACATATACAGATATACTATGTATACACATATACACAGACACACACACACACTCACATATACATATAATGACACAGACAAGAAGTAAACACACCATTTTCTGCTTGGTGCTTACCTCTATGGAAGAGTAAAGGTACATGTGGTGGGGTGAAGAACTTCACCTGTGTCTGAAAATTTTTTATTAGAGAGAGAAAAAGAGACAGCTGAAACAAATATGGCCAAATGATAAAACCTGTTCACTCTGTGTAGGAGGGTTCCTCTATTTCTTGCCTTTTCTGAAGCGTTTGAGTGGTATATGTTTCTGTCCCTATCTATGTCCCTGTTAAGGTATGCGATTGGCATACAGTTCAATTTTTTTAAATGATTCCCTCTTGAGAGCTTCTTGAAGTTGATTTTAACTCATTCATTCCTACACTCAGTATAGATTTTTCCTACCATTATTCCATATTTTACCATGATTTGTCATTGTTTCTTTCCTTCTTTCTCTACTCGACCTTTCCCCTATTATACAATTATATACTTTATTCCTACTTTAGAAAAACTATTACCCTCCATATTTTTTTGACATTTTTTGGAGTCTGCATTTCCAGTGAAAACCAAAGTTTTCTATTGTTGAGAACACCAAAAAATGCAAGTGCTCAACCAGAAAGTCACCTGGTACCACCATTTCAGACAAAACCAAACAATTCCATGTTACTGTGTAAAACCAAAAGTACTTTAATAAGCTTTTACGGCACTGCAATTACAGGAACGTTAACCCAGAACATGCAACAAAAATTATTTTGCCTTTTGGACATAGTTAACAGATAAACTTGACATTACAATTAACAGCAACATATTCTACTGAAGAAAACAAATGCCATTTATTCCGACTTTTGGGTTAGAAAATGTATGCTCTTAGTGCACGCTCAAGTAGCATTTAGAAAGTTTAGTTTTTCCTTTCTAACCTCTAAGACAGTATGATTTATTTGTGTGTGTGTGTGTGTGTGTGAGTGATACTATGGACTGAATCCAGGAGTGCTCTACCCCTGAGCTATACCCCCAGCCCCTTTCTAACTTTTTATTTTTAGATAGGGTCTCACCAAGTTTCCCAGGCTGGCTTGAACTTGCAATCCTCCTGCCTCAGCCTCCAAAGTTGCCAGGATGACAGGTGTGTGCCCCCACACACACCTGGCTAGGACAATTATGATTTTTAATGCAATCGCACACAACCGTTTTCACATTGGAAATAATCACAAGGAATCAACAAGTTTAGTCTAATTGACCAAATGGTTTCATTTTCATTATTAATTTTCAGAGGGCTCCTGCAGTATTGTGGGTTTCAGGTATGGGGAAAATAAACAGACCAGGAGTAAAAAAAAGCCTTGGTCTTTAGAGTGGAGGAGGGAACATGCAGCGGCACACAGGGCATGTGCCTGACTTCTGAAGCCAGATGGACACGCAGGGCTTGTGGAAATAGTGGTGGCATGGAAGCTCGGTCGCCACTTCCCCCTTCACATATTCACTGCAGCAGATAGGACAGCACATCTCTTGGCCAACTGCACCATGATCTTCAGTGACCAGGATCTCGGGAAGAGCGTCGATGCTCTCCTTGCTGGCCGGTGGATTGGCCACCTCAACATCCACTGCGAGAGACTCCAGGTGTGCCAAGGCAGTCTCCATCGCCTGTGCCAGGCGTTCCTCAAGTGCCATGTAGGTGAGGAACTGAGGATCCACATAGGAAATGGCTTCGGCCACTCCTAACCCATCGGCAAATCCATCAAAGAGGCTCCAATCCACTTCGAGGTCTTCGCTGACGCTGGAGTCATCTTCGAGGTTGTTGTTGCCATCCAGCACGAACACCCCCGGCTGCATCAGCTCCTGCCCGGAGTCGTTGTCTCCCTCACTGCTGCTCTCGTTCTCATTGTACTGGAGCCAGGGAATTTCTCCTTCTTCCAGGGATGTTTGCTCCTCTTCCTGTAACGGTGGCCCTTGAGCTTCCTCAAGATAGCTACTGCCGTTGCTCACAACATCTGCACTGACGCTGGCGCCGGCACCAGCACCGGCAACGGCACTGGCTCCGGCAGTGGCGCTGGCTCCGGCAACGGCACTGGCTCCAGCAACAGCACTGGCTCCAGCAACGGCACTGGCTCCGGTCCCAAGGCTTGGGCTGGTGTCGGTGACACTTCCACTCACTCTGGCTTGCTGAGGTTCCCGGTCTTCCTTTCCTGGCAGGGTCTCCCAGCTTTCTCCGCTGGAGGACAGCGTTTGCTCTCGATTTCGGTACTTCCGGCGCAGGGCAGCGATCCACTCTTTGTCGCTGTCAGAGTCTTCATCACAGTATTTGTAGTAATCATCACTATATGTCCAGAAGTCGGGGTCAGCCATGGTCCGACGCCTCCTCGGCACCTTCTCTGGTTTCACTTGGTCGTTCCTGGCTTCCCTCTTGTCTTCAGAGTACTTCGGCTCACAGTAGCCACTTGAACTCTCGCCTCTGCCTCTCCTTGCCAGGCCATCCGAGTGGCCATCATCAGCATTGACAGCATCCCTCCACCTGGAAGTACTGTGTGGCATATCATCATCATCATCAGTATCAAAAAATATTTTTGGTTTCACGCAGTTTGGACTTGCCAGATTTCGGACTTTGGGCCTCACCACGGGTTCCTCTGCACTCTTTGAGGGGTTTCCCCCACCACCACAAATACTCACAGGAGCCCTACTGGGACGTGCAGTCAAGTTCTGCCCCCTTCTCTCCCTCTCCAAACTGTCACCAGTTGTAGCCACCTTGCCTTCAGCAGAAGACATCTGAGAGCCCATGCTAGTTGGCTTCCGGAACTCTGCTGGGCTAGCAGAGCATCTCGCCACAGGGGCTGGGTCTAACTTGTCAAGCTCCTCTCTCACATCACAGTTAAAACCAGAGAACTGGGGAGGCACCCCCGCCACAGACCTTGCCCCTTTTTCTGGGTCATACAGCTTATCATCCTTAAACTTGCCAGTTTTCCCTCTCACTGGCGGTCGCTCAACAGGCCCAGCCCCCTCCTCCTCACTATCATCTGCCCCCAAAGTGTCAATATGTCCATAAGCCATTCCTCTTCTGCCACCCGAAGCCCTGTACTCTCTTGGCGGATACCTGGAATAGTCCTCATTATCAACATTCAGGCTGGTTCCCGAACTCTCACAGTCGTCCCAACTACGACGAGTGGTGGCAAATGGTGATCGGCTCCTCTTGGTGGTTTGACTGGGGGCTGATCTGTGCATTGGGACTTCGGATGTCGTCTTTCTCTGGATGGCAATCCTTTCCTGCTGGCTCGTGGATGGCCTGAAACTGACATAAGCATGCCTTCTTCCATACCTCCTGCCTGTATTGGACTGATACCCTCCTGCTGGTTTGGGCCATACGGGCTTGCTAGATTCCTGACCCATTGCTCTGGTTTAGGAAGGTTTCCAATAGAGCTGGGGCTTGGGTGGAAAGGTTCCTGCTCCCTGCACTTGTGCTTTTGAGCTGGGAAAGTCAAAATCAGTTCAGCATGAAGGAGCAGGAAGATCTATTTTCACGTCAGCAGACAGGTAACAGAAGGGACAAGGGATCTTTAAAATTAGTTTCACTTTCTTCTAAGGCCTGGAGGAGCATTCCAGTGACTGTCACGTGTAGACCTGGAACACATTTTTAATGTTGGCAAAATGATTACAACACCAGGTTTACAGGAAAGCCAGACATAGGGGGAGAGAGTGTGACAGAAGGTGGGGGGGAGTGACCAGACACTTGGAAGGTGGGTGAAGTACTGTAGAATTGTGCTGACGTGGGAAGAGGAAAGGCTGATGTGGGCTTTTTTATGGGGTGTCTATTTCTGAACCCTGCAGACATAGAGGAGAAATGTGAATTGGAGTGGCAAGTACAGATCACTGTGCATGGATGAGTTAGGAGAGGGACAGGTGGAAGGGGTATCTGCAATCCTGCAATGGAGCCTTGTCTAGGTTTGTAGGGGGAAAGGATTGACTGTTAAAATGGGACCCATTCTGGATGTGATGTAATGGGTAGGGTGACTTCAGAGGAAAGTGGTGTGAGGGGGAATAAGAAAAAGAAAAGAGGGATGTGTAGCTGTGTATGTGGCAGGTGGAATTATGGGGGAAGCCTACATTTATGCACATACCGCAGGCAGGGAAGGGTATGGTGGCAATGGAGAGGAGTGTATGAGAGTCTGTGTGGTGTGTGTGAGTGCACATGCGTGTATTCATCCAAATGGGATGCAACAATTGAAAAACGTCAGCACGAGCAACTGTGGCGGGCATGCATGGCAGAGCAGACAGCACTGGAGAGGGGTGTGTGAGAGAGAGGGAGGGATGGAAAAGAGGCTAGTAATCAAAGAATGGCTACACATGTGACTATGGCAAGCAGGAAGAGCAGTGCTGTTCCTGGAGAAGGAGTTCTATTGAGTGTGAATGTGCATGCAACAGCAAAGGGGGACCATCAGTGCAAAGTATGTGGCAGACAGAAGGCACAAGAACAGGGCATTTGAGAAGGGTGTGTGAACCAGAGAGTGGGAGTGTATTTGTGCCAATGGTCAGCAATAAAAGATGCCCTTATGTATGGATGTGACAGGCAGGGAGGAGGGTGTGACAGAGGATGTGTATAAAGGTAAAGGTGTGTGTGTGTGTGTGTGTGTCTGCACATGCATGCCAGAGCAGGCAGCTGGAGGAGGGGCGGGATCTAGAGGTGTGTATGTGGTAGGCAGCTGAGGGGAGGGGACTGGCAAGCAAGGGTCTGAGGCCATGTGTGCTAGTCTGTGTAGGGGGAAGGTACAGGAGGGTGTGAGGGTGTGTGAGAGGGCGTGTGTATGAGCCTGCGCATGCGCAGAGGAGGGGGACTCCCCTGGAACCTTGAGGCTGGCGGGGCAGGGAGGGGGCTGCAACTGCAGGTTTCCGCGTGTGCGTGCGTGTGTGCTCGCATACGCTTGCGCGACACAGGGGAGGGGGGGTGCAATGTCATAATAAGAGACAAGAAAACGTTATAGCTCAAAGGGCAGACCCAAATCGGTGTGGCAGGGAAGGGGGCAAAGAAAGAAAAGGGCATGTGTGAACATAGTTTTTCCCTGAGACTACATTTTTTTTTTGGACAATTCTTTCCCCGGGAACAATATTTTTACCTAAGTATCTTAACCATTTACCATTCAGCAAAAAAACAGCAAAATGGCTGGGGGAGGCCACGGGGTGCCCCGCAAAGGGGGCTGAGGAGGGAGAAAGGAGAGGCGGGGAGAAGTGGCCAGGGCCCGCGAACACCGTTCCCCTCTCAAATAGCCAGGAAAGCCATTCGAATAGGG
>NW_026000294.1:3285854-3287251 GCF_001458135.2 Marmota marmota marmota | reverse complement strand
TTTTTTTTTTTGTACTGGAGATTTAACACAGGGGCATTTTACCGCTGAGGTACATCCTAGCCCTTTTTATTTATTTGTTTGTTTACTAAGACAGGGTCTGGCTGAGTTGCTTAGGGCCTCACTAAATTGCTAAGGCTGGACTTGAACTTGTGATCCTCCTGCCTCAGACTCTTATTGAAAGTGGGTTGCTAGGTCTAACCTACATTCAACAGGAAGGGATTACACAAGGGCATGAGTTCCAGAGGGGGTGATCATATGGAAGGGGGGGGCGGGGGGATGGGTAAGAGCATTTGAACTTTAACAGAAATTGCCAAACTGCTTTCCAAAGTGGTTGTAACAATTTACATTCCCACCTGCAGTTTGTTCTCATCATCCTCAGCACTCTTGGTTCTAAATTTTAAAATTGTTGCCAATCTGATGAGTGCAGAGCACCATTATTTGACTATGTTTTTCCCTAACTTACTAGAGATGTCAAGTGCCTTTTTACAATTGGTGACCATTTCAATTTCTTCTTCTCTGAAATGTATGTTCATATCTTTTGTCCATTTTTATAATGATGTTGTTTTTCTTGTTAGTATTGATTTCTAGGTATTTTTATATATTCAGAACATGAGATATCAATTATATTTGTATAGTTGCAAATATATTCTCCTAGTTGGTGTTTTCTTTCAATGCAAGTATGAAATTATAACAGTACTTAAAATTAACCTTAGGAGAATGCTTTTCATAAATCTGGAGTGAACAAGAGCTTTGTAAGTTTGGCAAAAGATACAGGAGCAAAAAGGAAAAGGTTCACCTACATAAAAATAAAATCTGCTTGGAAGCATAAATAAATAAATAAATAAATAAAACCAAACAATTCTAAGTAAAAAAAAAAAAGACAAATGAAAACCTGGAAAAGGGCTCATTTCCCAATTACATGAAGAGCTCCTATAAATCAAGAAAAGTCCAACAAATTGATTTTAAAATGAGAAAAGTATACCAACATACTTTTCCTCATAGCCCAGCCCCCGGCCCCAGTACCAGGGATAGAACCCAGAAGTGTTTTACTACTGAGCTACATCCACAGCCCTTTTAATTTTTGTTTTGAGACAGGATCTTGCTAAGTTGCCCAGGCTGGTCTCAAACTTTTGAAGGAGGAGGGAATGGAAAAAATACCACTGAGGACTGAAACTGAGAAAATTATGTTAGATTCATTCATAAATATGTCAAAACAAACCCCACATGTATATAAAAATATAATGCACCAACAAAAACATAAATTAAAAAGTACAAAATAAACAAATATCTCCACATTCTCAGGAATTTTGTTATAGCAAGAGAAACCCAACTTTAAAAAAAAAAAAAAAAACTATCACATTAGTAATGCACCTATTTTTTTTTTTTTTTTTTTTTTT
>NW_026000294.1:3278513-3285052 GCF_001458135.2 Marmota marmota marmota | reverse complement strand
TATATATATATATATATATATTTGGTCCTAGGGATTGAACCAGAGGTACTTTACCACTGAGCTACATCTCCATATCTCCAGACCTTTTTTATTTTTGATTTTAAGATGGGGTCTTGCTAAGTCTTTTAGGGCCTAAGTTGCTGAAGCTGAACACAAACTGCCATCCTCTTGTCTCAGCCTCCCAAGTGGCTGGGATTATAGGTGTGTGCCACCACACCTGGCTCTAAGGTAATATTTTTAGAGTTGCACACAAAATCTATATAATTTTATATATACTCATAAAGGAAAGCCTATGTGCATGTTTTTAAAACTAGTTTTTTTCTTTCAGTTTACTGCTTCTCTTTCTCTCTTCTGCCTACCTTCATACTTCCCATAACAGTTGATAATAGCCTAATATTCATTAATTCCACATTTTATTCATACTTGCATAATCATATAGAGTATACATATATGTATACATACACATAATTAATAAATGTGTGGGCTTTTATTTGTCCTTCTTTTATTAAAATAAGATCATGGAAAATTTGCCCTATGTATCTGTGAGTTTCATATATGCTGTTTCAACCAATGACTCATCAAAAGTATTTGGGGAAAATGCACCTACACCAGAGACACCTATAATCCCAGATATTCTGCAGGTTGAAGCAGGGGGATCACAAGTTCAAGACCAGCCTGGGTAAATTAGTGAGACCCTGACTTAAACTAAAGTCACATAAAATAAAGGGGTGGGGATGTGGCTCAGAGGTAGGTTCAATTTCCAGTATCACAAAATAATTATATTTATGCTGAACATCTTCATACTTTTGTAGGTATTCTCTAAACTAGTGTGTAAGAACTTTTTACCTAGCATTTCCATTGTATTAGGTATTGCAAGTCATCTAGAGATGTTTAAAGTATACAGGAGGATGTGCATAGATTGTATGTAAATACTATACCACTTTATATTAGGGATTTGAGCCTCTATGGATTTTGTTACCTATGGGATGGAGGGGGGTGTCGTGAAACCAATCTTCCATGGATACTGATGGACAACTGTATATACTTTACCACTTCTTGCTGTTCTCACTCAATATTATCATAATAGAATAATAACAATAATAAGTTGCTGGGGTCACAGCAACTTCCCATAGGCCAGACTTCCTATAGCCTGAAATCAGCCACCTCCTTCTTTCTCCAGTCTCCTGCCCCATGGAAATGAATTGGTATTAACATATAGTGTCAGATTGCTTTCCCAAAAGGCTAGCAGCTTCTCATTTCCACTGGCAATGCCTGACGCTATATCCTGGCTATTTTGACTGTTCTTAGGTACAGATTCCTCCCCTAGAGATTTGAAACTCAAAGGGAAACACATAGAGATTGACAAGATTGAGTCATGTTCACATCAATCACTTCTGAAAACCAACCCAATATCTTGAAAATACAGGCTTAGTTTTTGCCCAAGTGAGCCAGAGTTGAATTCTGTTGCTTGCAACCAAAAGAAACACGAACTCTGGTCACAGACTGAGCCCTGATCCTGATCCAAAGCCAAACCCTGATTTCAGCTACAAATTCAACTCTGATCCAGGCCACAGGCTTGGTCCTCACTCAAGTTGGAAATTGAGGGCCATTCCTGGCCCTGTGCTTCACTGACCCCACTTGGCATCTCTCCAAGGGGTGTTCCTGGCCACAAAAGGGGTTCAGGTGAACTGGTGGATATATTTTTGCTAAATACATACAGATCCTGGGGCCCAAAGTTCAGGGTCTCTTTGTGGCAACTAATATTCACAACTTCTAGAAACACAGCAGAATTCCTTGTAAAGAAAAAAAAATCGGTGAAGTCTAAGCTTGAGATGTTTGGGGGGATGTGAGTTGCAGAGAATAATAGATCAAAAGAGAACCTGGTTGGGGTGGGACGAGGATTTGGTTTGTGGAGGTAGAGAATAAGGCCATGCATTCTGAGCCTGGCTCAAGGTAATGGGGACAGAATAGGGATTTGAAGGTGCCTGAATGGGACTGTACAGAATCCCCTGCTGGGGCCTGGGTAGGTCCTTTGCCCCCAGAAAAAGCTCACAGGAGTTACCATGGAGAGGTCCAGGCAGCCTGAAGCTAGAGGCCTCCTCCTTTGTCTCTCTCAGCCTTCTGGCATGGCCTAGACCAGCTGGATGGGCCCTGTGCTGCCAGGCCCTTCTCCCACACTGCCCCGACTTCCCATAGGCCAGAACCACCTGCCTCCTCCTTCTCCAGCCTCCCTCCCTCCTTCCTCGCCCCTGGCATGGCTTCTCCTTGCGTGCCTCCTGTGGAGTTTCAGGGATTAGGACTTTCTTCTTGGGACACAGCTCCTTTCTCTTCTCCCAGCCTCACCCCAAGGAACTCTGGAGGGAATTAGACAAAACTTGCTAGGTGTGGGGCTGTGGGGCAAGCCAAGAGTGGAGGGAGGACACCAACATTTGTCAAACATCTCTTATCTGTCAGGTATGTGTTTTACCCAGGTTATTTTATCTCCATAGTAAGCCTGTAGGGAGTCCTATGTTCACAAGGGGAGCCAAGGTCCAGAGAGGTTAAAGGATTCACCCAAGGTTACTCAGCTAGAGGCAGCAGAGCTGGGATTTGGATCCTGAACTATCAATTCCAAAGAAAGGCCTGAGGGGAGAGGAGTGTGGTTGCCTCAGATTCTACCTAAAATGGAGGCCCCTCTAGGGAGAGTTCTCTGATCAAGATCTAGAGCAGCTTCCTGGGTTCAGCTGAACTCTGGGTCTGTGCCTGTGCCTAAGGAGAGTAGAAAGGGCTAGAAAGGCTAAACTGGGTCAGCTGGGAAGCAGGTTTTCCTCCCCTTCCCCTCTGCAACCTCTGCTCAGGCAGTACTTGACACCTTCTCTTCATAGGGTGTCCCTTCTGCCCTTGGCTTCCCTGTGTCCCCATCAACAGGGAAGGAGGGAAGCCAGCTGTGTGGGTGCTGGGGTGCTGGTGGAGGCAGGGCTAGGAAGAGTCAAAAGGCTAGAACACATCAATTCACAGGCAAAAAGTCTGGGCTGCTCCAGAGCCTCACTGTTCCCATCTCAGCAATGGAGGTGTTATATCAGATGATGGCTGAGACCCATTGCCAATTCTGTCAGCGCGCGCCCGCGTGCGTGCGTGCGTGCGTGCGTGCGTGCGTGTGTGTTCGTGGTGGGGCCTGCCTGGGCACAGAATCGCTGTGGCCATGTCAGCAGGGAGAGTTTTGCCCACAGAACATGACTTGGGGGTGTGGCAAGGGCAAGAGCTAGGGTAAGCTTGGAAGATGCATCAATCGCTGGCACAAGAATAGTTCTATTTGGCCTTGCCTGGGAACCAAGCCCTGCCTTTGGCTGCCCCACTCACAATAGAAGTTTGGAGGATAAGTAAGTGGGAAGCTGAGGTTATAGAAAATTGGACTTTTTGAAAACGGGGACAATGGAGAAACTGCAAGAAGGGAAGAAAGTGCAGAAACACTCTGCTAAGTGACCCAAGAGGGGGAAAAATGGGCACTTTTAAGAAAAAGTCCATTTTTATAGCTTAGTTTGTGATTCTGGGGATTGAACCCAGGGTTGCCCTATCATTGAGCCACAACTCCAGCCCTTTTTATTTTTTTTTTTATTTAGAGACAGGGTCTCACTGAGTTGTTTGGGGTCTTACTAAGTTACTGAAGCTGGCCTTGAACATGGACTATTTCAGCCTCAGCCTCTCAAGTCACTGTGACTACAGACATGTGCCACTGTACCCAGCCACCAAAAAAGCCCACTCTTAGTCGTCCACAGAGGCACAAGTCACTGGGGCCTTCTTTAAAGGAGCTCTACCTGCAGGTCCAATAACCCTGCTCACTGTGCAACTCTAAACATGTCTTTCTCCTCTCTCAAATGATGCTCCTATTTGCATAGTGAGTCTGAACCTAAATCCCTCCAAGAACTCTGGTGGCTCTCATGTTCCAGAATCTTCTGCAAGCCTGCTTTGATTTTGGCCCTTAGAGTTTGGTCCTATCTCAGACGTTGACAGTTGTTTTAGGGTACCAATGGGCTGTGAGAGTCAGAGGAACTTCTGAGTGTGGTGTTGGGGGCATCCTATGAGCCAAGACAAACCCCTCACCATGGCCTAGAGGCTTGATGTTGATTGGTACCCTACTCATGTTTCTAGCCTCCCTCTTCCCTCCTTTGCTGTGCCTCCCCACCCCAGCCTCCACTCACCTCCTTTGCTTGCCCTTGGAACATAAGACTCCCTCTTTCTCTAGCACCCTCACACACGCTGTTCACCATATCTGGAGTGCAGTTTCCTCACCTCTTTGCTGGCTACTTCTTCCTTCTGCTCTTAGCTGAAATGGCTCCTCTTCCAGGAAGCCTTCCTGACTCCGTAGCCTGTGCCAGCTCCTACTCTCAACTATACTCATCATGAGAACCTATCACAACAATAAATGCTTGTGCCATGGAATCATTCTCTCCACTTCCAAATCACTATCAGCCCCAGGAAGGCAGGGGCCTTGTTCATCTTGTTCGCAGCCCTACGCATGGTGTCCTGCGACCAGGAAACTTTCCAGCAACAAATATTTTTTGAAAACATAATTCCTAGCAGCTCTCAGATATTGTAGACCTACTGGGAGCCCGGCGCATGCGTAGAGCATCCTGCCTGGTCCTGGGATCACACTCTCCCTTTCTGATTTCTTGGGTGTGGAGATGGAGGGGCAGAGAGGGAACAGGTTTTGTCCTGCCAAGAGAGCTTTGTCCTGGACTAGTATGGCATCGGGCCTGGCAGCAGGTCTGCTGCTTCGCGCCTCCCTTTTTTTTTTTTTTTTTTTTTGCCTGCCACCACTCTTTGGAGAGGAGCAGCAGCTGTGGCCTCTCCTCGTGTTCCCATAGCAACCAGTGCTTACCTCCCGCTCACACTGGTTCCTAATTGCCTGATTACGCATCTTCTCCCCCGCCAGTTCCTGAGCTTCTTGAGAGCAAGGTCCATGGCGGGCTTTGCTCACCATTGCGTGGCTCCAGGCTCAGTGAGTATTAGTTAAATGAACAAAAATGAATGCATGACCATCCATGCACATGGGTTTTTAA
This sequence comes from Marmota marmota marmota, assembly GCF_001458135.2. Lineage (NCBI taxonomy): Eukaryota > Metazoa > Chordata > Mammalia > Rodentia > Sciuridae > Marmota > Marmota marmota. Next base: position 3,280,013 of record NW_026000294.1, on the reverse strand, counting down.
AAGCTTTCATCATAAACAAGGCACCTGGCAGCCTATAGTAGCTGGGGGGTGGGGGGACTTGAGGACTGGGTGCTCCTCGGCTCACCTCTGCTGAGTGGTGTGGGTGGCCGGCCCCCCTTCTCCTCTCTCCCCTGCTGCCTGGGGAAGCTCTTTACAAAGCAGGCAAGGCAGCCTGCGCGGTCATGGCTGTAGGCTGGGAGCGGGGGGAGGTGGGGATGCTGGAGATGATGTGCCGCCCTCCCCTAACAATCCCCCCAAGCACGTGTGCACACACACACATACTCCCTCACTACCTACTTCTGATGGAAGCCGTCTCAAATGGGCAGCTTTTGCTTTGCGAATTACCAGGAACAACCAAGTTCCCTATTCAGTTCTAATGTTCAGTTCCCAATCTTGAAAACTGGCCCCTTCCCCTCTCCCTTCCACTGCAACCATGCCAATCCAGCTCAACACCATCTTCTACCTGAGCTGCTCCAATAGTCGCCTCCCAGCCCCCCACCAGGATCCATTTCCCTCCTTCCTCCCTCCCATCTTCCATGGCATAGACAAAAAGAGATCCAAACAGAAATCATCTCATGTTAATCCCAGCCAGATTCACAATGGAGGCACCTGCTGACATCATTGTTGTAACAGAGTCTAAGTTCTAAGTCACTGAAGCCCCCAGAGGAGAGCAGGCTGAGGTACTGGTCCATTAGTCTGGGCTTTCAATGTTGGTTACCTTACATGTTTGATTCTGGACCAGGCACTGAACTAGTGAGCCCAGAGCTCACAAGAATGGGACTATGATAAACTCCTACCTTAGTGGAAGGGACAGGAAAACAAACAAACAGCATGATCTGCTATTTGTAGAGGGAGCCATGGAATGTACAGAGAGGTATGCTAGTACAGGATCAGGGAAGACTTAGCATACGCAGGAAGATTTGAGCTGGACTTCCTATCAGAAATCACTGGTAGCAAACTGGCTGTAGTGGTGCCACTTTGGGAGACTGAGATAGGAGGATTGCCAAGTTCAAGGCCAGCCTCAGCAATTTAACAAAACCCTAACATTGAATAAAATAGAAAAGGCTGGGATGTAGCTTGGTGGTAGAGTGTCCTTGGTTTCAATCCAACTACCCCTCCCCCCTCAAAAAGAAAAAAAAAAGAAATCATTGGTAGCAAGCAACAGAAACTATCTCCAAGTAACTTCAGAAAGAAGGAGCTGGGGTTGTAGCTCAGTGATAGAGTGCTTGCCTCGAGTGTGTGGGACACTAAAGAAGAACGAAAGGGGCCAGATGTGGTGGTGCAAACCTGTAATTCCAACAACTCAGGAGGCTGAGGCAGGAGGATCACAAGTACAAAGCCAACCTCAGCAATTGAATGAGGCCCTTAACAATTCAAGGAGACCCTGCCTCTAAATAAAATACAAAAAATGGCTGAGGATGTGGCTTAGTGGTTAAGCACTCCTGGGTTCAATTCCAGTAGCCCCCCCCTCCCCCCGGCAAAAAAAATGGAAGGGGAAGT
>NW_026000294.1:3269298-3278488 GCF_001458135.2 Marmota marmota marmota | reverse complement strand
AAAAAAGGAAGGGGAAGTGTGGGATTTGAAGGGTAAGTTACAAGAAGCTACAAAATCAAGCACCATCTAGAGAACCAGTCATGAAACAGACATAAGCAAAGGCCGCTCTGGGGGGAGGGGCTGGATCAGGATACGGGGCCACAGAAATGGCTGAAGTCTCTTTCCTCTATTCTTCTATCACTTGCTCCACATTCAACGTCCAGAGGGAGTGTCCAGTGACCAGGCTTAGGCCCATTCCTGCCTCCCGGCTAGACTTGTCTGAAGACAGGAAGGCGATATCCCTTCAGATTCTATGGGGGGAGGTACACATGGATTCATGGTTTCATCCACTTTACCCCCAGTGAGGCAGACACAATTCACTTAAATGAAACAGGAGTCTTAAGGAAGCGGGAGGCATGGATGCTGGAGAGACGCAAACTAACTCATATGCTCTTCTTGCTTGATGGCAGGAAAAGAAGGGGGGAGGACATTGTAGCCAGCAGGAAAATGAATGAGCAAAGAGCGGCAGCCTGCTGTGCCCCAGGCAGGTGGGCAGCTTCTTGTAATCAGAGAGTAAGAAGGAGGAAGGGGAAGGACCACAGATGAGACAGGAGCAGGGAGTAGACAGATCACAGTGAGAGTTGTTTGGTGGGCCATGGGAACCTGCCTCTGGGGGATGGAAGTGGGCTGTGGTGGCCACATTGGCATTTTAAGACATTCACCCTGGAGGCACCAAGAATGGATCAGACATGGCAAAGCTGGCAACAAGGAGATGAGCAAGAGATGGTGAGGCCTAAATTCCAGCATTGGTTAGGAATGGAGAGGCAATGATGAATTCAAGAGCAATTCAAGCCGGGTGGGGTGGCACACACCTGTGTTTCCAGCAACTCCAGAGGGTGAGGCAGGAGGATCACAAGTTCGAGACTAGCCTCAGCAGCTGAGCCAGACTTTGTCTCAAAATAGAAAAATAAATAGGGCTGGGGATGTGGCTCAGTGGTAAAGTGCATCTGGGTTCAATCCCCAGTACCAAAACAAAATAAAATAGCAATTCAGGACATAGAATCCACGGACAGGCAAAGGATAAGGGAGGGGAGGAGGAAGAAATGACTATGAAGGAGCTCAAGAAGAAGGAGCAATTTGAAAGTGAAGAGTTTATACTTTCCTCCTGGGCTTTAGGAGGCCAGCTAATACCCATTCATACAACAGTAAATGTCAGCTGGGCGTGGTGGCCCACATCTGTAATCCTAGCAACTCAGGAAGCTGAGGCAGGAGGATCACAAGTTTGAGACCAGCCTCAGCAACTTAGTGAAATCCTGTCTCAAAAATAAAATAAAGGGGCCTGGGGTTGTGGCTCAAGTGGTAGCGTGCTTGCCTAGCATGCGTGAGGCACTGGGTTCCATTCTCAGCACCACATAAAAACAAAGATATTATGTCCACCTAAAACTAAAAAAATAAAATAAAAAGGGTGGGGACATAACTCAGTGGTAAAGGGGCCTTGGGGTCAATCTCCAGTACCAACCAACAAACAAATAAATAAAAGGGCTGGGGATGTAGCTCAGTGGTAGAGCACTTGTGTGGCATGTGTGAGGCCCTGGGTTCAATCCCCAATACTGAAAAAAGGAAAGAAAGACAAATGTCAGCCTAGCCCTACTAGTATGTGTCAGGCACTATGGAGGGAAAGAGGAAAATCAGAGAGGGAATAAACAACCCTTAATGGGTCCTCTCATCAGTTGCTTGTGAGAACATAAGCTAATATAGTTACTCTGGACAAGGATCTGGAAATATGTTTCACTGTTTTAAATATGGATGCCTTGGCACCTTGATTTCCAGGAATTTCTCCTAAAGAAATAATTAACAATTGTGCACAGATAGGTGCGTACAAGGATGTCACAACATTGGAAGAGGAAAAGAATGGAAACAACCGCAATACGCATCAGTAGGGAACTTGCTAAATACACTCAGTGCTTTCCCTCAGCCCTAAAAGATGATTAATGAGAATAACATGGCTTGAGGATAAGCAGGTTTTTGTTTGTTTGTTTTGGTACCAGGGATTAAACCCAGGAATGATTAACCACTGAGCCATATCCCCATCCTGTGTTATATTTTATTTAGAGACAGGGTTTCTCTGAGTTGCTTGGGCTTCACTAAGTTGCTAATGCTGGCTTTGAACTCATGATCCTCCTGCCTCAGCCTTCCAAGCCACTGGGATTACAGGCCTGTGCCACTGTGCCTGGCTAATAACCAGATGCTCTTTTTCCTCTGGAACTTTCTCAAAGGCTTTTAAACATCTATCTCCAAAGCCAACAGACCAGTCACCTTCTGGACTCCACTTCCTTTCCCAGCCCTGTGTGTCTCTTCTCCTTCACAGACAAACTTCTCTAAAGTGCCATGTCACTCACAAGGCACTGTTAGACTCAACCCATCCCAAACTGTTCTCACAGTCTCCCTCCCCAAATCTGCTGTCTTCTCCTGCCCCTTATCATGACAAATGACACTCTTAAGTCTGGTTATACAAATAACAAGCCTGGGAGTCATTCTCTGCATCTTGTACATTACAAACCCATAGCCTGTCCTGTTCATTATACTTCCATAAATTTTACTTTCTTGAAATGATTATTTTCGGGGCTGGCGACATAGCTCTGTGGTAGAGCATTTGCTTAGCATGCACGAGGTCCTGGGTTCCATCCCCAGCATTGAAAAAGCATATATATGTATTTAGAAGTGTATATATATATATATATATATATATATATATATATATTCTCTAAATAAGTAATACATTTTAAAATCAATGATATATACCAATTTAGTGAGCAGTCTCATTGTAACTCCATCAGTTTCCAAACCCTCCCTCAAGAACACATACAGGCCAACCACCTTTATGATTTGGGGAGTTGGGGTGGAGTTTTTTTTACAGTGCCTTCTATTTTTGTTAAATATTTATATAGGTGGTAGATGGACATAATACCTTTAGTTTATTTATTTATTTTTATGTGGTGCTGAGGATCCAAACCAGTGCCTCACATGTGCCAGGCAAGCTCTACCAGTGAGCCCCAGCCTCAGCCCCTAAAGTGCCTTCTTTATGGGAAAACACAATGTATTTTCATTTGTTCTTTCTTCTGCAAAATACACAATACTGAACACAGTGTTCTGTACTTTAGGTTTCCTCCCCTAACAATGTATCTTGTCAGCTGTCTCTGTTCAGTTCTTTAAAAACTTCCTCACTCTGGATTTTATACATAGTATTTGTTTTCTTTTTTTTCCAGTAGTGAGATGGAACTCAAGGCCTGGCTCATGATAGGCAATCACTTTAACACTGAGCTATATTCCCAGCGTTTTAAAATCTTTTGAGACAGGGTCTTGCTAAATTACTGAGGCTAGCATTGAACTTGCAATCCTCCTGCCTCAGCCTCCTGGGTTGCTGGGATTTCAGGCCATGCACCACTGTGCCAGGCCTGGGCTTATTTTTATACATAAAATTCAATGGGTGCTTCTGTCATTTGTTTTACTGGTCCCTTATTTATGAGTGCCATTTATATGTAATCTTTTGCTATTAAAATCAATACATAAATATATTTTCTAATCCATCCACTTGTTTCAGTCTCTTACAAACTACCACTATCTTTTGCTGACTCAAATAAATAGATCACTAAAAGTGCTGCCCAAATCATCTCTTGCTCTGTCTTCAGTCAGCAGCCAGAGTGGTGTTTTCAAAACACAAGTGGATCATGTCCTTCCCCTGCTTCCAGAACTTCTCTGGCTTTCTCCAGCTCTTGGGGAAAGGATTTCCTGTGAATCCTTATTGAGCTTCACTTACCTGCCTCTCCATGCTCCCCTTATCCCTCTGCTTTGCCCCTTTTCTACACCTTCCTTCAATTCTTTTTGCATTAATTGTTTCTTCTGCATAAAACTCGACCCAGCTCTGCTCACTCTGTTTATTTCTGTGTCCTTCAGATCCCAGCTTCCTTGTTGGCTCCCAACCTTCCTGCTGGGACAAAGCCCTGAATTATAGGTTCTCATGAGCTTCTTCTGTTATCTCTAGTCCCATGTGCAATTTCACATCTATTTGAGGGATACTTTTTTGTTTGTTTGTTTTTTAATTTTTATTGTTTTGGTAGTGGGGTTTGAACCCAGAGTGCTTAACCACTGAGCCACTTCCCCAGCCCCTTTTTGTATTTTATTAGAGACAGGGTCTCACTGAGTTGCTTTGGGCCTCACTAAATTGCTAAGGCTGACTTTGAATTCATGATCCTCCTGCCTCAGCCTCTTGAGCTGCTGGGATTACTGCACTTGGCTTGGGAGACACATTGATTAATGGCTGGCTCCTCTACCCCATGTAGATTATGAGATTCACTATGAGATCCATGAAGACAGGGGCCTTAGCTGTCTTTGCTTACCATAAGTTCCTGTACATGTAGGCTAATTTTAATTTTTACTGAATTAATGCAAGGATGAGGCATTAAGGGCCCCAAGAGAAAACCGAAGTATAGCAGGTACTCAACAAATGTCAGTTTTCTCCTTCCCTTCCTTCCTCTCTTCCTCCTTCCTTCCTTTTTTTGTTTGATAGAACCTGCGGATGGCTTACCACTAAGCTACATCCCCAGTCCCCTGCCCCCTTTTTTTGAGACGGGTCTTGCTAAGTTGCCCAGTCTGGACTTGAACTTGCCATTCTCCAACCTTAGCCTTTAGAGTCACTGTGGGATTACCAGCATTAGCCACTGTACCTGGCACTCTCCTGTTTCTTGCATTCACGTCCATGCTCCTGGGCCCATGATGGGTTGTCTAATGTGTGCACTGTTCAACAATGCTGCTCTGTAACCACTAAATCTGTGGCCTCTGCTTGGGCCTCCTATTCCCTGATGTGACTCATTTGATGGTTGATGATTCCTTCATCCTGGCAGTCCTCTCTTGTCTTGGTTTGATACCTCCAGGGTCCCTACCCCCAACTGCTTCCTCTCTGCCTCCTCATACTTTGATCACCCCTGAGATGTTGCGGTTCCTTCCCAACCCCTTTCACTTCTTACTCTGTACACTCTTTGGCCATCTCATTATGCTCATGGCTTTTGTCACCACATGTGTGCAACTTTGACTCTCCTGCCCAGATTTCTGTAATGTGCCTAGGATTCCCCTACTATGTTATGGCCTTTGCTTCTAAATATAGGCAGAGCCAAAGGGCAGAGATCATGTCTATATTTTCTTACTACAGTCCCCCAGTTCCCAAAGCAGTACTTGGCACATATTAGTTGCTTAATACATTCTATATTGTCAAATGCATGAATGGAAGGGCCCCATGTTAGGATGATGACAGCTGCCTTCTTGAGATGGCATCTTCCTTTTGGTAGGGCAGAGGCAGGGGCAGGGCAAAGGCTGGGCGCTAGATGCCATGGCCTGGCTTTTCCTGTGCTGGACCCTGGCAGACACCTCACCCCAGAGGAAAAGGGGAAAGTAAAATCTCAGGCAGGACTTGTGCCCAGGATCCAGCAGTCCCTGAATCGGCAAGCTGTCCTGTAGGGTCGTTTCACCCCATTTGCAAACCATAAGGCAGCCCTTGAGAGAAAAGTCAGCTCAGGAGGACATGTGCAAACATCATGTCCAGCCAAGGAAGCTTGAAGGGGCACACGCAGCCAGCCATGGCCTGCGGAGGTATTGGCAGAGGGGGAGGACATGAGACTGCAGCCCCCTCCCCCTTCCAGGCCAGGGAGCTGAGGCTGAAAACTTCACCATCTGGAGGAGGAACCAGACTGCTCTCCTCCTGTGTCCAGGGCCTTCCCAATAAGGTTCAGCTCTAGAGGAAGTAAAGGTGGGGGACAGAGGAATTCTGATAGTGGCCCTGACACCCTTGCCTGTGGCACGCTGATCTGAACAAAGGTGAGGGCCCTATCCTATCTGCTATGAGAACTGGCGCAAAAGTACAAAGTGTTCTAAGTCAGGGCTGAGGAGGCTCTAGTTCCACCCACCTCGTGATTCTGATGGAAAAACTGTAGGGCAGGTCAAGCTGCAGTCTGCCCCTGGTTATTAAGTAGCAAGCCAGACCACCTTGCTTATCTCTTGGCCAGTTGCCTCCAGATTGCTCAGCCCTCCAAGGTTGACAGTCTCTTCCTGCTTATATTTCAGAAAGGAAAAGGAGCCCCTGGTTTATTTTTTAATTTTTAACTTTTTTTTTTTTTTTGTACTAGGGATTGGACCTAGGGGCACTTTACCATGGAGGTACATCCTCAGCCCTTTTTATTGTATTTTGAGACAGGGTCTCACTTAGTAGCCCAGGCTGGCTTTGAATTTGTGATCCTTCTGCCTCAGCCTCCTAAATTGCTGGGATTACAGGCATGTGCCACTGTACCTGGTGGGAGCCAATAATTTTAAAGAAAAAAAAATGTAAGAAGAAAAAGTAGCATGGAAGATGGTGGTGTTAGTGGAGAAAAAGAGAATAGTAGAGGAAGAACAGAGTGGAGTTTGGAATTTTTGATGGCATGTTTAGGGCAGGCCTCCTTAACAAGGGGTCACTGGGGCAAAACCTGAAGGAGGTGAGCGAGTGGGCCAGCACTCTACATTATACCTAGAGGACACCTGTGAGTGGGCCTCAGGCTCCAGACTGTCTGGCTTCTCCCAGGGTCATGGTGGGAAGGCCTCCTGGGAGGTTGCCCTATTAATGTTGGTCAGGAGGAGGCATAGCTTCAGAACCAGGCTGGACACAGAAATGAAGACCTCCAACACCCTGGCTCAGGTAATCATAATAACAGTGGTGTTCAGAATAATGGCAACGTTGGAGCCTGGCATCATGGTGGGTACCTACAATCCCAGCAACTCGGGAGGCTGAGGCAGGGGAGTCACACATTTAAGGCAACCTAAGCAACTCAACAAGACCCTATCTCCAATAATACTACTACTAATAACAAAAAACAAGAACAGCATTTAATCTGCATTGAACACTCACCATATGCCAAGTACTGTTTCAACAATGGCACATGCATTATCTCATTCCATTCTCAAAATAAGCCTAGTAAGTGGGTGCTCTTCTTATGCCCATTTCACAGATGAGAAAACAGATGCACAGAGCAATTATAGAACTTCCCCTAGGTCACAAAGCTAACGAGCAGCAGAGTCAGGTTTTTGTTTTTTTTGTACCAAGGATTGAACTCAAGGACACTTGACCACAGAACCACATCCCTAGCCCTATTTTGTATTTTAATATTTAGAGACAGGGTCTCACTGAGTTGCTTAGCACCTCACTAATTTGCTGAAGCTGGCTTAGAACTTGCGATCCTCCTACTTCAGCTGCCTGAGCCATTGAGATTACAGGTGTGTGCTACTGCACCTGGCAGAGTTTTTAATCCCAGGTCTTTGGGCTCCAAGGCCCGTATTTTATGGAGAGGAGTGAGTTGTTGCAATCTGAGCTGGAACTGTTGTCTGGAGGCAGAGGGCACATGTGAAGATCTCTTGGGTTTCAGCTGTGGTCATAAGGGCCAGAAAGCTCAGAGGTAGTTGAAAGAGATGTGTAACATGGCAGCTGACCTGAGGGTAGGATTTTATTTGGGGCCTCCACAGGGGAGGTAGACTTCGTCTCCTTGGATATAAGCTCCAGCAATGCAGAGCCCCTGATGTCAAGTCTGCTGCTCTATCCCGTTCCTGGAACGTAGTAGGTGATCCAAAATATCGGAATAGGTGAGCAAATACAAGAAAGAAGAACATACCTTTTCACTTACCAAAGGCTGGCCAGTCATAGACATAGCCATCTTTCTAAAGAGCCGGGAGTCTGGGCACCTGACTCCTTGAAAATTTGAGGCAGGGCCGAGTCCAGAGTTCAGGCCTAGGATGGTGAGGGCAGAGATGCCAAGAGGTCACCTCACATGAGTCTGGTGTTAAGTGCTTAATTTACACCCCATTTCATCCTTCCCGCAACACAGGGAAAGAGGAATTGCTATTGTCCCCCACAGATAGATGAGAAAACTTTAGCACAGATTGACTAAATGACTTTCCCTAGATCACACCACACAAGCATCATGGGGAAAGAGCTGAGCTTAAACCCCGAAGTTTTTGGCGATTGCCAAGACAGGCCAGTTACACAGTGTGGTCCCCGGGCTACGATGTGGTCAGAAGTTTCCTCCTCTTTGCTGTCTACCTATTGTCCCCTCCTTCTACCTCCCAAGCTCCTTTGCTCTGCAGCTGTGCCTACCCCTCAACCTAAGAGCTTAGCCCTGCCTCTTGAGACTTCCTGAAAAGATGACTCTCCAATGCCTCAGTTCCTCACTTGCTCTACCCACCTGGGGTTTTGAAGCCAGGCCAGGCCCAGCAGCAAAGAACAGACCTAGAGTGTACAGCTTTAGGTTTAAGTCCTGGTTCCTCCACTTACCTACCTCAGAGAAGAAAACCTATCTCTCTGAATCCCAGTGTCCTTCTCTAAAAACCAGGGACAATAGCAACCATCCCAGAATTGTGCAGAAATCATTCATAAAGGACCTGGATTCCAGGCAAGCTGGGGACAGGGTGAGGTGGTCAGATAATTCACCACAATACAGTTTACATGGTGGTTTCCAGGCCTCCCCTTTATCCTGCCCAAACATCCTGCTAGGTAGTTATTATCCTTGCTTCATTAATGGGACAAGTGGGACTCAGAAATCCTTTGCCAAACAAAGGCATGCCATCTGGAAAGGATCCTAAACTTGAAGGATGTGATTCCCAAGTGTATGGGGAGACCCCCTTCACCTCCCAAAGCCACACACTTCTGCCCTCATAGATCAGATCTGGGGACGGAGGTGATGGTAACAGTCTCATAAACACCTGGTTCTCCTGATTATCTCTTCCAAAGTAAGACTCTGTGGTGCACCAAGGCTGTCTTCCAGGCCACAGCCTCATGGGGAGCCTCCCTCAGGCCCTGTCACTATACAGTGGCAGTGATGAGCAAAGGAAAATGACTACTCCACCTCAGAAGAGGGGGTGCTGACTACTGTCACATCAGAAAAGAGAGTAGTGGTCCACAGGAGTACTGGAGTGGTGCAGCTCCATGCTAGGAAAATCATGTCTTTGGCCATCTTTATAAGTGGCTTACTGGATAAGCCACAGTGATATCCTTCCCTGTTATCATGTCACAGCAGCAATCCCACGGGTGTGGTTCTGCCTCACGCTGTTGACTTGTTCCTTTACAGAGAAAGAATCTCTTTTTAGGTACCCTGTACAGTTTGTTTGGCTTTCCTTTTTTTTTTTTTTTTTTTGTACT
>NW_026000294.1:3177763-3269279 GCF_001458135.2 Marmota marmota marmota | reverse complement strand
TGTTTTTTTTTTTTTTTTTTGTACTAGGGGATTGAACCCAAAGGCACTTTATTGGCAAACCCAGCCCTATTTATTTATTTATAAAAAATATTCTCAGTTATAGATGGTCAGAATACCTTTATTTTATTTGTTTATTTTTATGTGGTACTGAGGATAAAACCCTGTGCCTCATGCATGCTAGGCAAAGGTTCTGCCACTAAGCTACATACAGCCCCAGCCCCCCCTTTTTATTTGTTTGACACAGGGTCTTGCTAAGTTGCTTAAGAGCCTTGCTAAATTACTGAGGCTGGCCAAGAACTTGCAATCCTCCTATCTCAGCCTCCCAAGATGCTGTGATTACAGGGCACCGTACCCAGAGTAAAATTTGTTCTTTACTTTTCATGATTATCCAGATATAGACTTACTTTTATTTATTCTGTTCAGCCTTAGAGTGCCCTTACTCCCCCCAAATTCTCATCTTTCCATTCTGGAAAATTTATACCTGTTATCTCCCAGTGATTGCCTTTTCCCCACCCCTCATCCCCAATCCCATTATTTATTTGGAAGTTGCAGGGATTTTTGTTTGTTTGTTTTGTTTTTTGTTTCTTCTTGATTTTACTTGGAACTTCTGTCTTAGGCTGGTGCCTCAGTGCCAGCCTTCCTGCCTATTAACTGTTCTTTCAAAGTTTGTCTCTATGCTGGTGTGAATTCCCTTAGTTCTAGTCTCTAATTCATTAATTCTTTCTATGACTATGTCCAGGCTAGAGCTATATTACTTATTGATCTTTTTATTCTTTCATTTTTTTTCTTTTTTGCAGTGTTAGGAATCAAACTCAGGACCTCACACATGCTAGGCAACAATTCTACCACTGAGCTACATTTCCCCTGCCAATGTTTTATTTACTTCAATGACCATATTTTTTTATTTCCAAGATTTCCAACTCATTTTCTTTTCATAATTCTTCATCCTGTTTTGGACAATCACATCTCGTTCTTTTAAAGAATATCATTCCTTCATTTATTTCCATGCATCTCCTAGACATGCTTATTTTCAAAATCTGTCAGCTTGCTCTCCAAAATGTCATCTGGAATAAATTTATGGGCTGATTGTAGATTTTATTGGCTCTTCCCTGAGCATTTGATTCTTTATGTGTTTTGGAATTTTGGTTTGAAGAGGGAGGGGGGGTGTCATTTTGTTTGTCTTTGTGTTTTATTGTCTGTGTTTTCTCCCTCAGTGCTAACCCATCCCTGTCTGGTGGTTTTGTGGTGGCCTCCACTGGCCTCCTCAAATTCTCCAACCTAGAATCAGTTCTTAGAATGGAGCTCAGAACTCTTCCCTGGGGGTGGGGTCCTTCTATTGCTCCAGTATGGAGCCTTGGAAAGCTCTGTTCACTTCCTGGTCATGAGGCCAGGTCTGACACCTCTCAGCTCCCCATGGCCTAGGCTGCCTTGGAGTCAGAACTCCCAGCAGCTGCAGCCAGCTGCCTTCTCCAGCTCTTAGCACTTGTGGTGCCCAGTGGAGCTGAGTCTGGCTACACCTACCTGGGTTCAGGCCCAGGAGCTCTGCATACTGTTTTGTGTCTGTGTGCAGGCTATGTATCTCATTTTTGGGAGCCTGACTGTGTCTTTGGGTGTTCCTTTTTTACAGTGTATCTATTGATCCTCTATCACATTGTGTTTGGAGTGAGGAGCTCTGCTATTGCCTTAATTTGGAATATATTTTAATTCTATTGGGTGTACTCTATGTACCATAACTAGAAATTATTTAAATGCTTCTCTATTGTTGAGCTTTTAGGTCCTTTTCCATCTGGGGATCATGCAAACAAGAAGGCAATAAACATCCTTAATGCCCTTGTCTAATTCCTAGTTTGAAGTTGCTGAGTCAGAGAGCACAGTCATGTTTGATACATTGTTGCATTTCCTGGACCTATGAAACGATTACTGCTGCCCCTAGTGATTCTATATCATTACTAGAATCTGATTTCTTGAACAGAACAGAATCTGCAAAGAAACTAGGCTGTGTTCTTATAAACTCTGACTTGGTGTCTACCAGCAAAAAGTTCTTAGACCACTTCTTCTTTATCCCCAGTTTTGGAATCCCAACTCCTTCTCAGGAGTTATTTCAGTTAATCTTCTTGACATCTCTACAGGGTAGGGTGGTATTATTCTCATTGTGCAGAGAATGAAGTCAAGGTTTGTAGAGTAAGATGACAACTTAGGCTTCTGCTGGGAAGAGGAGTCCAGAGTGCTCCCTGGTCTACAGAGCTGTAGGAGGCCTTCCAACCTTCTTAGAACTATGTGTTTAAGATTTGCCCCCCTGCATGGGGCCGTGGTACCTAGGTTATGGGAAACTCCTCAATATCAGGGCCACCTGCACTCGGTGGGGCAAGTACTAGCTTTGCCTCTCAGGCTCAGTTCCTCTCTAGCTAAAGAACAGTGAGCTCCTCCTCACCCTCTCGTTTCTCAGCAGAAGGCAGCCTGGAGTGTTGATTGCACACAATCTCTGGATTCAGCTTGACCTGGATTAAAATACCAGCTCTGCCTCTTGGGCAGGCCACTTCACTGGGCCCCAGTTTTCACATCTATAAAATGGGAATAGTAAGATCTCACTTAGAGAGCTATCGTTAAGATGAAAGAAAGGTCAGATATGCCTGGCATGTAAAAGAGATTCAGATAAAGCCTGTTTCCAACCACAAGAGGTAAAAGGTCATTTATCTGGACCTGTCCAGCCAATCAGCTGGGGTGACTCTGTCCTGACCTTCATTAAAATTTCTTCTAAATTAAAGTGTCCCAGCCTCCCTCAGTCACTTGTTTCACTGTTCTTCTGTCCCAATATCTTCCCTCCTGCCAAAAAGGATGTAAGCCCAAGGGGCCAGAAGCTCTGGCCTCTGTGCATGCCCCTTTAGCCCTTGGTATTTCTGAGGGAACCCTGGCAGGGCCAGGCTGTCTGGGCTGCTTGACATAAGCATGGGTCCCAGAAGCTCTATGTGTGTCCCTGGGCCTCACTACAAGTCTGAGCCCAAGTGCCTGGCTCCACAAGATGTTACACACCAGGAAGCTTGAAGGTCAAGATCACTCAGAACATGACACAGAGATGGTGGCTAAAAACTGTTTAGGACGTGGCCTGCAAATAGGTCTCCTATGATCTCAAGGGCATCACGAAGGGCCTGTTGGAAGATTGCAAAAGGCAAGAATTGGCCCGCTCTTTTCTGACAGAATCTGCCTTGCCTCTGGGGGCAGTTAGGCCTTAGGCCCACTTTGGAAATTCCTGAGGGTACTGCAAACATTTCAAAGTCAGGAGATCAGTCACCTTCTCCGCCCTGGGGAAAGAGATAGGGAGCATAGCACAACCATTCCACAAACAGGAAGCTGAAGAGACTAATCTCAGTGCCATCTCCTCTCTGAAGTCCTCCTGTCCCCTCCATTGGGCAACATCTCATGGTTTGGAAGTACTCATTACTGTGTCAGAACTAAAGCAGTGCAATATAGGGGTTAGGAGAGCCCATGGGATTTGGACACACAACACAGCTGACTTTGACTCCTGACTGCACCGTCGGACAACTGGGAAGGCCATTCTATACCTCAGTGTCTGTGTTACTCAGCTTTTGGTCACTGCAACCCAAAATACCCAATTAAAAAAAAAAAAAAAACTAAAAGAAGCAAACGTTTATTGTGAGCTCATGGTTTCTGAGGATCTGTCCATGGCCAGCTGATTCCATTTCTCTGGTCCTAAGGTGAGACAATATGTCATGGTGGAAGTGTGTGGTAGAGGGAAGCAGCTCTGCCCATGGCCAGGAAGCAGCAGGGGCAGGGGCCACAGGGAAGATGCACCCTTCCAGAGCATGCTCCCAGTGACCCACCTCCTCCAGCTTCACCCCATTTGCCTATGGTTACCACCCAGTCAGTCCATTCGAACTAGGATGGACTGATTAGTTTACAGTTCTCATAATTTAATATTTCCTGCATTAATACAGGAGCTTTTGGGGGACACCTCATATCCAAGCCATAACATTATCCTTACTTATAAAAATGCAGTCATGGAGCCAGGCTCACAGTGGTGCATGCTTGTCATCCCAGCAGCTTGGGAGGCTGAGGCAGGAGGATCGTGAGTTCTAAGCCAGCCTCAGCAAAAGTGAGGCCCTAAGCAACTCAGTGAGACCCTGTCTCTAAATAAAGTACAAAATAGGTCTGGGGATGTGGCTCAGTGGTTGAGGGCCCCTGAGTTTAATCCTTAGTACCCTCCCCCCCACTACCACCACCAAAAAAAATGCAGCCATGGAAATTCCTCTCTGGGTTGTTGTGAGGGCAGAAAAAGATATGGTAGGCAAAGGCCTGGACAGACAGTGGGTAGGCCATATGAGACCTGTCACACTTTCCCAGGGGTGATCCCTGCCCACAGCATACTGCCAAGGACTGTTTACCCACCCCTCACCCTCAAGAGTCTTTTTACTCCTTTGCATTCCTCCCAGCCTAACACCCAGTGGGTCTCAGGAATCCCTCAAGGGAGGAAAGTTCTGGCACCCTCCTTGCTAGGCAGTCTCCGTTTGGGGCCTGACAGTAATAGATTTCCCCAGTCTTAACAAGTGAGGTCACTGCATTGTACAGAAGGCAGGTCACTCCTGGCTGCACAGGGCACTGGGGAATCTGGGAGTAACTCAGGCTAGTCTGACAGGCCAAGAACATCCCTCCCTTCTTTGTTGGCCGGGGGCTCTCATGCCATGGTCTTCCCCCTAGGAAAGGGTGCCTCAGCTGAGCAGCCCTGGGCCTAGGAAGCAAGATGTAAACTCTGGACACAGAAAATCTATTCCTAGAGGAAACTGGGACACCTTTTCTGAATTTATTGACCATTGGGCTTCTTGGCTTTGTCTCCTGGGACACAGGTCTAAGGACACATGGGGGCATTTCTAGGTTTGAGCATACAATCTGTACTTCTCTCCTAGCTAAATCCAAGCTCACCCTTGGATACTATGTTCCCTGGTTCTACTCACTCTAGGTTTAGAAGCATGGCCATGGGATGGGAGTGGTGAGGTAACCCATCGAGCCCAACAGGACAGAGAAGGAGCATCTTTTAGATGTGAATGAGCCATCATCAGTCACATCCCTTGATTCAGAGACTCAGGGAGTACTGATACCAGGACAAGTCCATCTACCTCCTGCATCACAGCAAAGCAGACTGAGGTCCAGAGAGGGTGAGGGACTATTTCAAGATCACACAGTGAGATAGCAGCAGAGCCCAGGCCTCCAGACTTGCAGTCTAAGGCCCTTTCTTCCACATGCAGGACCTTATATGAGGAAGCGATGGTAACTGGTGAAAAAAGATGGGGGTGAAGGCAGCAGGAAGCAGAGATTGGAGGGGAAGAATATGGGATTGGAAAGTGGCTGGAAAGCAAACCACCAGTGTTGAGTGGCCACCCACCCTGGAGACATCAGCCTAGCTATCACACCACTCCTATTGCCTAGGATTAGCACAAACATCCTCCAGCTGCAGCCCTCCCTGCTGGCCAGCTGTGTAGGCTTTGGGTGGCGCGCCCCAGATGTGGGAGGCCCCAGGCTGGAGACTGGACTTTCTCTCTAGTGACGTTGTATGCTCTCCCGGCATCCAAAGGGCATGGGCCAGCCTCTGGCTCATCTCTGCTGTCAGGCTCAGTGAAGGACAGTCAACACGCCTGGCTGATCAAAGGCACTCCCACCCTCTGGCCCCAGGAGTGTCAGGGCCGAAGGGGAGTGGGGAGAGCCCAGATGCCATCCTGCCATGCTTTGAAGTCCCAATGCATTCTGGGAGGGGACTTGCTCTAGAGGGGGACCTCTGGAACACAAACCTAACAAAAAATCTTGACATGTGTTTTGATGGAAACAGGATAGCCGAATCCTACCACCTTTGGCCATTCCTTTTACCTCTCTGTGCTTTAACTTCACCAAGTGTGTTAGGAAAGCATTGGACTTGGCAAAGCAAGGGCTTTGCCATCTCATGACTCTGATTTTCTTTTCCTTCTCTCAGGGTCAGGTGGGCAGGGAGGCCCAGAACAGACTGGTGCTCAGAGGTAGATGTAGTCTTGTACTAAAGACAGGGTGAGCCGGACATGGTGGCACATGCCTGAAATCCTAGCAGCTCAGGAAGCTGAGGCAGGAGGATCACGAGTTCAAAGCCAACCTCAGCAAAAGTGTGATGCTAAGCAACTCAGTGAGACCCTATCTCTGAATAAAATTCAAAATAGGGTTGCAGATGTGGCTCAGTGGTTGAGTGCCCCTGAGTTAAAGACCCAGTACCATCCCCCCCCAAAAAAAAGATAGGGTGGGTGCAGTAGCTGAGAGTGGGGGCTATTCATCCATTCATCCGTTCATGGAACACCCTGATGTGTTTGTTGCTCCACTACCCAAGGAAACTAGATTCTGAATGGCCCAAGCCCTTCTTGTGCACTGTCTCATTCGAGAACTAGCATGGGCATGCTGGTTTTAAACTTCCAGCAAGCAAGAGCCATAGGCAACAGAGGTTTTGTCTGAATCTGACTCTGGTCAATCTAAACCAAAAAAAAAAAAAAAAAAAAAACAACTAAAAAGCTGTGAGATGGCTCACAGTCTTATTGGTGACAGTGGAGAACAACTTGGGAGAAAGGGCAGGCATGCAACAGGCAGGGAAATGTATCCCAGAGCCAAGGCAGAGTCAGCCAATATACTACCAACACACTGTCTGGCACTGTCCCCACTCCCTTGCTCCCAGCCCCAGTTGATACCAATATTGAGAATCCTTCCCCTCCCTCCCTCCCTTCCTCCCTCCCTCCCTTCCATGCTGGGGGTTGAACCCAGGGCTTCAACCATGCTATCCAAACATTGTACTACTGAACTATACCCCAGCCCTTAGAATTATTTCTTAACTGCCTCTTTATATGGAGAACAACTGATTGGCTATTAGGGGGCTAGAGAGGGAGCTCTGTGAGCTTCCAGCCTTCCCTTACAGAGGCCCCCTCCCTCTCTGCCCCTTCTCCAGCTACTGCAGCTTAGGCCCCAAACTGATACTGTTTTCTGACCAACCAAGGGCTTTGACCTGTCCACATACCTCAACAATGCCCTGGGGCTTTCTGAACTTGCGGTGTGTCCAAAACATCTTTTTTTCCCTTCCTATGTATGTCCTTTAGGGTCACAATTAGAGGGGCTTACATAGTCATCTCCCTCACCGAGCCTGACCATCTCGTGCTTGGCCCTGGCCTAAATAGAAACCCTGTGCATGCCATCTCAGGATCAGCCGTGCAAGTGGGCTGCCCAAACCTCTGCTGAGGGGACACCTGGCTAGGAACATCACATCAAGGTTCAAAGCCACGATTGCCCCAGGGAAATCAGTTAGAGGAAAGCCAATCTGCTCACATCCTGAGGGCCTGAGAGACCTGGGGCCACACTGTCAAGGGTTGGTTGTGTAGGGGGCCAGCCAGGCTGGACATGGAAACCGTACAGGGGACATCATGATGCTGACCTATCTCATAACTGGACCACAAGTCTTCCCATGAGATGCAAAGAAGATCTCCCAGTGTCCATGATCCCCACTGATATGGCCATATCCAACAAAGGTGGGGAGAGGCAGAAAGGCAGAGATGCCCTCAGGACATTAGGGACATTTTGTGACTTGCTTGATGTTCTGAAGACGTTAATGAGTAGAGCTGGAACTCCCAGGTCCTCACTTGGCAACATGGTGCTCTAGTGAAGATCAGATTGTACCAACTCCCCCAGGCAGCTTCAGGAACACCCTCCTCCTCAGCCTCCCCACTCCAGCCCTAACTCACTTGGTTGGAATCAGTGTGTGTGTCAGAGCCCAAAGAGAACACAGAGGTCAGTAGTCCAGCTCTCCCCTGCACACACTTGCACACTCAGACAGAGTACAGATGGGAAATCAGGGCCTGAGGATGCAAAGGACAAATGATGGCAAGCAAATCAGTGGTTCTAGAAGCCACATCTTTGGGCTCCTCTGCCATTCCTGTACATCTTTTCTTATAAGCAGGCTCATAGCAGCTGTTACCTCCTGCCCCCACCAAACTTTGAATTCAGGGTCCAGCCTCCTGCCAGAGAAGCTCCCTTCTTCACCTGAGCACAGGTGCCCCCATAGCTACCCCTGATTGGAAGAGCCACCTCCCTTAGGGCCCACTTCCTTTTGTTTTGATAATGTGTGTGAAGATTCCATAGAAAGAGGTGGGCCCAGGCACGGGCAGCCCAGGCTGCTGATGGAAGAGTCAGCTTCTACCTCTTCCATCAAAGTCCTAGAATCCAGAACTACAAAGGCCCCAGGGAGGAAGTAAAAGGAAGCCAACGTGCTAAGTGGCCTGCCCCCAGCCCCCCTGCAGCTGTGTGGCTGGCTGGAGAGGAGGGGGGCCTGCTGAGGAATGATAATAACCATCCCTCCCATCTGGACGGCCCCTTTCACACACCACTAACTGGCTTCCCACCCCTCCTCTTGTCTCAGCCACACAAATAGCTTCGGAATTGTCGGAATTTTCCCCTTTGGACAGATGGAGGCTCAGAGAGGACAAGGAGTTGGCCTGTGATTGCACAGCAAGTCAGTGGTGGCATTAGGTGACAATTAGCAATCCAGGATTCAATATCCCATGCGTATCCCCCTTAGACTTCTGCCTTGTTTGTGGACCCAGATCCAGGCCTTCTGGATCTCTACCCAGCCAGGGGGCAAAGAGCATAGGACATCCAGGCCAGGAGAGACTGTAATAGGTCAAGGTTGAAAATGAGGAAGGGGGCTGGGGTTGTGGCTCAGTGGTAGAGTGCTTGCCTCACATGCATGGAGCATTGGGTTCAATCCTCAGCACCACATAAATAAATAAGGTAAAGGTATGTGTCCATCTACAACTAAAAATTAAAAATAAAAGAAAGAAAGAAAATGGGGAAGGGAACTGAAGGCCTCTATGACTAAAAAGACCAAACTTACTCTTGTTCTGAGTTTCCCTCATTGTCCTCTCATATTAAGACCTTTCTTTAATTTTTGTTTATTCACATATTAATTAATTCATTTATTTGTGTGGTGCTGGGATTGAACCCAATGCTATAGGTGCTGTGCTGAGCTACAACCCCAGCCCTAACTTCTAGTTTATCCCTGAGTGATATTTTCACTGGCTATTGAATTTTGCATTAAAAATTCTTTTCTTCTGGGATTTTAAAAAAATATGGCTGCAGCTGGCGAGGGATGCATACTTACAATCTCAGCTACTGGGGAGCTTGAGGCCAGACGATTGCAATTTTGAGGCCAGCCTGGGCAACTTAGTGAGGCCCTACCTCAAAGTTTAAAAGAGGATGGGGGTATAGTCCAGTTGCAAGCACTTGAATAGCATGAATGAAGCTGTGAATTCAACACCCAGCACCACACACACACACACACACACACACACACACACACGGATATGCTTAGGTTATATGCAAATAATATGCCATTTTGTATAAAGGACTTGAACATCTGTAGATCTTGGTACCCAGGGAATCATGGAAACAATCCCCTGAGGCTACCAAAGGATGACTATACTCAATAGACATTAGCTCATTATTATAGTTATCATTAACACTATTATAGTGTAGTGGTTGAGTGCATAGACCCTAGAATGAGATTTCCTACGTTCAAATCTCTTGTGTCACCTCACCCGCATCTCTTAACCTCTATGTGCTTCAGTTTGCTCATTGTTAAAGGCAGCTAATAATAGGCCCCACCTCACAGGGTTGTCAGGAGGATGAAATGAGGCAACGCATAGGAACACTTGGCACAGAGCCAGTAAATGTGAGCTTCGAGGATGATGAAGTTCACTATCATATCAGTTTCCTTACTCCTGAGAAAGAGACATGGCAGGAATTCTTACATGAGATGTCAGCTGGAACTTGTGATGTAGAGGGCCACTCATATACCTGTGGGACCCTTTTTAAAAAATATTTTTAGTTGAACACAATACTTTTATTTTATTAGTTTATTTTTGTGTGTTTCTGAGGATCAAACCCAGGGCCTCACACATGCAAGGCAAGCACTTTGCCACTGAGCCACAGCCTCAGCCCTGCTGTGGGACTCTTGAGCTACGTGGGATGCCTGGTTCTCGCTTGTGAGATTCCACCTCTGCAGTTTTCTGTGGTCTTTTCTCCATGTCTAAGTTGCTCTTCCTGGTGCCCAGCTCCAAGGCCTCATCTTTGGAGACTATCCCCCATTTCCCACATATCAGCTGAATTTCGGGTTCTTCCAAAGCACACCCAATGGGTCGTCAGATATTAGACACTAGAGCTCTAGATTTTAATTCTGTGTGAGGGTAAGGTGCTGGGGATGTAATCCTGGGCCTCCGGCATGTGAAGCAAATGTTCTATCATTGAATTTCACCTCCAGCCTTAGAGTCCTGGATTTATTTATTTATTTATTTATTTTTTTGAGTCCTGGATTTAAATGCTGGCTCTGTCCCCTGACTTGCTTTGTGACCTTGGGGCAGTTCCTTTCCCTTTTCAGGCCACACTTTCTCATCTGTAACCTGAGAAGTTTGGCTCATGTGGTCTCTAAGGCATCTGTGGGTAACTCCTAGTGTCGCTGCCACTGCCATGCCAGAGCTGAGCTAGTTCAGTGCCTTCCATTGAATGTGTGATGAGTTGACTCAGACTGCTGTGTAGCTGAATGATTATAGAAATACAGACAAATGTCTCAGCCTAGTCCCTTCCGTGCCTCTGATGGGGCCTGTGGCCCTGCCTTTGCCCATGCTAGCTTGCCTAACATCCCAACCTCCATGGCTTAGGCTTGAAGACAGAGCCTAGCTGCCGCCTAGAGCCTGCAGAGCTGGGGCCCCAGCAGGAATGTTTCTGGGTTTATTTTGGTCCTCTAAATTGGAAGGCTGGAGGCTCTAATTTAGCACTCCCTGCCCGGAGTGGGAGCCTGGGCTGAGGTGGCCTGCCTCAGCTGCCAAGCATGAGCCCCCCACCAGACCACAACCCAACCTCAGAGCTGCCTGTGGCTGGCCTGCATAGCAACACCACAGACAACAAAGGCCCTTAACCCTCCTCTTCTAGTGGCAACTGTGGTAATGGCTGCTGCTGCTATGGGGCTCAGCAGGATGGGGCCCAGAACAGGGCATGGGGTGACTGAGTGGGAACATGAGAGAGGCACAGACAGCCCCAGTGCCCACACTGGGCACCCACCCTCTGAGAGTCTTGGCAGGGCCACATGGACTGCCCCCCCAGAACTAGGCCAGAGCAAGAAGTGTGGCAATGGAAACTCAGGCCTGGAGGGCCACTGGGCTTTGAGGGAAGGGCCAGCTGTTTTCCATCTTCTCTCAGGGTTGAGGGAGAGGAAACAGGCAGGAAAAACAGCAAGAAGGGCTGAGGTTTCAAAAGACGAGCCCCCTTCTATCCTAGGCATACTGTTGAGAAGTGACCGTGACCGGACCTCCAGCCGTCCTGCTTCAATCTGCCTTCCATGCTGCCACCAGAGGCACCTTGCCAGCAAAGACTTGATCGGATTAGATCTTTAATTAAAACATTTCAATGGCTCCCTATTGCCTACAGGGGAAAATCCAACCCTCCATTCAAGGAGCTAAGGCCCTTCACAATATGGCCCCAGCCTACCTTTCTGCACCACTCCCAAGGCCTCTCCCTACCCCATACACCCCACAATACATCAGCTCCGGCCCCTGGGTTTCCCCCAGACCTCTCATGCTGTTTCATGCCTCCATTTTCTTCTCTCTGCCTGGAAAATCCTTTCTGTCTTGTCTACTCCACAAATTCTTCCTCATCATTGATGCCCCAGCTCAAATGTTCCCAGTTCTGATACAAAGTTAACTATCCCCTCTTTTGTGTTTCCATGGCATTACCTTAGACGTTGATTCATGCAACCAGCATTTATTGAGCACCTACTATATACTGAGCACTGTTCTAGAAACCAAGGATACACTGATAAAATTAATAAGCCACAGACCCTGCCTTCATGGACCTGTGTGCAGATGAGAAAGATAGCAAATAAGAAAGAAATCCATAAAATAATTCCAGATTGTGATACATACATGCTGGCAAATGTTTAACAATCAGCTCTGAAGGAGGGGGACTGCTGATTTCTATGGTGGAAATATTCCCATCATGGCTGAGCTCAAACTACAAAAGTGAGGTCTCAGGTCACAGTGGTGGTAAAAGCCAGGGATAGCTAAAAGGAAAAGAAAGCAAGTTAGTGGACTAGAGAGTAACTGAGCCATAGAGGCAGGGGGTGTTGCTAAATTAGAGTAGGTGGTTAGGGAGAACGAGGGAAGGCCTCTCTGAAAATGTGACAATTAGGGGGTGACCCAAATGGCAAAGAGCCAGTCATACATGGATCTGAGGGAAACTCTTGTCACCTTGAGTTTTTTTTTTTTAATATGTTTTAGTTATACATGGACACAATACCTTTATTTTATTTATTTATTTTTACGTGGTGCTGAGGATCGAACCCAGGGCCTCGCATGTGCTACTGAGCCACAACCCCAGCCCAGCACCTTGGGTTTTTAAAAACACTTTTTCTATTGAAGCATAGTTTACTATAAAGTACACTAGTCTTAAAGGTACAACTCCATGAAATTTTACATGTATCAACTTGTCATTTAATCAAGATATTGGACATTGTGAACACCTTAGAAGGGCTTTCATGTGCATCTACTTGGTCAGCAACCCCCCCCCCCCCCATCTTGCCCTAAGGGTAACTGCTACTTTTACTTCTGCCCCAATGGATTGATTGTTTCTTTTTTCAGTACTGGGGATTGAACCCAGGGGTGCTCTACCACTGAGCTACATCCCCAGCCCTTTTTCTTTTTTATTTTGAGATAGGGTCTCACTAAGTTGGTAAGGCTGACCTTGAATTTGTGATCCTCCTGTCTCAGTCTCCTGAGTCGCTGGGATTTACAGGCATGAAACACTGTGTCTTTCTTGCTCCTGCCTGTTCTTGAAGTTCATATATGAGGAATATAAATGGAGTGAGCCATGGTATGTTCTTTGGTGTTGGATTTCTTTCACTCAACATAAGATTTGGGTTGGACACGGTAGCGTATGCCTATAATCCCAGTGGCTTAGGAGGCTGAGTCAGGAGGATTGTGAGTTCAAAGCCAGCCTCAGCAACTTAGCAAGGCACTAAGCAATTCAGTAAGACACTGTCTCTAAATAAAATATAAAAAGAGCTGGGGACGTGGCTCAGTGCTTAAGTACCCCATGGTATCCCTCCAAAAAAACAAAAACCCATAAGATCTGGAAGATTCATCCAAGTTGTTGCTCATTATGATAGTGCATTCTTTCCACTACTGTATGATATTTCATTACATGACTATACTCAGGTACCTTCAATGTTAATTATCTGTTCCCTGTCTACCTCCTCCCCAAGACTGAGCAATGGTAATGCAAGATGATGGGATCAATTGGGCCTAGGAATCCAACCTCTGTGGGCTGTAATGTGGGTTTGGTCACTGTGAAGCTCTGGAATCTAGACAAAGGTGTTCCCTTTTGTCTTTTGTTTTTCAGTATGGTGATGGAACCCAGGGATGCCCTACCACTAAGCTACTTCCCCACTCCCTTTTTAAATTTTTTTTTTTGTATTTGTAGATGGACAGCATGCCTTTATTTTATTTGTTTATTTTTACGTGGTGCTGAGGATCGAACCCAGTTTCTCACATGTGCTAGGCAAGCACTTTGCCACTGAGGTATTTTTTTTTTTTTTATTTTGAGACAGGGTCTTGCTAAGTTGCTTAGGAACTCACTAGATTGCTGAGGCTGGCCTTGAATTTGGGATCCTTCTGCCTTAGCCTCCTGAGCTGTTGGGATTACAGGTGTGCACCACAACACCTGATTTTTTATTTTTATTTTTAAAATTTTGAATAGAGTCTCACTAGGTTGCCCAGGCTGGCCTTAAACATTTGATTGTCCTGTCTCACCCTCCCATGTAGCTGGGATTGCAGGTGTGCACCACTGTGCCTGGCTCCTTCTGTCTTTTAATCTTCAAAATGAAGAGCTGGTGAGACAATGCCCAGCAAGCCCTTAGTGCAATCCCGAGTCCAGAGGTCTGATAAAGGTGCTCTGGGTGCCTCCCCTTCTTTAGCCTGTGCATTTGAGGTCACATGTGTGGAGTGTGTGCCTGCCTGTGCATTGGGATAGAGAAAGTGACTGTGCGACTGTGTTTCATGCCATGCAAACGCTGCTGACACTGCTGAGGGACGGTTGGGGTAAGGAGGAATTTTGAGGGGCCAGAGAAACTTCTATTGCAGAGAGGACCTGACATTTGAGCTATCACAGGTTTTGAGTGTCCCTGGCTCCCTGGATGGGCCAGGATGTACCCAGGGAAGGAAAGAGGCAAGGGACTCATGAGTCCTGCCACTGCCACAAGGGAAAACAAGAGCTCAGGGAATTCTTGGGGTCTCTGCTCCCTCCGTGCACTCTGCTTGGGGGAGGAGGCAGGACAGGGCTCAGGTTCTCCAATGTCTGGTTGCCAGAACTCAGGCTCAGAGAAATAAGTTACCCAAGGTCACACATCCCTGAAAGTATCAGAAGAGAAATACAAACCTCAGGGTATTTGATTCAAGGTCAGTAGGTTGAGGGCATCTTGTGAGACCCTAAGGGTGCTGTCCCAGGCTCAAGGGGGCAGAGAAGCTGGGCAAGAACAGTGGGAGGCTGCTTTGGGCATGGCGTCACCCACTGGAGAGGGGGCTACCTGTGGAGCTCCTGTCAACACATCCCTGTGTAGTGGGTTCACCCAGATATCACATCCTTTCTTCTCTCTCCACTCCCCAGAGGAGAGTGGGCGGCCCGGGGATGAGGAGCACCTAATGGGAAACAGATGTCCTCGGCATTCCAAACTGCAGCTTCCTGCCTGTCTGCCCCCCTGTCCCTGCCCCTCACTGCCCCACCAGTTCCTACCCACAAGGGACCTTGTCTTGCATGCAGCTACCTCTGTCCTGTTCCCCTCCCCCGCCATTTTGGCCC
Source organism: Marmota marmota marmota (assembly GCF_001458135.2). Lineage (NCBI taxonomy): Eukaryota > Metazoa > Chordata > Mammalia > Rodentia > Sciuridae > Marmota > Marmota marmota. The sequence goes on along the minus strand of NW_026000294.1, from coordinate 3,254,369 downwards.
CAGAGGGTTTGAAGGCCACCGTTTGTACATGCCACAGCCTCGTCCTTTGTTCACTCATTGCCTGTGTCTTGCCCTGGTTCTTGGATGCCCCCAACCAGGCATAGGACCAATGGCTATGAGCACAAGAATGGGCAGCTCCCAGTCCTGGTTCTGCTGCAGTTTCCCTGGGTGTCATTAGGTCAGTCTCCCCCTTTTTAAAAAATATTTATTATTGTTGTTTTAGTTGTAGTTGGACACAACATCTTTATTTTATTTATTTTTATATGGTGCTGAGGATGGAACCCAGGGCCTTGCACGTGCTAGGCAAGTGCTCTACCACTGAGCCCCAGCCCCAGCCCCCCCTTTTTTTGCAGCCACTTTTCCTGTCTGTTCAATGGGCTAATCTGGGTTCCTCTGCAGGCAGCAGAGGCCATTGTCCTAACAGAGATAAGCAGAGCTACTTCAGTTCAAAGTCAGGAGCAGATATCCATCTCATTCTACTATCTTTCCTGCCCCTGTGACCCCTCCCCACCCCTCCCTCCCATTTGCCCAACCAAAGTTCCTCCATTTTCCCCATATCCCTCCATCATTACCCTAGGTACGAGGTATGACTGCACATAGGGTGTGACGCTACATCATGTACAACCAGAGAAATGAAAAGTTATGCTGCAATTGTGTCCAATGAATCAAAATGCATTCTGTTGTCATATATAACTAATTAAAATAAATAAATAAATTTACAAAAAAAACCCCCAAACAACAAACAAACAAACAAAAACTGTCAGGAGTAGAGACCTAGAGGGCAAGGGGAGGCTGCTTGGGCTCATTAGGACTGAGGATTGAACCCAGGGCCTTGCACTGAACAGGGCATAAGGCTGGGTCCTGATCACCCTGGACCCTTTTCCTGCAGCTCACTCAAATTTCCTTCAACAAATCTTTATGAAGCAGCAGCTTGGGTGCATGCTATATATGTTTGGTGCCTAGGATACAACTGTGGGCAGGGTGGATATAGTTCCTGCCTGATAGCAATTGCAACAAGCCCCTTGTTCCTCCAGAGACCTTAAAATTCAATCATTAGCTGGTGCTGTGGCACACACCTGAAATCCTAGTGACTTGGGAGGTTGAGGCAAGAGGATCACAAGTTTGAGGCCAGCCTCTGTACTTTAGCAAGACCCTGTCTGAAAATAAAATAAAAAAATTGAAAAATGGGGTTGGAGATGTAGCTCAGTGATAGTACTTGCCTAGCATGCATGAATCCTGGGTTCTATTCCCAGCATCACAAACAAACAAACAAATATTTTTAAAAGTCTGGGGCTGTAGCTCAATGGTAAAGTGCTTCTGGGTTCAATATGAAAAATAGATCCATCAATAGCATCCACCCTCTTCTCTGCAGACTTGGAGAAACTTGTGGCACAATTGATTGTCTCAGGCTACAGGGATATTAAAACCTAAGCTAGGGCTCAAATTCCGATCTCCTGATTACCACCACCTCCCTCCACCCCAAATTCTTCTCTTTAGGACTCTAGGCTCACTATCTGATCTGGAATCTTCCAGATTTTTAAAATTCATTTTTAAAATTTGTTCTTTTCAGTTATACATGACAGTAAAATGTATTTTTTTTTTAAATTTTGTAGTTGTAGATGCACATCATGCCTTTATTTACTTTATGTGGTGCTGAGGATCGAACCCAGTACCTCACACATGCTAGGCAAGCACTCTACCATTGGGCCACAACCCCAGCCCCAGTAGGATGTGTTTTGTCCTATCATACATACCTGAAGCATAACTTCCCACTCTTGTGGTAGTGTATGATGTGGAGTGACACTGGTTGTATATTCCTATGTGACCATAGGAAAGTTGTCTAATTCATTCCACTGTCTTTCCTGTTCCATTCCCCTTCCTTCCCTCCCCATCCAATCGGGTGAGCCTCCACCTCCACCCCATTGTGAGTCAGCATCCGCATATTACAGAGAGCATTTGCCTTTGGTTTGTTGGGGATTGGCTTATTTCACATAGCATGTTAGTGGAAGACACTTTAATCATGCCTAGGAGTATGGACATTTACAAAGAAGCACAGCTGGGAATGACCAGGTCTGCTGGAAAGTTGGCTTTCCTGGGTACCCCCAAGCTAGATTAATGGTTCTCCTCCTCTGCACTGTCACAGTAGTTTGTTTGCCCATGCAGATATGGCAGTGATCATAGGCTGCCCTCTTCATCTCTTGTTTATTTATTTATTTTTTTTGTAGTTGTTGTTGTTTTGTTTTTTCATTGCTGGGGCTACATCCCCAGGACGCCCTCCCCCTCTTTTCTTTCACAGTGCTGGTGATTGAACCCAATGCCTTATGGGTACTAGGCAAGAACTCCACCTCTGAGCCACACCCAAGCCCTTTGTTCTTAGTTTTAGACTGATTCTCATGAAAAAGTTGTAGAGGCTGGATTTGAACTTATGATCCTCCTGTCTCAGCCTGGATCAGCCACTGGATTACCTGGTTCATCACTTAAGTGCATAACTCTGGTACTGGACTGGGGGTACCTTAAGGGCAGAGCCTGTGTTGTCTCCATCTCTGTCTCCTAAGCCTGGGCTGGAAGACAGTGAGAGGCAAGTCACTGAGTGTCCATGACAGTGAACTGACTGTGTTGCCTACTGAAGGTGCTTTTTCCATGCATGCCCTCAATTCGTTGGCTTGGGAGGCAGGCAGCTGAGTGTGCACTGTGGTTCCAATTCTCAGCAACTCCAACTTTGAGCTTGTGACTTAACCTTTTTGTGCCTTTTCTTCCTATTGGTAAAATATGAGTGAGTATAGTACTAACATCATGAGGTGGTTATGATGCACCCCAAATAGTGTCTGGTATATATTAAGTGCTCAATGTGCAGTAATTCTACCTCTGTTACTTCCCTTACTACTGCTATCACATAGTTGGTACCAGGGATCAAATCCAGGGTGCTCTATTGCTGAGTTATATCCCAGATATTTTTATGTTTTTCTTTTGAGAGAGGGTCTCACTAAGTTGCCCAAGCTGGCCTCTAACTTGCCATCCTCCAGTCTCAGCCTCCCAAATCCCTGGGATTACAGGTGTTTACTGCTATCATTTTAAATTTAGGATGTACAAAGTCATTTCCTGTATTGGCTTCTGGAAGTGGATATTCCTCATACAGTTGGCCCTGCCTTTCCATAGGTTCTACATCTGCAGATCAATAATATTTTAAAAATATTGCATCTGCAGTAAGATCTAGAGATTTTGTCATTATTCCCTAACCAACACTGAATAAAAGCTATTTACATAGTATTAACATTGTAGTATAAGTCATCTAAAGATAATTTATTTTGGAAAATGTGTGTAGGTTATATGCTATTTTATGTGAAGAACTTGAGTGTACATGAATTTGGGTATTCACAAAGGAGGTGGACTGGATATGATGCTCTGAAGTCTGGCCATTACCCTGGCTCTTCTCAAATTTTAACATGCATAGGATTTACTTAGGGATCTTATTAAAATGTAGATTCTGACTCAGCAGCTCTCATGTGGGAATAGCGACTCTGCATTTCTGACAAGCTCCCAGGTAATGCTGTGAATCCAGAGTCTCACACTTTGAGAGGTTCTTGCCAATAGTAACTACCAAATGTCCAGTGCAGTGGTGCACACCTGTAATCCCAGCTGCTCAGAGGGCTGAGGCAGGATGATTGCAAGTTCAAGGCCAATCTGGGCAATTTAGTGAGCCCTGGTTTCAAAATTTAAAAATAAAATAGAAAGGGCTGGGGATATGTAGTTCACTTGTAGAACACTTGCCTAACATGCAGAAGGCTGCAGTTCTGATCCGTAGTACCACAAAGAAACACACACACACACACACAAACACACAAGCATGCACACACACAAAGTGTCAGGTCCCATTCAAGGTAAGTTCCTCATACATTATCTCCCTGAATCTGTGCAACAGTCCTGAAGGGCACAAATTGTTATCCCTGTTTTACAGATCAGAAAACTGAAGCTCAGAGAAATCAAGTGATTTTTCCCAAGGTTGCGTAGCTTGAAAGTGGCAGAAGTTGGGATTTGAATACAAGCCAGGTTGACTTCCAGCCCTTATCTGCCCACATTCTGGTAAACAGTCTTCCTGTGGTCTGGCATCCCCCAGAGAATGTCTATGCCACTGAGAGAAGAATGTGACACAGCACTGAAAGTGATAGTGAAAGTCATCTGTTGGGCACAGTTCTTTCAGGGTGTCCAACACACGTGCCTGCCCACTTTCTCAATCTTTATCATGCATAGGACTTACCTGGGGATCTTTATTAAAATGTAGATCATGGGCTGGGGTTGTGGCTCAGTAGTAGAGGGTTCACCTTGCATGTGCAAGGCCCCGGGTTCGATCCTCAGCACCACATAAAATAAATAAATAATTTTTTAAAAAATGTAGATCACCTGGCTAGTAAGGAGGGCAGGAACATGGAAGCTGGTGAGGATGAAGACAGCTGTTGGAGAGTGTGTGTGAGGGCTGGCTGGAGGGCAGAGGAAGGCCCAGGCTTGGCTTTCCAATGGGTGGCCTCTTGGTGGGGCCCCAGGTCCCAGGAGCTATTGCTTTATCCCTACAGGCTCAGGACTCAGGACTCCTCCAAGGTTGCCAGACCCAGGGCCATTGAACTACATTGGCCCAAAGCTGAGGATGCTGATCCTCAAACAGAGGATCATGCACATGATATAGATGGCAAAACATTAGGGACACCCTGGGTCCTTATTGGCTTTTTACCACCATATCACCTCATGGCCTAGGCAGAGAAAGCCTGGTGCTTCTGATAGTTTCATGGCTCAGGGTCACTCAGTCCCAGCCAAGCCTGGAAACATTCTAATATCTTCTGGATCCCTGATCATCCCCCATTCTTTTCCTGATGAGGCCCGTGGCAACCCATGGCAATGAACATGTACTAACTTCTTGGAACTTTTCTATGTCTCTTAACATAGGATATAGGTCTTGAGCAATGGGTTTCTGGGATCTGGAAACTCCTTGAATTGTAGGTCAGACTATGTGGATGCAACATTTTCAGGGGTGGCTATCCATAGCTTTGGCCGTTTATTTATTCACTGACCAAATGAATGAATGTCTAGTTTGTGAGGGTGCTGAATTGAGCACTGGAAGCCCAGCAACGAGTCAAGCAGAGATCCCTGCCTCCAGGGAGCTTCCAGTCCAGTGGATAAGTCAATGAGTAAATGAGCCAACCAATAACATGTACACAGAAGGGGAGATAAAAATACTGGGTCCCAAGAGTACTGTGTAGTCCCATGCCATTCACTCCGTGAATAAGCACTGCTAACATTTTCAAAGGGATGCCTGAGTGAGGTCCATACAACTGCAGAGGAGAATGACCACTTTGGGCCTGGGATCTCGGAGCCCAGAATACATTTTTGTAGCCAACAAAGCCTCCCCCACCCCCAGCTCCATTCTTAGCTCATCCATTTCCAACCCAGATTGCCTATGGGGGAACCTCACCCAACACCCCTCTCACCCTAAAGGCAGCTGTTCTCTTTCTAGCCTGCTGGGTGGGCTCTGGACCTTGCTGAGGCCTCTCTTCCTGAGAAGGTCCAGCTGGCAGGCCCAGCTGGGGGTTTAAAGGAGTATGGGGCCCATCTGGAGGGGGCTTGGAGCAAGCCAGAGGGGCCAGCAGGGAGGGAGGGAGAGCCCTTGGGAACCAGAGCCTAGGCTGGGGGAATTCTTTCAGAATGGCACAAGGAAGAAAAGGAAAAGTCGGGTATCTGGGTTGGTGTCCATGAGGGTTTTCTGTGGTCCAAAAGAACCTGGAGAGGTCAATTCCACCCTCCCTCCCTCCTTCCAGGGTGCATTTCAACTCTTTTTTCTTTTCATTCATTAATTGATTTATTGGTGCTACCAGGAATTGAACCCAAGGTTGCTCTACCACGGAGCTACATCCCCAGCCCTTTTTCTTTTTACTTTGGAGACAGAGTCTTGCTAAGTTGCTGAGAACAACCTCAAACTTGGGATCCTCCTGCCTCAGCCTCCAAGTTGCTGGGATTGCAGGCATGCATCACCATGCCTGGCTCAACTGATTTTAAATCCCCATGGATCTCTGCAGTTTCTAATAGTTCCTAGCTGGCAATTGAACACACTCTCCATGCCCCCACTCTTTTTCTTCTCTAGTGACTACTGGGACCCTGGCATCAAATGTTGGGGGAAGGGTGAAGAACAGATCCACAGGCAAGCCCTCTCACTGCCCTGAAAGCCTTCAGTCTCATGGGGGAGACAAAGCCTAATTATTTTGCTCTGATACAGTGTGGTCTGTGCTTTGGATCTTCTGAGGAGGAAGAGAGGAACTCTGTGAGGGGGGGTGGGGACAAGATGAGAGAGGAAGGAAAGGACTCCCAGAGGAAACATCAAGAAAAGAAGAAAGGGCAGAAGGCCTTCCTAAGCCTCCACGGGGCTGGGCTGGGCTGAGCTGGGCTGGTCAAATTCCCATTCAGATGCTTAAATTCCTTCTCCCATATTTCAGTCAAATAGTTGACTGGTCTCTGCTTTCCTACTTCCTGAGGTAGGGTACGGAGCTCATTCCTTCTCAAGAGAGAGGTCACCTCAGAATAGCCCAAACTCCGAGAACATTTTTTTTTCTGGAATTGGGTAGAAATTTGCCTCTGTGGGGCTTCCACATGCAGGTCACAGTGCTGCCCCTGGGGGCCACCTAGACCCTTCTTTCCTTCTCTTTAACAATAGCACCTTGCAGGTCTGAAGTGTCCCTATTACCTTTACCCCTGAGTCTCCTCCAGGCCACACACCCCAGCCCCTTCTACTGTTAATCCTGAGACCAGGGCTCCCTCTTTCTCCCCAGTCTACTTTTGCTTCTATGGCTATACTCTAGCATGGCCGTGGCACCCTCAATATGTGGGGCCCAGAGCTGACATCATATTCCAGTGCAGTATATCACCACCGTGTTCTAGAAACTTCATTTCTATGCTCTGCACAGATACAGCCTAAGACTTGGTAGACTTGTTTGGTCAGACCACACGTACCCCAAGTGCATATAAGAGGGAGGCAGAGTTGGCTACAGTGGCACATGCCTGAAATCCCAGCCACTGAGGAGGCCAAGGCAGGAGGATTGCAAGTTCAAGGCCAGCCTGGAATACTTAGTGAGTCTCTGTCTTAAAATAAAACCTAAAAAGGGCTGGGGATGTAGTTTAGTGGTAGAGCATTCCTGGGTTCAATCCCTAGTACAAAACACACACACACACACACACACACACACATACACACTACAACAACAAAAATGATGAAGGCAGATGAATACTTTATATAAACAGAAAAGAGAAGGCCATGTAACTCTGAAGGCAGACATTGGGATAAAGTACCTACTACAAGGCAAGTAGTCCTGCTACTCCCCAGAAGCTGGAAGAGGCAAGGTCAGGAGTGTGGCCCATCAGACACCTTGATTTTAGGTCAGTAATACTGAACCTGGACTTCTTGCCTCCAGATCTCTGAAAAGCTGAATTAATTAATTAATTTCTTATTTTGTTTTTCTTTTTGGTACTGGGTATTTGAACTCAAGGGTGCTCTACCACTGAACTACATCCCCTGCCCTTTCTATTTTTCATTTTGAGACAGGGTCTTAAGTTGCTGAGACTGGCTTCTAACTTGAGATCCTCCTGCCTCAGTCTCTCAAGTTGCTAGTATTAGAGGTGTGCACTATCATGCCTTGTGAATTTATATTTCTTTCTCTTTTTTTGTGGCCCTGGGGATTGAACCCAGAGCCTTGTTCATGAGAGGCAAGCACTCTACCAACTAAGCTATATCCCCATCCCATGAATTTATATTTCTTTGAGGTACCAAGTCTGTGGTGGTTTGTTTTTGCAGCCATAGGAAACTGACACAAGTAATCACAGAGAAGAGCAAGCAGGTGAGGGGCCCAGAGAAAGGAAGGCTGGGAAACTGATGACCAGAAACTTCAGGAAAGAATTAGGCTTGGGCCTGGGGCCACAAGCATGGTGGAAAGGGAAGGCTGAGCAGAGGAGAAGATGCAGGGCTTTCAGGATTGTGGAAATTGGGCATATTAGGGCTGGTGTGACCCAACTACACTAAAACTGCTTCAAGGAGAGGGAGCAGAGTGTGTGGGGTGAAAGCAGGACCAAGTCACCTCTTCACCTTCCTCCCAGAGGGAGGTGAGCAGCATCCTGCATGGTTGCGGAGTGGCCCTTTTCCATTCTACAAAAAGTCAAGATTCTGGACCAAGCACTGCCACATCCCAGTGCCTGCTCCCTTCCTGAGCCTCAGTCTTCTGGTCAATAAAATGGGGATGCAGATATCAGGGTAATTTCCAGGGATGTATTGCCTTTTGCCAGCTTCATGTTGTTGCCTGGATTCTTTGTTCAACTAGGTGTTCACAGGTAGGAACAAGAGTGATTGTCTTCATGGAAGGGATACAGGGGAGGGGGAGCACCAAGGGGTTGGGTGAGCCAGATATAAAGTTGTCCTGAATTTGTGCTTGATGAAGGCCAGTGTCCTCCCTACTTGCCTCTGAGCCTCGCTGCCCACTGCCAAGGAAGGTGCCCCCTCCTCACCTGAGGGCCTGCTTTCCCTTCACGGCTCCTCCCTCCTGACCCCGGCCAGCCCAGCTCCTGCAGGCAGTGCAGGAAGGTGCGGAGGAGAGCCGAGCTTAGCTATTTATAACATGGGATGTGATAAACACTTCCAAGAGATATTTCCCGATAGACCAAATTCGACAGAGATTACATAAGCAATTAGATCTTCTGAGCTCTCTGCTATCTTCATGCACCGAAGCCGCCAAAAGCATGTGTGAGCAAGTCTTGCTTTATAGTCAGACATTTATACTTTACGAGGAGGAAAATTAAATGTTTCAGGTGGGCAGTCCCCACCCTCCTCCACAACACTGCCTCCGTCCCTGCTCTACACACACCGGCTCCCCCAAGCCCAGGTGTGTTGGGTAGGGGGCCGCAGGGCCCTCTTCTCAGCCTGCTGTGTTCCTGGGCAAGCTCCTGTCCCTCTCTGTACAAATACAGGACCAAACAGGCTGGCACCTTGGAGGATGAGGAGAGATTTGAACACTTCAGTGCCCTCCTGTGGCTTGTTTTCCCCATCTGTACAATGGGAAAAACAACAGCTAGCCCATGGTACTGTCTGGAAAATGCTATGAGAAACTATTTAAAGCTCTGAGGCTGGCCTATGATAGGTACTCCAGGAAGATTCAATGCACAAGTCCTTTTCCCGTCGCTGCTCCATGATGAGCAGAGAGGATGATCAGGAAGAAGTGTGGCTGCTGGTTCATCCAGCCTACCTCCCTTGACCACCTTCCTGCCACACCATCCACTTCTCCCCAAGTGCCAGCGCTTGCTTTCTCATTTATCAGGCTGCTAATGGGCCTCATCCGGGTAATTGTCTCTGGCCAAGGGTAAAAGCTATCCAAGCTTCGCAGGGTTCATGCCCTTCCTTCTTTGTGGCTCCAGTGCCAAGACCCAAGTGGAATCCCTCAGCTGGCCCTGCCCACCACTGTGGGATATTTTGTCTGTCAAAATGCCCAGATAGTTGATAGCAGCTCGAAGCGGCTGGGAGCTGAGAGGAGGCCGGGCCTCCACTTCCTCTCCTACCTCAGCTCTGGCAGTTCGCTTCAAATACTCACAATGCAGTGGCTTGCCCCATTCTTCTCACCATCGGGCCTGTGTCTCTGCTGTCCCTTCACTGTCTGCTCCATCTCTATGAAATAAGTCCCTACTCACCATTCAGAAGCCAGTTCAAGTATGGCTCACTCTGCAAAGACAACCCTCTCCATGGCCTGCACTCCCAGGAATTTAGTGTGTCACTTTTTCCTGGTATCAGAGTGCTGTGGGTCTGTGCTCTGTCTTGTCCCCTGTGGCCACTCTGGAGCCCTGGGGCATTTTACTCAGTTGAATGCAATTGAACAGTAGCACCAGGAAAGGGGGGGTTCCTTCCTGGAGGAACCAGATGTAGCAAAGAGACAGCCAAGAGGTGGCTTGACGGGTGCTATGGTTTCAATGGGTTTCCCAGAATGCATTTCCCAGAATGTACAGAATGTTGCCTTCAGTGTGGCAACACCAGGAGGTGGGTCCTAGAGAGAGGCCTTAGGTTATGGGGGCCCTGCCCTTATGAATGGATCACTGCCATCTCCAGGGAGTAAGCGAGGCCTTGTGTGGTGAGACTGGATTAGGTACCATGACAGGGGGCTGGTGTTGCCTCTTTCACACATGCCCACTTGTCCTTCTGCTTTCCACTATGAGTTGAAGCAGCAAAGGCTCTCACCAGAAGCTGACGACATGCCCAGCATCATGCTCTTGGACTTCCCAGCCTCCAGAACCATAAGCCCCCCCAAACTTGTTTTCCTTATAAATAACCCAGTCTTGTTTGTTTTGTTTGTCTTTGAAATGGGGACAGAACCCAGGGGTACTTAACCACTGAGCTATATCCCCAACCCTTTTTATTTTTAATTTTGAGACAAGGTCTCATTAAGTTGTTTAGGGTCTCACTGAGTTGCTAAGGCTGGCCTCCAACTTGCGATCCTCCTGCCTCAGCCTCCCAAACCACTGGGATTACACCACACCCAGTTATGTATTCTGTTATACCAACAGAAATGGATTAAGGCAAAGGGCATTCAGCAAGCAATCATTAAACAAGCTTTCCTTAGGTCCCCTGGGAATGCTTTTGCTGTGTATGTGGCAAGGGGTCTGTTCTAACATGAGGAATAGAAAATAGGCTCTGGTAGCAGGTGGAGTGGCACATGCCTATAATCCCAGTGGCTTCGGAGGCTGACGCAGGAGACTCGTGAGTTCAAGGCCATCTTCAGCAACTTAGTGAGGCCCTAAGCAACTCAGCAAGACCCTGTCACTAAATAAAATATAAAAATGGACTGTTAGGCTCTGGAACCAGGAGCCCACTAGGCAATCAGCTCTGTGATATTGGAAAGATCACGTGTCTCTCTGAGCCTCAGTTTCTTAATTTGCAATGATGGGAATGGGAATCCCTACCCCAGAGGCTGTAGTGAGAATAATGAGAACACTGCACATGTTGTGAGTGCTCAACATCCTTAGGTACCTAAACAAACTACCCTTTCCTTTTCCTACCAGTCCCCCATAGAGCTCTCTCAATATGAGAGCTTTATGAGTACAGCCTAAGTAGATTCCTGAGTACTGAGGGCCTCAAAGTTGAGCAATGATTTCATAAATAGACATCATTTCAGGACAGGGCTCCAAGGACCAAAGTTAAATGATTGCAGTATGAGTGTCAGTTAGACATTAGGAAGAAGTCATACAGGATGAAGTCTTAGAATCAAGAAAGCTTGAAGAGGACAGACGTAAGGAATGGACATCTCTACTGAGAATTGTAAAATGTGAAGGAAGTAAATGTGAGAACTAGGGGAAGTGTGTTCCAGACAGAGAAAATAGCAAATGCAAAGGCCCTGAGGTAGGAGCTGTTCTGTGGGTTCAAGCATGGATGAGATATGCATAATTGGAACAGAGCAAGTACAGAGAAAGTGATCCCACAGGAGGATTTAGCAGGGTGCAGACTGTGAAGAGCCTGGTAGGCCATGGGTAAGAGCCCCATCTTTGGGCTGTAGTTGTGGCTCGGTGGTGGAGTGCTTGCCTAGCACTTGTAGGGCACTGGGTTTGATCCTCAGCACAACATAAAAACAAATAAATAAAATGAAGTTATTCTGTCCATCTACAACTAAAAAAATTTTTTTAAAAAAGGACTCCACATTTTACTCTGAGGGACATGGGAAGGAGTCCTGGGAGGGTTTTGATCAGGGAAATGGGTGATCTATAACAGATTGCTGGGGTTTTGCTTGAATAACAGTCTGGAGGGAACAAGCCTCAAAACAGGGAGACCTCAGGAGGCTTCTCACCAGGTAGAGGGTGAGAGAGGCCCAGATGGGGCTGGCAGCCATGGAGGTGCGGACAGGTGGCCAGATCAAGGACTTGTTTTAAGGCAAAACTAATGAACTGGAATAAAAAATAACATTTGCTTGGTATTATGTACGTACCCATCATCTCATCCAATATTACTGACAACACTCTGAGGTCAAGTTCATTTACCTTCATCAGACTGAGTCAAAAACTAAGGCTCAGAGGGGCAAGTGGCTTGCCTAAAGTCTCACAGCAAGGAAGTGACTGGGGCCGGGAGCCAGGTCTGTGTGATCCAAAGCTCTGGTCTGGTCCTCTCCTTCACATTGTTAGCTGGACCTGGGCTAGGTCATGCCTTTGGGTGTCACATTCTCAGAGATCAACTCTCTGAAGAGGAGCCTGCTGCCCCCGTTAGGTTCTGAACCCATCCTTCAGCCCTGCCTTGCCCTGCCTAGCTCATTCTTGCTCCTCACTCCTGAGACTGGCAGAAGGACATATGTTCTTTTCTGGGGATGGGGGTGGGGGATTGAACCTAGGGGCACTTAACCACTGAACCACATCCTCAACACTTTTTAGATTTTATTTGAGACAGGGTCTTACTAAGATGCTTAGCGTCTTGCTAAATTGCTGAGACTGGCCTCAAACTTGCAATCTTCTTGCCTCAGCCTCCGTGCTTGGCTAGATTCACATTTTTATTGGGGGGTGGTATTGTGGATTGAACTCAGGAGCACTCAACTACTGAGACACACCCACAGCCCTATTTTGTATTTTATTTAGAGACAGGGCCTCATGGAGTTGCTTAGTGCCTTGCTATTCCTGAGGCTGGCTTTGAACTCGTGATCCTCTGTCTCACCTCCCAAGCCACTGGGATTATAGACGTGCACCACTGTACCCAGCTAGACTTGCATTCTTGTCCCTCACTCCTGAGCCTGGCTTAATGTCCTCATCTGTAAAAGGTAGGAATGGTCACTGAAGACTAAATGAGACAACGAAGCAACGTCTCTAAAGCTCCCTGCCCAGAGCCTGGCACGCTCCCTCCCCTCTTCATTCTTAGCCACAGGATCCACCTGAGGCCCAGATGCCCAGCAGGCTGCCCCCAGCTGCCCTGGTGCTCCCTTCCCCACCCCAGCCCCCTCTTGGAAGCCAGCGTCCCTAGGCAGAGCCCAGTCAGGCTGGCTCCGTCTCTTCTGCTATTGTGGTCCATTCCTCGGGGCTCAGGCAGATGGGATGCGTCCTGTCATGCAAGAAGGATGCAGGAGAAAGAAGAAAAGCTCATTTCCTCTGGCATGATGTTTTTTATTCCCACCCAAAACAAACATAACTGACACCCACTCTGGGGGGGGGGGCGTGCAAGCCCCTCTGGGAAGGCAGAAGGGGAGCCAAATCTCCATCCCCTCCCCCCCCTTACACACCAAGCCTCCAAGGCCCCTCCCACCAAGGCTCAGGAATGCTCCAAACTGCAAAGGAGCCTGGGCCGCTGCAGTACAGCACACTCCTAGGACCCTTGGAAACCGAGGCTCAGGAAGAAGGGACTTGGCTAAGAGCATGCTGCTAGTTTGAGCTGGGCCTGGGATGGAATCCTAGTCCTCAGGCCCATAAGTGTGCCGGAGCCCCTAATATGGACGCCCCTAATATGGACTCCCCGGCAGCCAGCACGCACAGGGCAGAGAGCACAGAGCCCCACTAGGCTCTCCTAGCATCCAGGCAAGGGGGCATGGTGGGGGTCTACATTTGGAATCTCTCCCAAGCCCCTGCTTCGGTCCCCAGGACACAAGGTTTCACTACGGGTCACGCCAAAGGAAGAGCTTGTTCCCCACACTGCATGGGCCCCTGAATGCATGCCATCCCTTGCCCTCGTGCCTTGGACACCCACCTCCTTCCCTGGAGACTGGCTTCGCTCCAGGTTACTGGGCACCCTTTCTGCTCCCTCCTGGCAGCCTCATCATTGACCCCAAACCAGGCCCCCTCCCACTGCAACCAGGAGGAGCGGGAGGGCACACCGAGGCCATGAAGAAACTCGTGCTGAGCCGGCCCTTAGGGACCTCACATTGGTGAGCAAGAAAGGGGCCATGGCCTCTGGGGGCGAGGGAGCCAGCGCGGGATTATGGGCTCCTCGCTCGGAAATGATTGGTCGTGACAAGCTCACTGCAGGAACAAAGCCATGTGAAATTGACCTCATCACCAGCGATCAGATCAGATTGTTTAGTGTGAGGGGAATGTGAGGGGGATGTTCAGCCGGGCGATGACCTAGTTAGGGCCTTAAAGAGGCAGAGCAGCTGCCCCACTCTGGGGAGGAGGAGGCAAGAGGCCTCCCGGGGGAGGACCCCACGGAACTGTAGGTGGAGGAAGGCCATTCCCTGCAGGCCAGCAGCATCCCCAGAGGGCACCTGAGCTCCACAGAGTAGTGTCCAGCCCAGGGGACTGACAGATAGTGAGAGAGGGAGCCGGGGCAGCAACCGAGGGCAGAGTTCCCGTGCCTGGCCAGGGAGAACGAGATAGAGCAGAAACTGGGGAAACCTGCAAGGTAGGAGTTGGGGACCCTAGGGGACAGGGACTGTTTTTTTTTGGCAGGGGATATACTGGGGATTGAACTCAGGGGCACTTTATCACTGAACCACATTCCCAGCCCTTTTTTAATATTTTATTTAGAGGCAGCATCTCCCTGAATTTCTAAGTGCTTTGCTAATCTGCTGAGGCTGGATTTGAACACACGATCCTCCTGCCTCAGCCTCCCAAATCACTGGGATTATAGGTGTGCACCACCACTCCCAGCTCTGGTTCTTGTATCTTTGATTTTAAAACAAGCTCTCACTAAATGGTGGAGGCTGTCCTCGGACTTGTGGTCTACCACTTCAGGCTCTGGGTTTATCGGGATTGCATGTGTGCACCACCAAACCTAGCTCAGGGACTGCATTTATGTAACAATGAGTTATTTATTGACTATGCCTCTGGCACCATTCTGTATACTTTATATACATTAACTCAGATAACCCTCAATAGGGCCATTGAGGTGGATACTATTATAATACCCATTTTATAGATGGGGCAAACTGAGACTTACAAAACTGTTATGGGGCCCCCAACAGATCTGGTTCTGTACTCTGTGCTGGTAATAGCAACATTCGACTGCTTCTCCTCTCTTGACAGCATTGCCCAAATATGGCAGGTCAAATAAAGACAACTAGGAGGAGGTGGCAGTGCCTTTGTGACTTCTCTTTCCCATCAGGCCCCAGGGGCACTGAGGCGCCCAGGGGCTGGGGCAGGGAAGAAGGGGCCTGTCAGAAACTTCAGGAACAGGTGCATGCTTCTCCCTTGGATCCTGTTTCCTGACACTTGCATGAAGAACAGAGAGAGGCGGGGGACAGAAGGGCCATGTGGTCAGCTGGGCAGAGTGAGCCCCTTTCTGCCAAGTGCTGCCTTAGGGAATAGATTCCCACTGCCTGAGGGGGACAGGGGGATGCCAGAAGGGGGGCAGGGCTTCTGGTGGGGCACATGGTGTTAACCCTTTCATTAGTGATATGTAGGCAAAAAGCTAAGCACAGGGCCTGGCCCCGAGAAGGAAGGCACTCAGGAAATGTGCAGCAAATAGCAAACAGTACCGAGGTTAGGGCCAGAGCAACAGCTGCAGCATGAAGGATACTGGTTAGCTTCTGGAATCATTCCAGGGAGGCCCATAGTCTTCTCAAAAGAAGCATAGAAGGGACCCCCATTACCCTGAAGACTTTGGAAGCACCTGAGACCAGTGGAATGTCTTATGGGAGGGCTGCCCAAGTGCCAAGTCTGATAGAAGTTGACAAGGAGATGTGGAATTGGTCACCTTCCTGTTCCAGGGCAGTACGAGGAGCCCAGGCTAGCAGGATCTCAAGCCCCTCTGGCCTACCCACCTGGGGGTATGAGGGTGACCAAACTCTTGCTGCTCCCAGGCCCTGGGCTGGAGGCACTTATTGAATGTTCTGTGCTTTTTTTCTACAGGGCAACCAGCCCTGATGTGCCCCCGGAGGCAGGCTTCCCCACGCTCTGGCTCCCAGCTGCCTAGTGCCTTGGGCACCCTGGGTCTCTTGTCAAGGGCTTTGGGTCTTGGCTTCCTCTTGGCCTGGCCTGTTTCCCATTGTCCTTCCCATCTTCTCTGTTTCTTCAGGGAGGGCTCCTTTCTATTCCACCCCCCACTCCCAACACCACACGCACTATCAATCTGAGCTGCTGAGACACAACTGGCTGGGGCTTATTTTGTGACTGGTAGCCCCTTCCTAGAATATTTCCAATGTGCTACCAGAGTTGGGCTTGGGCTGGAGGGCCTTCTCCCAGCATGCAGTGCAATGAGTCTGGGCCAGAGGACCTCGAGTTCTTTCTTGAGAGCCCATATTGAGAAAATGCATGCAGAAGAGGAACTTACTTCTTTGGAGAGCTCCCTTAAAGACTGACAAAAGGCAGAGGGACCTGGGGTGACCTGGGTGATCCCAAGGACCACAGTTAGGACCTGCGGGTAGAAGTCACAGGGATAGAGATTTCAGTCACTTCAGGGTAAGGCTTTCTATGAGATTGAGCTATTCTACAAGGGCACGGCTGTCTCTAGAAGAGTGGGACACTGGTCCCTAGAGGGAAGTAAATGCAGGCTGGATGGCCAGCCATGAAAGGTGCTGTGAGGGTCAGTGAAAGAACCATGGGGCTATTCTGTCCCCATGGCCCTCTTTGTGTTTATTTCTCTGTCGCAGTCACCTCAGACCCATGGGATGTTTGTTCTCTAGTCAGCTTCCCTCACCAGAATATCTAAGCAAGTTCTCAAAGTTAGACACAAATAAAAGCAGGGCACAGTGGTGCAGGCTTGTAATCCCAGCAGCTCGGGAGACTGAGGCAGGAGGATTATGAGTTCAAAGTCAGCCTCAGCAACTTAGCGAGGCCCTAACCAACTCAGAAAGACCCTGTCTCTAAAAAGGGCTGGGAGATGCTCATGAGTTCAGTCTGTGGGGCGGGGGGGGGAGGTGGAAGAGAGAGAGAGAGAGAGAGACCAAGACCCAATCCAAGATCTAGTTAGAGTAGGGTGAGGGGAGGAACAAAGAAACATGTAGGAGAAAAGAAAAGTGGGGGAGATTAGGGAAGCAGGAACAATAAACAGAGAAAGGGAGAGACAGAAATAGAAAAATGAGAAACATCTGGGCATGGTGTGCAAGCCTATAGTGTCAGCCACCCTGAAGGCTGAGGCAGGAGGATTGCAAGTTTGAGGCAGGCCTCAGCAACTGATAGAAACCCTGCCTCAAATTTTTAAAAAATTAAAAAGGCTGGGATCTAGCTCAGTGGTAGAGCACCCCTAGGCTCAATCCCCAGTGCCCTGCCCCCAACACACACACATTCAGAGAGAGGTGTGTGTGTGTGTGGGAGAGAGAGAGAGAGAGAGAGAGAGAGAGAGAGAGAGAATATCAGAGGAAAGGACAAAGAAAAGGAAAGAGATAAAGGTAAGAGAAAGGAGGAGGGGGCAGATAAAAGAGAGTCAGAGACCTCAACCAGAAAGTAGGAAGAAAGTTAGAGACCAAGAACTGGTCCCTGGAGTTCATTGTCCTTTGTCTCTGTCCCAGTCGCTTGGAGGTATCTGAGGGACCTTATTCCTAGCTAACCATAACCCTACCCATTGCTTCAAAGATAAGGGAGTGGCTCCCAAGGGCAGCTGTGGCCAGCTGCATGGGTCAGAGCCTTGGAATGTGCCTGAGGCCACAGGGGCCCTTGGTAAGACCTGGCCCAGGCTTCCAGGCCTCCCCTTTTGCTGCTCCTCTGGGCAAAGAGAGGCATCTCATGAGTACACAGACACGGCGGGTCAGGATGAGCCTGGAGAAGATTCTGAGGGAGGTGATTTCTGTTTTCACACCTCCTAAGGCCTATCACTGGGCAGAGAGAACACACTGGGGTCTGGTGGTCCCTGGGGAGCGGAGCTGGCACCCATGGATGGAGGCAGCCTTTGGCTCAATTCAGAGAACTCAAGAGTGGACAGAAGTCCTTTGCAGAGGGCCAGGGCCACTGGAGGCAGGAGGAGGTAGCTGAGCACCTGGTGGTGGTGAACCCCCTCCCTTACAATGTGTCAACGTCACGTAGGAATGAGAAGAGGCAGCTTCAGAGGCTGCCAGAGTAGCCTGATCTGTGATTCCTCTGGTCCTCAGTGACACATCTTTCCAGCCCAAAGGGGAGAATCAAGTTGTGGTGCTTTAAATAGCCACGCTTTCTAACAAGGCTTTTATTCACACTTTTACATAAGGCTTTCTTCTGTCTGGAGAATTTGTATGTATCTACGTAGTAATCTCTATGGCTCTGTAGCTATGTTTCTATGGATTTATGGACCGCCATATCTATGTAACTATACATTTATGGATTTATATATAGCTCCACTCTCCTGTGCACCTATATAACTCTACCTCCCCCTTTCTCCATTTGTGAGCATGCCTGATGTAGATCATGAGGTCAGGAGGCCCTGCTTCCCAAGCTGATTTTCTCCGTGGCTCTGCCTACCTAACCAATTTCTTAAGACACACGCTGCCACCTCCTCTTTCCCACAGGACAGTGGCCACTCTGGACCTGGGCCAAGGGGTTACCAGGAGGATCCTGGCCAAAGTCCGGAAGGCAGCCCTGTGAGCCAGAAGCAGCTGTTCTTCCTGCACATGTGGAGGCTGGGATCACAGGAGAGCAGGAAGAACACTGGTGGAGGAGACAGGAGGAAAGGAAGAGAGGAGGAGTGGGGAACGGGGATATGGGAGCAATTGAGCAATTGGGAATTTTAATCATAGGAGACAAAACATCTAGATTAGTGGTCAAGCATTGCCATTCATCTTCTGTGTCATCTGAGACAAAGTGCTGCCCTCTCTGGGCTTTAATGTTGCCACCTACACCACGAACATCTTTTAAGGGTCCTTCTAGAGCTAATGCCCTTACAGTACAGTGGTCACCAATCTTTTAAAATCATGGACTCTTATTCCTGGAGTGTTTTGAACACACCCACCCAGTATATTCACAAGGACTGATTTATATATAATGTATGGTTCTGAACATGTGCTCTGGGGCCAGCCTGGGTGAATTTGCATCCTGGCTCTCACTGGGCATATGACTTATCTGTCTGTGCTTAAGAGTATACAAAGTGGAGGGGCTGGGGTCGTGGCTCAGCAGTAGAGCGCTGGCCTAGCACGTGCAAGGCCCTGATTCCATCCTCAGCACCACATAAAAATAAATAAATAAAATAAATGTAATGTGCCCAACTACAACTAAAAAATATATATTTTTTTAAAAAAATAGTATGCAAAGTGGAGACGGTCAAAGTCCTTATAGCCATAAGGCATTTCAAGCATCCTGGGAGTTAATGCAGCTTCCGAGACAGAGGAAGCATGTATGTGCTGTCACTATATGTGTGCTAACTTTATTTCTTGATTATATATATTACAAAAGATATGATGAATGTCACAATTATTAAAGGATGAAGAAAAATAAATAACATATATATAACTTTCTTGTCACTCCTTAGATGGGCTGCCACTGGTGCACTTTGATTTGGATGGGACTCCCTCTCTGGCCTTCTGACTGCCTCTATCAGAGACTTAGTTTGTGGCTGGGCCACCAGAGCTAACCAAGATGTCCTCCAACACATAGCCACTCTCTGACGTACCTCTTCAGAAGCCCTCTCCTAACTTGGGGCTCAGGCCTGCAAGAAGTCCCATTCCTCAGACCCCAAGGGCCAGCAAGCTGGTCAGGATTGTGCTGCTCATAACCTAGGCTTCCAGAGCCTCCTCAGAACAGAGCCGGACCCAGGTGGAGCCCCTTCAGCACAGCCAGCCTTATTCGCAGGGTACCAACCTCTGAGCCACAGAGCCAGCAAGCCAAGCCCAGAGCTCACAGGTGGGACAGTCAATATTGATCAAAGGAGCCATAAGATTTCATGGAGCACCTGAGAGTGGTGGTGCACGCCTGTCATCCCAGCAGCTCAGGAGTCTGAGGCAGGAGGATGGCGAGTTCAAAGCCAGCCTCAGCAAAAGCGAGGCGCTAAGCAACTCAGTGAGACCCTGTCTGTAAATAAAATGCAAAATAGGGCTGGGGATATGGTTCAGTGGCTGAGTGCCTCTGAGTTCAACCCCCAGTACCCCCCCCCACGCCCCTGCAAACAAAAAAGAATTCATGGAGCACTTCTGTACTTTCCTAAGCACTTACCCCTATTGTCCCAAGGATCCTGCGAGGCAGATACCCTCCTTGCAATTGGACCAGTGCTCTGGAGCACATCTCTAATGAGTGAGGGAGCCCACAACAAACCCCTGGCAGTAGGACTGGGGAGCAGCCCCTTCACCTGACCTTGGTATACAGACCCAGCGGATGCATTGTCCCAAGCACCTGTTGTTGCCTTCCTTAGTTCTGGGCCTGCTCAGACCCCCAGCCAAATTCTTAGCTTCTCTGCCCCATTTTTCTCTGGGTTTCCAGGTTAGTGGGTCTGTACCCACTGGCCCCATGCCCAGGGCTCCTCTGTCCCCATCCCAGCCCCACCTCCCAGCAGGGTACCACTCCTTGGAAGCCCCACCCCATCTGCTTCGTAATCCCTTCCCCCTCCCTGCCCCTTCCAATTCGCCAGGTCTGGGATCCCAGTGATGGGGTCCAGCCTCTTTCCTCCAGCTCCCTCCCCCACTCCCATCCCACGTGGGGAGCCAGGCTCCCAGGCCTAGGCTGCCCTATTCACTGCACCCTCCTCCATTGTCCTTGGCCTGTCACTCATGTATGGCATTTGCATTTCTAAAGCCCACTTCTAGTTCCTGCTTTGGCCTAGCCAAAAAGGGGCTCATTTTGAACCCTAAGTTTTGAGAAGAGATACTTCCAAGGTGGCTAGTCCCACTTGGTTTTAGGCCCTTGGGGTTCTGGACCTCAGTCTATTCACTATTAAAATGGGGAGAACTGTTTTTTTTTCTCATCTTCAGTCTCAGGATACTTGGAGCTTCTTAGTTCCAAGGAGTGGTGGAGAAATGGGGCAGCCCCTTGGGCCCCAACACAACTGCCTGTTCCTTCCCCTGAATTTCTTGAGTCCTGCCAGTCTGGACCCTCCATTCCCCACCCACGTGTCAGAGGAGGCCTAGAGTTTGGTCCAAACTGGTTTTCCCTGCCCTAACCCAAGAGGCCTTTGTTAAGGCTCTGGCAGGATGGGGCATGAATGGGGGTGACTTCTTTGCCCTGGCATCTGAAACCCGCCTAAACAACTTGGGTGGAGAGACAGCGCCACCCAGTGGCTGCCTGGGCTCCTTGCCAATCTTCCCTGGGGTGGGTCCTCGCCTACCTGGCTTCTGGGCCCTCCGCTGAGCAGTCTCACCAGAGAAACCCTTTTCACTTGTGGAATTTAATTTGCATTAGTTTAGCTGCTTCAGATCAAAAGCTAAATAAAGAGCTAGTGATTAGCGTCTCAACCGGCTCAGCTCCACCTCACCTCCCACCTCCATCCTACCTGCCAAGTCCTAGGCGTTCCCCACCCCCACCTCAAGGCTCATTCCATGGGGCTGGCAATGGCTCTTGTTTTAGGTTCTGTTGTCAATGGCCAGCTTTTCTTTCTCCTGGGACTCATATTTCTCTATCTGGAAGATGGCAGAATATTCCCCAATTATCCTCTGCTCCTCCTGGTGGACTATGAAAATGGGTACTTGCTTGGGAGTTCTTTCTGTGTGTGTGTCTGTGGGCTGGAAGGCGGGCATAGTTTTGAGGTCCAGGAGGTCCTCCAAGACAGTCAGCTATCTGAACCTTGAGAATAGTCCCCAGCCCCGTCCTAAACCCCAGTTTCCATCCCTAGCCTTTGACACCCCTGCCCCCACTCATGGGCTGCTGACCAGCCCTTTTGAACACAAGGAAAATGGGTCTTCCCCTCCCCCATGCCTGCTTTCTTTGGTTCCTACTCCTGTTTCTAGAATCTTCCTGCCTCCTACCCCCCAACCCTTGTTTAGCTGGATGCTACCGGGATCCTGTGTTGCTCTTCTAGCCTGATAGGGAACAAAGTGAGGTACAATGACCCTTGTCTCCAATTAAAGTCCCCGTCCTCTCTGTTCCCCTCTGGGGCCTATTCTTAACCTGTTGTGCTGAAGCAGACCATGTGGGGAGAGGAAACCAACAGTAGGCTGCAGAAACTCAGCCTCCATTCTTCCCAACCTCGTGGCCTCCACCTTCTCCTTCTCCTCCTCCTCTCCTCCCTCAGGCATCCCTCTGTGTAGAAGGGGGCCAAAGAGCTTCAAGCTCTCTCTGGCTTGAGGAGAGAGGGGAGGTGATTGGGAGTTTCTTTTGTCTGGAGGCCGCTTAGTACTTAATACTGTACTGATGGAGTGAACAGGGGAGAGGAGGCTTCATGGGGGAGGAGGGAACAGAGGGTGCTCATCTCTGCAGGGTCTAACCTGAAATGGCTGAGGACTGTCCCAGCATCATGCATCTGCAGCATCAGGGTTAGCACCCTGCTCGTCTTGACTCTTTCTTATGCTGTTCTGAAGAATTCAGAGGGGTTCTGAGACCTCTGGGCCTGGATGTAAGGTGCTGTGTTCAAGAGAGGGCCCCTATCCCAGAATAGCTCTACTCAGTCTCATTTTGTTTGTTTTTGTGGCACTGGAGATTGAACCCCAATATACTCTACCACTGAGCTACATCCCCAGCCCTTTTAATTTTTTTTTTTTTTGAATTTGAGACATGGTATCACTCCATTGCGGAGGTTGTTCTCAAACTTGTGATCCTTGAGCCTTAGCCTTCCAAGTAGCTGGAATTACAGGTGTGTGCCACCACGCCCAGCCAAAAAAAAAAATGTTTTAATCTTCTTAAACTAGCTAAGTAAGCAGCACAAAAAGCAATGAGAAAGAAAGTTGGGAATTTGCTTAAATATTGGGAATTCCCTGAAATTACAGTAAACCCTCATAACAGAGGTATAGGCAAAGGAGTGGTTCATAAAATTGGCTCATTGCCTTTGCCTACTGTCCAAATCAGGATATACATTTATTTTGTATGTGTTTTGGTTAATTTCTATCATGGGTTTAATATTAGTTGGCCTAATGTTTGAAATGAAGAAGCAAAAAACCAAAAACTCTTCTGTTGCTGAGCGGTTGACACATACAAGAGGCAGTAGTGCAACACAAGGAAATTCATATCTCAAGGAGAAGATTTGGGCTGGGCATGGTGATGCATGCCTGAAATCCCAGCAACTTGAGAGGCCGAGACAGGAGGATCACAATTTCAAGGCCAGCCTCAGCAACTTACTAAGACCTTATACAACTTAGTGAGACCCCCATGTCGAAATAAAAGAATTAAAAAAAAAAGACAGAGGAAGTAATTCAGTGATAAGGAGTCTGTGGATTCAGTCCTTAGTACCAGGGGAAAAAACTTTAAAAGATGATTTGGTACACCTGGCTCCTGGCAGGCACTCCTGTTCTGAGGACTCTTCCTCAGCCTTGTGTGTGGACCATTTTGTACCCTAGAGCAACAGGTTCGTGCACACTGGCCTGGATTCTTGCTCATCCTCATGTAGATTCTCCCTAGAAGAAGTTTAAGCCTGGGCCATTTTCTCTGACCAAGCATTGATGGGATAACAGGAAAATAATCAAACACTGGGAGCAGTTGAAATAGGACAT
Organism: Marmota marmota marmota; assembly: GCF_001458135.2. NCBI lineage: Eukaryota > Metazoa > Chordata > Mammalia > Rodentia > Sciuridae > Marmota > Marmota marmota. The sequence goes on along the minus strand of NW_026000294.1, from coordinate 3,230,931 downwards.
AATGATCAAGAGAAGCCATCTACCAAAACTGGGATTGTGCATTCCAAAAGCAAATAGGAATAATTGGTGGGCGAGGCACTGGTTTGAATTATCCATGCTATTGCATTGTTCCACCTCCCAGTCCACCTCCCTGGGCCTCTAGGATGGAAAGGGGAAAGCTTTCTGCTACTGACTCTTACAGAATTGGTTTAGGCAAGCCCCTTTCCTCTCTGAGCCTCACTTGCTTTATCTGTAGAAAGAGGATGAAACTGGGTGTGGTGGTGCACACCTGTAATCCCAGAGACTTGGGAGGCTGAGGCAGGAGGATCGCCAAGTTCCAGGCCAGCCTGGGCAACGTAGGGAAACCCTATTTCCAAACAGAAAAAAAAAATCAAAAGGGCTAGGGATGTAGCTCAGTGGTAGAGTGCCCCAGGGTTCAATCCCCAGTCCCCCTCCCAAAGTGGGGCATGAATAAAAGTGAACTGTAGATCAAGAGAGCAAATAGACAACCCACAGAATGGGAGAAAATATTTCCCAATCATATCTGATAAAGGTCTAGTGTCAGGAATGTATGAAGCACTCCTACAGCTCAGGAATAAAAAAGACCCAATGTTAAAAATGAGCAAGAGAAATTTGGAGAAATAGACATTTCTCCAAAGAAGATATGCAAATTCGGTTAACACATAAAAAGATGCTCAACATCATAGTCATTAAGGAAATGCAAATCAAAATCACAATGAGATACCACTTCACACCCAGTGATGGCTAGAATTTAGAAAAAAAAGAAGAAAGAAAGAAAAAACCTCCCAAAATGGGGGCATGATGTTGTATGTCTGTAATCCCAGTAACTTGAGAAGCTGAGGCAGGAGGATTGAGAGTTCAAGGCCCACCTTGGAAACTTAGAAAGACTTAAAGAATTAAAAATATATATATATATATATGTGTGTGTGTGTGTGTGTGTGTGTGTGTGTGTGTAGTTTTTTGCTGAAGCTGGCCTCAAACTCTCAATCCTCCTGCTTCAGCCTCCCTAGCCACCGAGATTACAGGTGTGCACCACCATGCCTGGCTAACTTCACCAGGGATGTAGTTCAGTGGTACAGCACCACTAGGTTCCATCCCCAGTACTGCAAAAACAAACAAAAGCCTCAGGAAAATACCAAGTGCTGTCACAGATCCAGAGAAAATGGAACCCTCCTGCATTGTTGGTGAAAATACAAAGTGCTGGTGGAAATATAAAGCGATGAAAAGGAAAACAGTTTGGCAGCTTTTCAAACTATTCAACAGAATTATCTTATGACCTAGCCATTCCACTCCTAGGTATGTGCTCGAGAGAAAGGAAAGCCATGGAAAAATTTGCACATGAAGGTCTGTAGCAGCATTATCCAGAATAGCTAGGAGGTAGAATAACCTCCAAAGTCCCAGCAACTGTCTCAGAAATGGACAAAATTCTGTATATCCATGCAATGAAAGGAGTGAAGTATTGATCCAGGCTCTAACATGGGTGATCCTTGAAAGCATTATGCTAAGTGTGAGAAACCAGATACAAAGAGCATGTATTATGTGATTCCATTCATAAGAAGTATCTACAATAGGCAAATCCATGGGGACAGCAAGCAAATTAGTGGTTAATAGGGGCTTGTGGCAAAGGGGTGAAGTTTATACTCCAAAATGAAATAGTGATAAAGGTGCACAAAGTAAAATCCATGGAATTGTACACTTAAAAAGGGTGAAGTTATCCAGGCATGGTGGCACACGCCTGTAATCCCGGTGGCTAGGGAGGTTGAAGCAGGAGGATTGAGAGTTTGAGGCCAGCCTCAGCAACTTAGAGAGGCCCTAAGCAACTTAGTGAAACCTTGTGTCTAAATAAATTTTTAAAAAGGGGGCTGGGGGTGTGGCTCAGTAGTTAAGCGACCCTGGGTTCAACCCCCAGTACAAAAAAAAAAAAAAAGATGAAATTAATGATATGTGAATTATATCTATTTTTTAAATTTTTTCTTTTTTGTGTGGGGGTGGCAGATGATGATTGAATGTAGGAATGGTTTACCACTAAGCTATATCCCCAGCCCTTTTTGTTTTGAGACAAGATCTCACTAAGTTGCTGAGGCTGGCCTCAAACTTGTAATCCTCCCACCTGAGCCTCTTGAGTAGTTGGTTTATGGGCATGTACCACCATGCTCAGCTCACATCTTAATGTTTTTTTCATAGAGTGAACTATAGCCGTAGTTTACCAATTTGGCAGGATCACAGCTCCTCCCCTTCTCCCTCCTTGCTGATTCTGGGCCTGAAAGTCTGTATCTTTAACATGCCCCTGGGGTGGTTCAGATGCAACCAGTTTTGGGGACCCCCAGACCAGCTCTACCATGCGTTCTAAGTCCTTGCCTGCAACTATAATAAGAGGGACCTGTAAACAGTTGCACAGAGCTCTCTTCTCTGTGAGCTGGCCCCTCTCGGGTTCCGCGTGCCCTGAACTAGCCAGACCTCACACCCCATGAAGGACCTGTTGCATTAGCCACAGAAACAGACGCCTCTTGTCCTCCTGGGGCCGCAGGGGGTTTTCCAACCTCTGGAGCGGGTCTGCTGGTATTGGCCTCCCCAGGTGTTGGGGGGGGCTCCTCACCCCTTCCCTGCCTCCTTCCTCCAGGGCCTCCCTCTCAGTGGGGCCTGAGATCCATCGCCCTTTGCTCTGGCCACACCACCAACACCAGGCCTGCTGGGCAGGCCATGTGGTAGAGGAACTTGAACCCCAGTGGGGGATCTGGCAGGGGAGCAGGCCACAGGGATGACCCTGAGGTGCCTGGGAAACTGCTTGGCTCTGGTGCATGGCCCAGACTCTGAGGCGGGAGCTCTTGGAGCAGCAAGCCAGGCCAGGCCTTTGGCACAAGGCACAAGCAGATGAGAGCTTCTAGTCCCCTGCAGTGCGAGTGAGGACACTGTATATGTTCAGGCCTAACAAAGTCCTAGGCCTTGCTCTTAGCTGTAAGCTGAGATGCTGGGGCCTGGGGAGAGCCTGAATTGCCTTATGTGATGCTCACAGATCATCCTCTCCTGTTACAATACTTACAGCAAAAGTATGTCCTCCACCAATTGAAGGCCAACTATATGCCTGACCCAGTGTGACATGCTTTGAGATACTTCATTAAAGGTTCATAATGTCTTGTTTTTTGGGGGGACGATGGTGCTTGGTATTGAACCCATGGGTGTTCTGAGACTGACATCCATTCCCAGGCCCCTTTATTTTATTTTGAGACAGAGTCTCCCTAAGTTGCTAAGACTGGCCTTCAACTTGTGATCCTCCTGCCTGAGTCTCTCTCTCAAGTCACTGGGATTATAGGCATGTGCCCCACACCCAGCTTCAGGATAATTTTTGACAGTAGAAACTGCCTCTTCTCACTGGGCCAGAGAAATGAGGAATACAGAACTCCTTTATTCACTCAAACTTTGCCAATATTTATTGAGCATTTACTAGGTGTCAGGCCCTCTGCTAGATGCTGGGAATACAAAAGTGAGGGAGAGCTAGCTCCTTTTGGAGATTACATTCTGTCCCTGAGCAGAGAAAGTGCTTTCTAGAAAGAGGTTTGGCTAGGATAGCAAGCCAGATCCAATTGAATCCACAGATTCTTCTCCCTCAGCTGTTCACTTCCACCATGTATGCAGATTCTCTTCAAGAAAAGCTTCCCTTGAGCCCCCCCAAGGCAACCCTGTGGCTGGGTGGTTCCAGGATGTGAGAAGAGTGTGGTGCATCCCACAGGTTTATTGTTTCCATCCCATCATCATGGCTTTTGCCATAATTTCATCATCCCTCTTTGATTATTTAGCTGATATTTTTCTTTAAATAGACTTACATTTTTTTGTACTGGGGATTGAACCCAGGGGTGCTCTATGAATGAGATGCATCCCCAATCACTGTTTTATCTTTTATTTTGAGACAGAGTCTTGCTAAGTTGCTGAGGTTGGCCTCAAACATGTGATCCTCCTGCCTCAGCCTCCACAGTCATTGGGATTACAGGTGTGCACTGCTATGCTAAGATAAATAGACTTACTAGTGGAAAGAAGACGAAAAAAACCTTTAATACTTATCTCAATGTCATACCAAGCAATGTTATGCATGAAACCATTTGTGGTATGGTGTTTGTATTGTTTTCCTAATAAATCTTAAAGTGAGTATGTCACTATGAACATGTACGTTCTCATTTGTGTGCCACTTAAAATCCTCTGAACATCAGCAATATGAACATCATGTTTGGAGAGAAACACTGGGATAGAAAGAAAATACAACTCTTTAGCTACTTGGAGGTGAATGTATATGGACACCACCTTCAATTCTGGATCATAATGGATGTAAGATGTCATGGATGTAACTTCATTGTAACTCAGTTTCCCCTTTTTATGAGCTGGGAAAAAAGAGGACCTTCCTCACACTCTGATTATAAGGATTAACTGAGGCAAAATGTCTGAATGAACTTTGGTAAAAGGCTCGTCCAAATAATATCATTTCATTATCGTGACTATTGAACAGATTCAATAAACATGTGTTGGCTCCTTTGGTGCACAAGGCGATATTCCAGGCACTTAAGCATGGCGGGGGAGTGGGGGAGTGATGGATGTGGCGGGTGTTCAGAGATGAAGACAGTTCGGTCCTTAGTTCTAGGGAGGAAAGCAGACCTAGTATTTGGGTTGAACCATAAGAAGTTGCCAAAGTCAGGCTGGCGATGTAGCTCCTTGGTGTAGCATCTGCCTAGCATGTGCAAGGGCTTGGGTTTTTTCCCCCCAGTACTTGGCCCAGGGGCGGGGGAGGAGAAAGAAAGAAGGAAGGAAAAGGAAAGAAAAACGTTGTGGACATTCAGCCATGTTTAGCCTCCAACACCATCCCTGATATCAGGCTGTGAAGCAAACACAGCAAAGACCTGAGGAGGGGATTGTTTTCTCTGCCTGGAAGACTTGAGAAGGTTTCACTGAGGAAATGAATTTTGAATAAGTGTTGAAGGGTGGGTTGGACTGAAATAAGCTGGAATCCTGCAAGAAAGGGCTTGTGGTCTAGGAAGTAACAGCAGAAACAAAGACATGGGATTGAGGTCCTGTAGGTCTCCTGGGTGATGACAATGGCCTATGTTGCTACAGGAATAGGGCACCTGAGCGAATATGCTACAGAGGTGTTCAGAGAGCTGGGTGGGATTCATGATGGACGGACTTAGTTGCTGACCTTGGAATTGACCCTTGGGAGTTGGTGGCTACCCATCAGCAAACAGAAGCCACAATCGTTCCTCCCTGCTTAGTACTGGAGCCAGTGGCCAAAGGTTGGCCAGCAACTTTGCCACAAAAAGCAAGAGAGATTGTGGTCAGCCAAAATAAAGAAACTTCTGGTAGTGAGCTGTGAGAATATGTTCAAGAATGACCAAAGCAAGCTGAGGAATCTCTTCCCCTGGAGACCTTGAAAAGCAAACATGATTCTCATTTGTCTGGTTCCAGAACACTTCTGCCCAGAGGCAGGGGGCTGGACCAGATGACCTATTTGGGTTCTTTCCAGTCTGCGGCCTTGATGATCTCATCATTCCCTCTTCCTCTGGATGGGGCAGCCTCGCCCCAGCTCAGACTCATTGGTATTATTTCTGTTGTTAGAGATCCCAGGCCTCCAAAGCCACAGCTCTTCCGGTTGGTGATTCACAACTTTGTCAGCAAAATCATCCGAACGTCTAGCCTCTATCCTCCTTGCTGTCAGCTTGAGTAAGCTCGGCCTTTCTCTTTCCAGCCTCCCTTGGAGGCTGAGAAAGCATGGGTTATTATCCTTATATAGCCAAGCCCCCTCCTGTTCTGCCTCTCCATCAGCCTCCCTCTCATCCCTAAAGAAATTGTGAGTGAGGCCCTCTTGGGTAAGATTGATTTGTGAGTCAAAGGGCCTAGGTTGGGGTTTTGACAAGTTGGATGACCTTGGGCAAGTTACTTAAGGGCAGGGATTAAGTGAACTGACATTTGTGGAGCACTTATTAAGTGCTCAATGAATCCAAAACAAGCATTCTCCCCATTTTATGGGTAGAGACACTGAGGCTCCAAGACACTGAATCTTGCTCAAATTCCAACTAGTGAGTAGTGAAGCAAAGACTAGAACTATGAGCTGACAGCTTTTAAAGACTGGGCTTTCTCTAGCCTATGCTGTTATTTGTTGCTTCACAGTTCAATTTTAGCTTCTGCCATCTGTAAAATGGGACTAATACTCTGCCCCACAGAGTTCTTGGAAGGGTTAAACACATAAATACTGTATGTAATAGGTAGGTCAAAGGTACTGGACAGACACTAAGTATCATAACATCTAGAGCCCTGGCTAATTCTTTGGAGATCTGCCCACTCACTTGGGAAGCTATTTCAAACGGCATCAGGCAGAGTAGACTTCTCCCTTCCTTCATTCAGACCTCTCTTCCTTCTCAGCTATTATTGCACAGGGTTATAAATCTTTTTTAACTTTTTGTACCAGGGATTGAACTCAGGGGCACTCTACCACTGAGCCACATCCCCAGCCCTATTTTGTGTTTTATTTAGAGACAGGGTCTCACTGAATTGCTTACTGCCTTGCTTTTGCTGAGGACGGCTCTGAACTTGAGATCCTCCTGCCTCAGCCTCCAGAGCCAGAGCTGCTGGTATTACAGATATGTGCCACTGCACCCTGCTGGGTTGCAAATCTTTTTGCTGCATGGTTGTCTCCATAATTCAACTGGGAGTATCCCCGAGGACCACTGCTGGCCACAAGGTAGCATTCATGAAGCCTGGATTGAACGAATGAATGAATAATGCAGGAACTTTCCTCCGCTGATCTGCTCCTTGTCTGTCTGTGGTCCAGACTCCCTACTCCCTCCCCAGATGGGAGCCCAGGTAGAAACCTAGGCTGGGCTGCCTGATGCTAGCCTCCTGCCACTTTTTTTTTTTTGCAGTACTAGGGATTGAACCCAGGGATGCTCTACCACCCAGACCTTACACCCCCAGACTTTTTTATTTTTTACTGTGAGACAGGACCTCACTAAGTTTCTGAGAGCCTCGCTAAGTTACTGAGGCTGGCCTCAAACTGGCAATCCTCCTGCCTCAGCCTTCAAAGTTACTGGGATTACAGGCATGTGCCACCATGCCTAGCTAATCCTGTGGTAACATACCAACCTCAGCTGGCTGCCATTCAATCCTCAGCATCTGGTCCTCCCCACCCTTTGAGGACTCCCCACCACTGTACTGCCCTCACATTGCCAGAGTCCCAGACAAGTGTCATGCCTCAGGTTCCCAAACACGCTGTACATTCTTTTGTCTCTGACCATAGTATTTCTTTGACAGGTACGTCCTTCCCCACCCAGTGTCCTCTGGTCAAAGCACGCATGCTAAATCCTTCATAAAGCTTTTTCTGACCACACACCCTCACCAAAGTTTAAGGCAATCATATCTCCTGACACCGCATTGTGCCAAGTGGGTATTCTTTACAGAGCTCCTTAACATCTTCCATGTTCTGAAGGAGTCCTTTGCCTCCTGCTGTGTGATCTTGGTCAAGCTCCTACCTCTGTACTGAGCCTTAGTCTCCAAACAGTACAGATGTGTCCAATGGCTCTTCTGATACCCTACCATCCCATGACTTGGCTTCTTTGGGATCAGGGAGGACAAGACACTGAGGATCCCCAAGTGGGGTCTTCGAGTCTTGACAGCACGTGCTCAGCTCCCAGGCCTGAAAATCAGCTTCTTAGATATTACATGCTAATTGGCTTGCTTAATAAAGGGATAAATAAATATCTACTTAATATGATTACTGTCAGAGGTCTGAGCTACAGAGCCTTTCCATCCTTGGGGTTTTATTGCAGGGAAAGCTAATTAGCTCTAATTAGGCAACTCCCAGGTGCTTAAGACAGGCCATGGTGGGATAGGAGGGGATGGGGGAGTGGAACCCAGGTGGGAAAGGGGCTAGGAAAGGTGTGTGCTTCTTCACTGGCCTCTCACATGCTGACCTCCTGGGACTGGGCCGGGAATTCCCTGGGAACCTCAAGATCAGAGACACTTCGGGCCCTGGGTTCTTAACTCCTCGCCCATCTGGGATGAAAGAAGGAAGCATCTGGAGAAACCACTGTGGGTCAGAAAATGTATCAAGCATGTTCTCTGTGTAATCTTATTCGATCCTCACAGTGATCTGCATGGGTGGGAACCACTCATTGCCCTATTTCATAGATGGAGAAACTGAGATGTGCACAAGTCAAGTGCCTTGTGTGAGCTTCCACATCAGAGAGGCAGCTGAACTGGGCGGATCAGATTTTAAAGTCAGGGCTGCTGTTTTGGGCCTCTGCTGCCCCTGCAAGAGACAGCCTTAGGTATTTGTGCTGCTCAGAGAGGGACTTGGTTAGGTAGTGGCTTCTCTTTTTTTCTGGTGCAGCTTAGGGGCACTCAGCCAAGAGGTTTGACAAGGTGAACCAAACCCGGCACAGCCAGAGCTGGCACAGTAGCTGGGAGAATTGGTCAGCTTTCGATTCAGGGACTCTTCCCACCATGAGTCAAGGCTCTGGGTGGGAAATCCTGTGTGACTCAGATCCTGCCCTCAAGGAGCCTGTGTTCCCATGGAAGTATATGAGCATTTGAATAGCTGGTCATTTAAGCACAAGCTACAAATATATATAAAGAGATGCATTCCTCTTCTGTCATTACTCCATTTCAAATTTTTTTACCAGTTTTTTTTAAAACCACTTGAGGGGGTACCAGGGATTGAACTCAGAGGCTCTGGACCACTGAGCCACATCCCCAGCCCTATTTTGTATTTTATTTAGCAACAGGGTCTCACTGAGTTGCTTAGTCCCCCTCTTCTGCTAAGGCTGGATTTGAACTCACAATCCTCTTGCCACAGCCTCCCAAGCTGCTGGGATTACAGGCATATACCACGACACCTGAGTATACATTTATTTTATTTATTTATTTTTATGTGGTGCTGAGGATTGAACCCAGTGAGTGCCTCACGCATGCTAGATAAGTACTCTACCACTGAGCCACAACCCCAGTCCTGTCCCAGGTTTTGAGATCTTAAATTGGCAAATTTAAATTTCTTTCCATGAGACTGTGTGAGGCATGGGAAGCAGTATGAATGAGAATTCAGGTTCTACCATTCATTAGTTGCATGATCTTGGACATGGCCTTCTTTACCTCTTTCTGCCCTTACCTCCATCATTCTGGACCTAGCATCATCTTGCCTAGACACACAAATCTCTTAATTGGCTTTCCTTTCTGTTTCTCTCCTTCTCTGTAATCCATTCTTCACACTAGTCAGAATGAGCTGGTTAAACAGGAGCCAGCTCATATGATAACCCCATGATAAGTCCCTCCAAGTTCTCACCACAGCCTGCTAAGACCAGCTGTATTGGACCCCTGCCCACTTCTTTGAGCTTTTTAATTTCTATTTATTTATTTATTTTTTGGTACCAGGTATTGAAACTAGGGTGCTCTACCACTGAGTCACAGCTGAGTCCTTTTAAAATTTTATTTTGCAACAGGGTTTTGCTGAGTTGCTTGGCCTTGCTAAGTTGCTGAGGCTGGCCTCAAACTTGCGATCCTCCTGTCTCAGCCTCTGGAGTCACTGGGATGATAGACAGTGTGCCACCATGCCCAGCTCCTTCTTTTTCTTACATATAACCTCCTGCGAGACATACTTCCTGACCACCCTGTCTTAAACAGCAGTATCCTTTTTGTTCCCAATTCAGTACTTTTTTGGTTTCCTTCCAAACACAACTGGTCATTATTTTTCATTCCTTTTTAAAATGTGTTTATTGTCTGTTTCCTTCCACTCAAATAGAAGCACCATGAGGGTAATGACTGTTTTCATCATGTGCTTCAAACAGTGTTTGGCACATAGTAGGTCCTCAATATGGATTTGTTCAGCAGACAGATGCATGGGTGGATGGTTGCAACAATGAATGAATGAACACTTCTCAAAGCTGTTGTGAGGATTAAATGAGCTAATGTATGTTAAATATCTGGCACGGAGCCCAGCAAAGAGCACAGCTCAATAGCTAATAGTGGAATCTGCATGTGACCTGCTGGCTGGCACCCAGCTGCTCCATGAGCCAGTGACACCCAAACCAGCCAGCCCTCCATCCTGACACCCTGCTCCCCACAAGGCCCAGCTCCTACTGCCCTGGAAACACCTTTTCTCACCCATAGTCAGTGATACCCTGGAGTTGAGGATCACTTGTTAAATATTCAAAAATTTTGCAAACTGGTTGTTAAACTATTGGTAGATTAAGAGTGGCCGTAGGCTGGGTATGGTGGCATGTGCCTGTAATCCCAGGGGCTCGAGAGGCTGAGGCAGGAGGATTGCGAGTTCAAAGCTAGCCTTAGCAACTTAGTGAGACCCTGTCTCAAAACAAAAAAATAAAAAGGACTGGGATGTGATTCAGGGGTAGAGCACCCCTGGGTTCAATCTCTAGTACAAAAGAAATTGCAGTATTCATCACCTGCCTCCCCCAACCTTCATAAAGAGCCATTTTGCCTCCACTAGGCCTCAGCTCTATCCAAGTGCCATGTTCTCTGCCTGCAACAAGCCTGCAGACTTTAAAGTTTCAGATCAGGCACAAGCTCCCTCAGAAAGCCATTGTGGCCCTCCCTGATCCTACTATGGCTACCAACCTCTGTACAACCAGACTAGAGTCCCTAAGCCAGCATTTCCATATATATTGATTTTTGTCTTCTTTTTCTCCAAGCAAACATTAGAATCTTATCTGTGAAGCTTACTTTTTTTTTTTTTATATTGGGGATGGAAACCAGGGGTACTAAACCACTGAGCCACATCCCTGGACCTATTTTGTATTTTAGTTAGACACAGAGTCGCCCTGATTTGCTTAGTGCCTCACTTTTGCTGAGGCTGGCTTTGAACTCATGATCCTCTTGCCTAAGCCTCCAGAGTTGCTGGGATTACAGGCATGCACCACCATGTCTAACTTGAAGTTTGCGTTAAAACTGTAAATGCAGAGGACATGGTTTATATCATTCTTTTTAGTCCATTTCCCCATGGTGCCTAGCACAGGTTTGGGGATAGTAGAGGTATTTTTTAAAGAATCACAATATAAACTTGATAGAGGGCTGGAGACGTAGCTTGGTTAGCATGTGCAAGGCCCTGAGTTATATCCCCAGCACCACAGACAAGCAAAACAACATCACCCTGATAGAGTGGCAGGCGTCTAGTACAGGAAGTCTGCAGTTTAGCCACTGATTTGCAGAGTGCCCTCCAGCCAGGGTCTTTCCCTTTCAGGGCCTCAGTTACCCATCTAAAACAACTCTTGTTGTTGCTGTGGCTGTTGTTTTATGGTGCTGGGATCGAACCCAGGACCTTGTACATGCTAGACAAGCACACTACCTCTGAGCCGAACCCCCAGCCCAATGCTGGTGATTTCTAAGCTTTCTCCAAATATCAGGCTTCAAAGGGCTTGTTCACTGACCAATATACTAATAAGCAATTGTAATTTCATGGGGAACCCTTAGGTGCTTTTTTAAAAATACAGCAGCCCTTCTACCACATCCACCACAACAGAAGACTCAGAAGAGCCATTAGTAAAATTGTACACAAGATCTCTGTTCTGCAGATAATGAGAGTTAGGATTTACTTGAGTCCTTATTATGTACCAGATACTATTCTACACACTTTATTTACATGGATCAACTATTTAACCTTTATAACAACAATGATAAAAGGTAGATACTATCATTAATGTCCATTTGACAGATGAGGCAACTAAAGTTCAGAGATGTGAAACAACTTGCCCAGGTCATATAATGATGAAGGAATAGAGGCTTGAACTAGCCAGCTTGATTTCTAAATACTATACATCAACCATTATGCTGTACTCCATTTTCCAGTTTCTCAGAGGAAGTAACTGCCTCTCAGAGTCCCTGTGGCACCACGTAGACACCTAGCTAGCTTTCCACTCATACCTCAACTATTGTTGGGTCCTGTTGTAACCCAAACTTTACCAATAGGCAGAAGTCCTTGAAGGAAATGTCACATACTGGTTCCTCTATGACCTACCTATGTGACCTTGGGCAAATCCCTCTGCTTCTCTCAGCTTCAGTCGTCCTATCTATTTCACACAGGAGTCTCAGGAAGATGGTGGGAGGATAGCATATACAGCGTGGATACACTGGACAAAGGGAAGAAGATTCATTTCCTGGGTGGGACAGAGCAGGATGGCTTAAGAATTCATCACACTACTCAAAAGAGTGAACAATTTAAAATATATGAACTGTTTATTTCTGGAATTTTCTATTTAATATCTTCAGACCAGTGTTGACCAGGCATAACTGAAACCTCAGAAAGTGAAACCTTGGATAAGGGGGAACTACTATACAGAGTTCCCATATACCATGATGCCCAGATTCCCTTCTTCTTAACATCTAACATTAGGCTGGTACATTTGTCACAATTAATGAACAAAAATCTATATAATTATTAATTTTTATTTTCCTTAGTTTTTACCTGATGTCCTTAATCTCCTCCAGGATCCTTCCAGAACACCACATTCCAAGTAGTCATCATATCTCCTTAAGCTCATGGCTGTGGCAATTTCTCAGACTTGCCTTGTTTTTGAAGACCTTGAGAGTTTTGAAGAGAACTGGTCAGGTATTTTATAGACTGACTGTCCCTCAATTGAAATTTGTCTGATGTTTTTCTCCCAAATGGACTGAGGTTATATGTTTTGGGGAAGAATCCCACGGAAGTAAAGTGCCATTATTATCCCATCATATCAAAATTACGTACTATCAATATGGATACTATAAATATCATCAATATGACTTGTCATTGTTGACATTGACCTTGATCCCTAGGCAGAGGGAATGTTTGTCAAGTTTCTCTACTGTAAAGTTACTCTTTATTTTTTCCCTTTCCATATGCCACTCTTTGGAAGGAAGTCACTATGCACAGCCCACACTTAAGGAATGCTTGTGGGAGGAGGATCTACATAAATTATTTTCAATTCTTCTACTTGAGAGATTTGCCTCTTCTCCTTCATTTATTTATTTATTCAATCATTTATTTATATCACTATAGACTCATGGCCACTTGTTTTCTACTTTGGGTTATTATCCAGTACTACATTATTTATTTTGTTGCTCAAATTGTTCCAGTTTGGCCACTGAGAGCTCTTTCAGCTGGCTTCTATTTCCCTTTGACGCACTCCCATCCCTGTGGGTTTTATTTTATTTTATTTTTTTAGCACTTCCTTCCTTTCTGGCACTATAAGATGCTCTAGGCTCATCTTGTATATTTCCTGTTCTAACCTTGGGATCAACTGCTTCTGCCAGGGGCCCCAGTTCCTTTTATCAGAGAATGATATTAGGAACCAAGATCTGGACAGTTGATGTGCTCATTGTTACTGGGCTCTCTTGGCTAACAGAATCAAGAGGCTTCCATGCATATACTAACTAGTATATATACACATATCTGTAAATATTTCTATGTAACCTTCTGTATCTATATTAAGCTAAAAATGAGTCCATATCAGTGTCCCCCACTCTAAACCATTGCCACATGGATTGTTCCCGCCACCCTCTGGTTTATCTGTATACTCCACTCCAGCAGTGAGCAACCTGGCTTCTGCCCTCTGCCACCCAACGTCATGCTCTTTTCATAGCCCTTGTTCCCTAACTCCTGCCAGGTTCCTAAGGCTCACATGGCAGCTGCCACAGAGAGTAGCTGTGTTCATCTTTCCTGGGCTCTGGGTGGCCCTCCGTGGCTGGCTGTGATCTGCAGTGTGGGAAACCCTCCATAGCTTGGTGTCCACATGCAGTCCTCAGATGACCTCCCTCCATCTTCACAAGGCCCAGGATAGTGCACCCCAGCGCCTGTCTATTGATGATGGAGCCCCCACAGGCACTCCTTGCTGATGTGGAAGCAGCACTTCCTCCACTGCCTGGTGTGCCAGACTTACTGCCGCTTTCTCTGCCGTCCTTCCCCTGAACCAGCCATGGGGTCCTTTGCTCAGCCTTGCTTGGCCCAGTGGTCCCAGGCTCCTACGCTCAGCTGAGACAGAGCAGAGGATACAGAGAAAATGAGAATCCTAGGCAAGGACACTCCACAGCCTGAGAGCTAGGGCTCCTTTGGTCAGATAGCTATCACCTTCCTTGGCCTCACACAAGGAGGACCCCTGTCCCAACTCCATGCCTAAGGCAGCTCTGTGCTTTAGAGGCCAAACATTCCAATTTCTCTTTTGATGCCTAGTTCCTGCTGGAATCAGTGGCACAATCCAGGGCGCATGTTTGGAGCCCAAACATGAATCCATGTAGACCGCAGTCTCTATTTCTCCTTTTTGGGGCCCTCTCTGCCTGGAGTGCCTGGGGTCAACCAGACCACTTGAGGGGCTTGAAGACTCACATCTACAGGGTCTTCCTGAGGCCTTGGGGATCAGGTTCTGTTTCAATAAGATGATCTGGCAGACAGATCACTCCTGATGGCTGGCACAGTCCCTTTTTTTTGTAGGATCATGGAAGAGATTAAGTTGCTAGAATGATGGTAACAAACTGACTTGGGGGGAACCTGAATTGCATATATAGAAAAGGGCCCAGGGCTCACACAATCTAGGGGCAGTTATTCTTTAAAATTTATAGAATAAAAGAATAGGGTGTCCAAGCTGCATGGGGAGTTTTGAAGACATTTAGCTCAATACATGTGTTATCTCCACCCTTACCCCCACCCCACCCCACCCCCACCCCAGTATCTTCCCTGGGCCTGGCCTAAGTTTGGAGCTGCTGGGGATGAAAAGAGGAGTAAGTCTTGGTCTCTCCACTCCAGGGCCTCCCAATCTAATATTGACATGGGCAAAAAAGCTGTCACTTAAAATAGTATATTAAAGTCAGGCATAGTGGCACACACCTATAATCCCAGCAACTGAGCAGGTTAAGGCAGGAGAATCACAAGTTTGAAGGCCAGCCTGGGTAATTTAGTTAGACCTTGTTTTGAAATCAGAAATAAAAAAAGGGCTGGGGATGTAGTTTGGTGATAAAATGCTCCTGGGTTCAATTCCCATCAGAGAGAGAGAGAGAGAGAGAGAGAGAGAGAGAGAGAGAAAAAGTCAAAGCATAAAACTTANTATATATATATATATATATATAGAGAGAGAGAGAGAGAGAGAGAGAGAGAGATTTAAAATGGCAATAATAATAATGGCAGGCAACACTTCCTGAACTCTTTTTTTTTGTCCCAGACGCTCTATGCTAAGTACTTTGCAAGCCTCATCTTATTATTTGCTCTCAATGGACTCCCAAATGGGTGCTACAATTATTTTTTATAGAGGAGGCAACTATGACTCAAAAAAGTGAAATGGCCTAAGCGTAACAGCCAAGATTGTACCTCAGATCTTTCCAGCTCTGCAGCCTGAGGTGTTTCATACTCTCAGCCCTTGAGCCTGAAGCCACAGAGGCCAAGTGGGGTAAGGCGACTTGCCCAGAAAGAAAGGAGTTGAATCCAGTGCCCTCTGCCCTCAGCTCTGCAGGGAAGCCACAGCGCCTTGCCAGGAAGACGGTGGCATGTGTCCATGATCCTGGCTCTTTTCTTCTGCCATGGTCTCATCTCCTGGCACCATCCCAGCCCCAGCCTGAGTCAGGCAGGCCATGTGGCTAGCACATCTCCCTTTCAGCACTGCCAGGCCTGCAGCTGGCCCACCCCTCACGTGCCCCCTCCGGTGCCCAGCTCCCTCTCCTCAGCCAACCACGCAGCCCTCCTTCCGTTCAGCATTCCTGCCAGCTGGTGTGTGAGCCCTGTGTGAGGAGGCAAGGTTGCTATGGCAGCCGTGGAGGGCTGGTGTGGAGGGGGGGCCACCCTGGGAAGGGAGGCTGTGGCCCCAGGCCTGGTGAGTACTTCAGCAGGTCACCTCAGGAAGCCTGCCCCCACCCTGCCTCAGCCCTCTGCCCACACCGGGGTTGCTTTAAGAGCTCTCACCACGCAGAGAAAGGGATGAGCTAAGGAGGAAAAATGCCCAGGCCCTTCAGAGCTCAGGCCCAATATAGCAGAACTAATTTGAAATGTCACTTAGGGCAGTCTCGCTCCCAGCCAGCAAAAAGCTGGTTTATTTACATAGTCGGCTGTGGCAGGAGGCCAAGAACCCCACCATGCCAAGGCGTAGAGGATGGGTGGCTAGGAGCCCTGGTTGTGGCCCCTTGGCCTGGAACCTTGATCAGAATCACCATCTGTAAACCCCTGTGGGCAGATGGGCCCCCAGACATGCCTTCCTCCACTCCAGCCAGCACCCCCCACCCCGTTCCAGCGCCTCAGGGCAAGATATGAACTACTAGTGACTGCTTTGATAGCAGTTCTATGCCAGGCGCTAGGTTGCATGCTTGACACGGGTTTCTCATTGAGCTCTTGCCAAGCTCTGAGAGGAGAGGTCATTACCCCCATGTCACACGTGAGGAAACTGAGGCTGGGAAGGATACAACTCTCTTGGGACAATATGGCAAGTAAGAAAGTGATGATAAGGTTTCAAATCCAGGTCAATCTGACTCGTAAACCCATGTTTTATCCCTTGTATTTATACCCTTTTTTAATATTTATTTTTTAGTTGTAGGTGGACACAATATCTTTATTTCATTTTTATGTGGTGCTGAGGATCGAACCCTGTGCCTCATGTGTGCTAGGTGAGCGCTCTACCACTGAGTCACCACCCCAGCCCTGTATTTATACTCTTGTGCCTTGGCTTCCACCCACCCAGCCACCACACAGGATGTGGCCTGTGTAAGCTACTGGACCTATCAACTGATTGCTGATGAGCTTTTTTTTGCAGTTCTAGGGATTGAATCCAAGGCCTCATGCATGCCAGACTAGTGCCCTATCATTGAGCTACATCCCCAGTCCCCGACTGGCCTTTTAAAACAGAGTCCCTATAGACCCTCTTGAATTGCCCAAGGAACCACACTGGTGGAGGGCTGACAGGATCCTAGCAAGATAATAGGGGTACCAGGAAGAAGAGCTCTTCTCTTCCATGTGTGCTTCAGTTTTAAGAACACCCCACCACATGCATTTTAGCTGAGGTGGGGCATGTGGAATTGACAGTCTTATCTGCTTACCTAAGTATACTTCACTCTGTTATGTACCTAACATGTACTGAGTATCTATTGTATGTTTGAAACTGTGTCTGGTGTTTCCTATGAAGGTGTAAAAAGACAGTTTCTGGCCACACAGTCCTGACTCACTGTCCATAATAACAGCACACCAAGGGCTAACATGGAATGGTCTATGCCAAGCCCTGTCTTAAGCAGCTCATGTGGATTAATTTCTGTAATCCCTTTAGCAAGGCTATGAGATAGGTACTATTCTAATTCACAGACAAGGAAACAGAGACATGGAGAGATAAAGCATTTTGTCCAGGGTCACACAGCTAGCAAGGGACAAGAGTAGAGTTTGAACCCAAACAGACTGCCTTCAGAACCCATACTCTGAATTCAGCATTATCTAGAATAAAAGAAAGAGAGTTGAACATGTGCAGCAAGAAACCTCGAGAATAGATATAGAGCGAGTGGGCCAAGGCCACTGCAGTGGTCATGCACAGGAAGAACTGGCCAGTTAGAAACCCCTCCTTGGGTGCTTCTCCAGATTATTACCCCAAGGAAAGGCATCAGGGGACACCCAATGTGCCCTCAGAGAACTGTGGCCACTCTGTCAGATTTTGTCTTGATTTTTTTCTTAATATTTCCTATTTGGGTTGCTTTGAAGAGCCCAGGGACTCAGCCAGACAGGGGTTAATGCTCCAAGGGGCCTTCTGGGGAAGGGACTGCTCTCTGTGCCAGGGCCCTGGGGAGAGGATGTGGCTGGGATCAGCTGGAAATCATTAAGGATGTTGGCGGGGCAGACTGAGGTGGGGAGGGAGAGAGGCCCAGAGGAGAAGGCCCTGAGGAGAAGGCCCAGAACCCAGGGCCAGGGTGTGGCGTGGGGCCAACCAGGAAGCTCTGTGTTGAGAAGACAATCACAGGGTCAGGTGAAGAGTAGAAAGCACTTGGCCAAAAGTGGGGATTCTGCTCACTAAGTGGTCCTCTCTGAGGCTCATGACAAAGGAAACATCTGAAGAGAAGGTTCAGAGCAGAAATGGTGATGTGGCCTGGTGGGTGGGGAAGGTGATTGGAAGTCTTGGGACTCAGGCCATTTAGAGGGTTAGGAGACCTTGGTCCACACTGCACTTTGCTGTGTGCCTTCAAGAGGCTCATTTAGCCTTTCTGGGCCTTTCCAAAGCAGCTCTGAGAGAGGAAGAGAGAGACCTCAGTGGTGCTAAGTGCTAAAGTACCTGCCTTGCCCCAGTTCCACCCCTAGTGCCCACCAGCCATACACTCCCTCAGCAGAAAGGAGAGCACAGAACCTGCCTTTGCAAGTATCTCAAGCTCTGGAGAGTTTTATCTGATAAGTGCTTCTTGACCTAGAAACCCGAGGAAGAGCAGGCGGGAGAGTGGCTGCTGTGTGGATAGGAGGCCCAGCCAAGCTCCTCAGGCTCAGAACCGGTGTCAAGACTGCCTTGGGGAAAGAGGACAGCATTAGATGACATGTTGGTGTGAAGCTGTTGACCTCAGGGTCTCAGTTTGGGGGGGTGCACAACTCAGGTCCTGCCTGAGCCCAGACAGAACTGCAGTGAATTCCACTGAGCAGGGAACATGGACGTATCATCAGAGGTCACAGAGGCTCCATGGAAAACTGGCCCTCTTCTCCAGGTTACACTATCAAATCTTTTTGACTGATTCAGGATCCCAGTGACCTGTAAGCACCCATGGGACTAGCACTCTTCAGTCCATGCTGCAAGCCCAATAGCACTTCAGCTGGCCTTTAACAAACAGGGGACCCACAGAAGGGGTAAGACATCTTAGAGATCCAGGGCCCTGATAAACTAAGAATGATCTAGAAGAATGTGGCTAGAGTGACCTTCAAGGTTTTCAGAAATCTTTCTCAGTTGCCTCCAAACCTTTGGGATGAATTTTTTAGGTCCTTGTCTCTGCCAAATCCACTCTGCTAAGCCCACCAAAGACCATCGCTCATTACACTCCTCCTTGTCTCCTGCTCCATCCTTGCACACTGTCTTCCAGCCCTGGAATGCAGAAGAGCTACAGTGAAGTGCATGTTCCCTTCCCTTGCCTCATGCTCTGTCACCTGCAGAACAGGCAGCCAGGAGCCAACTGGGTCCCCATGAGCCCTGTGTGGACAAGGCAGATATATTCCAATGGGGTTTCTCTTCCTTAGCAGAGAGATGCCAATTTGAGCTCCTGGAGGGGAGACAAGGGGCAGGAAAGGAGGGGGACCAATGTGACACAATGGAGCTGTTTAGCTGTACCCCAAGTCCCATCAGCCTTAGCAACAAGGGCTCTCAGGCCCATGGAGGCAAGTCTGAAAAGTCTGGTAGGCAAACGGAAGGTTGGCTTGGGACTCACCTTCCCTACAGAGTCCCACCCCAAGCTTCCCAGGGGAGAATTCTTGCTGTCCTGGCTCCCAAGTTCCAGTGTGTGCTGGGGTAATTGCTAGGACTATCTGGGTTTCTCCATCTTTGTGCTTGGCCTTCATAATCTCCCCAGTAGCTCCCTGAGAGTCACACTATGCTCTTCGGTCTCAGGCCACACTCTCACCAATCCTTGAATCACCAAGCCCTGAATATTTCAAGCCTTACCCTCTTTTCTCTTTTCCAGTTTGGACTCTTTTCACTGTCATTACCCTAATCATCGAAATGGCAATGACAGACATTACTTATCCTTGACTCGGTGCTTCAGTGCTTTAGCTAGACCAGGTTCTGTGCTAAACATGTACATGTATTTGCCTCACTTAATCTCCTCACCAACAGCCCCCTGAGAGAGGGGCACTTTACCACTGAGCTACATCCCCAAGCCTTTTTATTTTTTATTTTGAGACAGGGTCTGCTGAGTTGGCAAGCATCTTGCTAAATTGCTGAGGCTGGACTCGAACTTATGATCCTCCTGCCTCAGCTTCCCAAGTTGCTGGGATTATAGGCACTCACCACCATGTCCAGCAAGAAATACACTAGTTTATTGGCTCCATTTTACAGATGAGGTCAACTGAGGCTCAAAGCAGTGAAGTTTCTTGCCCAATGATCATCTGATCTCACAGTCACACTTGGAATCACAGAGTTCTGCTTGCCCCTGTCCTGGATACTGTGGTACTGGTCTCTTTCCTTTTCCACTTCTCCCTCACCAGCTGCCAGGAGGGTTTCTCCAAATCCTGACTCTGACCATGTCTATTCCACTCCTGGTACAGTGCCCTATTCTGGCTTTCTTTAAAGCATCTGCCCATCCCCTCGTTACCACTGCCTTAGGCCAGACTGCCAGCATCTCTCGCCTTTCAACTTCTCTGTTTGACTATCAACTGCTTGAAGGCAGGGGCTGCATCTGTTCAGTTCACTAGCAAAGTGATCATTACACAGATGAGCTGAATTAAAAACTCACCAAGTCAACAGGCAGAAGAACAGATGCCCTGTCTGTTGACTTCCCACATCCAATACCTGCTCCACACTTCTGTAACACTGATCTCTCCAGCACAGTTCTGAGCATGTCACTCCTCGGCTGGAAACCCACCATGACAAACACAACCCACAGATTCTACTTGTAGGAGTTTATCCTCTTCATGCTCACATGTGGGATGACATATGACAGATTATTTATCACCCCATTGTAATAGCAAATGATTGGAAATAACCTAAATGTCCCTCAGTTGGACCTTGGCTGACTCTAAAACAATAGGATGGTGTGTTCCATAAAAAAGGAATGAGGAAATACTTTATGCACTGATATGGAACATTCTCTAAATATAATATTTAGTGAAAAAGCAAAGTACAGAATGGTTGGCTCTAATATCACACCATTAAAGTAAAATAAAGGATATAAATGCATTCACTGTGTGTGTGAACCTACTTGACTCATCTACTTTAAAATTTTTGAACTATGTGAATATATTACCTACTGAAAATTGTAAACATCAGTATAAAAATCTAATTATGTACGGGGACATGGCTCCCGTAGAGTGCTTGCCTAACATACCCAAGGTCCTGGATTCCACCTCCAGCACTAGAACAAAATAACAACTAATAATGTAAACTACAATTTTACTAAAGTAAATAAATAAGATGGATTTCCCCATTAATTGAACACCTATTTTCATCCATGTTGCTTCCTTAACCTGAATGACTCCATTTGCATTGTCCCTTCCAACAGTCACTGGCTGCACAAGTCCAAATTGAGATGTGATATCAGTGTAAAATACATGCCAGAATCTGAAGATTAAGTATGATAAAAGAATACCAAATATCTTCATAATTTCCCTGTGTTGATTCCATGTGGAAATGATAATATTTTAGATATATTTGGTTCACAAAAAGATATGATTAACACCACCCAGCTTCCTTTTACCTTTTTTAATGTGGTTACCAGAAGATTTCAAACTCTGTATGTGGCTTGTTTATTTCTGTTGGACATCACTGGTCTAAATTCTAGGAGCCCCCCAGTGTATGCTTGAAGACCACCTCCTCTGGGAAGCTCTCCACAAATGCTTGCTTGGGACCCCTTTGCTGCTACCTGCTTCACAGAGTTGATCACAGGTGAGCTTAGTGACTGTGCTGTCTCACCCCGCAAGTAGCCTGTATGTAAGGCCCTGGAGGAAAAGGGCCCATCTTCCTCTCTCCATCCTTCAGTCATTGCCAGTGAGGCACAGAAAACAGTTGAGCTGGTCCATCCTAGATAAGCTGAATGTGTACTGTGGTAGGGATTGAGGAGATTGCAGGATAGACCCAGGACCAAAGGCCCAGCATGTCATGGAGGCCACTTACTAAGGTCATCTCCTTCATTCTTCTGCTTCAAGACCTAGTGGTCATGCCAGCTATATTTTGGAGAAGCAGAAAGTGTAGGGACTATGTAAAAAATGACTGTGGGGCTGAGCGTGGTATCAGGTGCCTGTAATCTCAGCAGATCGGGAGGCTGAGGCAGGAGAATCGAGAGTTTAACGCCAACCTCAATAACTTAGAGGGCCCCTAAGCAACTCAGTGAGACCCTGTCTCTAAATCAAATACCAAAAAAGACTGGGGATGTGGCTCAGTGGTTAAGCGCCTCTAGGTTCAATCCCCAGTACTAAATAAAAGCTACGGGTATAGAGGCAAGCAAAGGACCCAAGGAAAGGGACTCCATTTGCACAGATCATAAGCATTATTATGTAGAGCACAGAGGTTAAGGGGCAGGGCGGGTGGGATCTGCAATCAGAGAACTGATATGAACATCTAGCTCTCTTCTGTGAATATACAGCTTGAACATCCTTAACCCCTAAATGCAAAATTCAAAATGCTCCGAACCCTGAAACATTTTGCACTAACATGATGCACAAGTGGAAAATTCCACACCTGACCTCATGTGAGCGGTCACAGTTGCACTAAAAATATTGTACACTGGGTTTGACCCCCAGCACTGCGAACAAACAAACTGTGGAGCCAACCTACATTCCCTTCAGTGGATGAATGGATAAAAAAAAATGTGGCATATATACACAATGGAATTTTACTCAGCAATAAAAGATAATAAAATCATGGCATTTGCAGGTAAATGGATGGAGTTGGAGAAGATAATGCTAAGTGAAGTTAGCCAATCCCCAAAAAATAAATGCTGAATGTTTTCTCTGATATAAGGAGGATGACTCATAGTGGGGTAGGGAGGGGGAGCATGGGAGGAATAGATGAATTCTAGATAGGGCAGAGGGGTGGGAGGGAAAGGGAAGAGGCAGGGGATTAGCAAGGATGGTGGAATGTGATGGACATTATTATCCAAAGTACATGTATGAAGACACGAATTGGGTGTCAACATATTTTATATACAGAGATATGAAAAATTGTACTCTATATGTGTAATAAGAATTGTAATGCATTCTGCTGTCATGTATTTAAAAAAACAAAATCAATAAAACTAAAAAGCAAACAAACAAATAAATAAGAAAATATTATACATAATTATTTTCAGGCTATGCATATAAATTCCTTTATATAAATTCATTAAATGAATTTCATGTTTAGACTTTGATCCCATCCCCAAGATTTAGAAATCTTTAAAAATCCCAAATCTTAAAAAACTTCTGGTCTCAAGCATTTTGGATAAGGTAAACTCAACCTGTATTAAAGAACATGGAGTTATGTAATTTAAATGGTGACATATGAATTATATCTAAATAAAACTGTTACATAAAAACAGAGCTAGCTTGGACAGTGACAGGAGCAAATAGCTTTCCTTCTCTGTGCCTTAGCTTTTACATGGGTGAAAGGGATATGATGATAACAATAGTACCTATGGTCTCATAGGGTTGCTGTGAGAATTAAATGAGCCAATGCACATAAAGCATTCCTGTTTTCCCAAAGGGCCCACACTAAGTATTAGCTGTTGTTATCTGCCCCCCACCCCATATTGGGGATCGAGCACAGGGGGCTCTACAATTGACATATATCCCCAGCCTTTTATTTTATTTTGAGACAGGTCTCAGTAAATTTGCCCAGGCTGGCCTTGAACATGCGATCCTCCTGCCTCAGCCTCCTCCTGAACTACTGGGATTATAGGCATGCCCAATGCACCCAGTCTAGCTGCTGTAATTCTTATATGCCAAGCACTGTGCTAAAGTTGTATTAAATATGGTATTTCTCTTTTTTTTTTGGGGGGGGGGTTACCAGGGATTGAACTCAGGGGCACTCAGCCACTGAGCCACATCCCCAGACTTTTTTGTATTTTACTTAGAGACAGGATCTCACTGAGTTGCTTAGAGCCTTGCTGCCTCACTGTTGCTGAGGTTGGCTTTGAACTTGCAATCCTCTTGCCTCAGCCTCCTGAGCCACTGGAATTACAAGCATGCACCATCGAGCCCAGCTACATATGGTATTTTGTTCTCTTCTCACTGAGATCATGCCATGGTGTGTGAGTATTACTATCCCTATATAAAAGATGCAGAAAGTCAGTCCAAAGAGGCCCTTTAGGTACGTCAGTGTCTATTGGCAGAGCTAGTATTGGCTCCTGAAGTTCCCATTTCTCCCCCCTTTGATAAGTCCCTGCACTCACTGGACATTTGGCCTTCTGCAAGGGAAATAGCTCAGGCATGGCTTCCCCTAACTACCCATGAGGTTTGAGGAAATTGACAAGTCTTCTTCAGGGGACATGCCTTTGTTCCAGGGGCCAGCCTGGCAGAGAGCATCCAGCCAGCACACAGGTGTGGAGACTGGATCCAGGGCTCAGAGTGAACCCCAGATCAAGAACCCTAGAGGCAAATGGTCACTGGGCCATGCTGGCTGAGAGAACCTGCATTCCTGAAGTTGCCTCTCAGTTTAGACAGCTGAGAATTCATCTGGGATTTCTTGAACATTTGCAGGATCCCAGGGGCCATTCTTGGTGACGTTAGATGACTTGTCTTACTGAATCCTCCCCAATTTTCAGAGAACCTAAGGCTCAGAGAGATGAGTCACCAGTCCCAGAGCCAGGAGTCAAACCCAGGCCCCATTCACTCACCAACCCCATTCATTCATATTTCTTTTTCATTCATTCATTGCCTATTAGGTGCTGAGAATACAAATATGAATTGATTTCTCTTATGGAAAAAATGCTGAGAGAGAACTGAGGAGGGAGAAAGCCAATGACAGCTGGGAAGGATGTGTGTGTGAAGCGCGTGCGTGGGGGACACTGGCAGGCAGTGAATGTCTCCCAGACAAAGCGTTTCTTGAAGAATAAATATAATTTCGCTGAGAGCAGGGAAGGGGGAAGGGAAGGAAGGTTTCGGGGAGGAAACGGCTTGGACAGGGCTGGCAGAATGTAGGGGTTTTGGTGGGCGGTGAGAGACGAGATGGCATGCGGTGGGGCCCACAGAGGATGTGGGGACGGGGTGGGAGGTGGACCTACATCCTATGCCTTACAGACCTTGTGTGCCAGCCTAAGGGATCTAGACTGGACTTGGTGGGCCGGGGGAGTTGCTGACGATTTTTATAGAAAGACCCCTATGAAGCCAGGCACAGGGGTGCTGGGGAGGCTGAGGCAGAAGGATTGCAAGTTTCAGGCCAGCCTGGGCAAATTAGTGAGAAATTGTCTCAAATTTAAATAAAGGGGGGGGGGCTGGGGATCTAGTTTAGTGGTAGAGTATCTCTGGGTTTAATCCCCAGTACCTGGGAGAAGAGAGACCACTAGGCCAGCTGGGTAAGGGCAGATCTAAACAGCTGACCTAGAGGTACAAACCCAGATGGAAGACCTTGGAAACAGGTCAGGGAAAGGTAACAAACTATAGGGGTGGCCCTGGGAGCAGAGCGGAGGAGACAGTGTCCCTAAATTTGTAGAGGATAGACAGAAGGGTGAAATGCAGGGAATTGGTAGCGGTATAGGTCAAGGCCCATTCCTAGGCTCTTGCTTGGGAAACGCTGTGGATGAGGTCGCCAGGCCCTGAGGCAGAGGAGAGCAAACATGGCGCAGGGTTATTTTCAGGACACCCAGGTCGAGAACAGCTGCATTTGGAGCCCAGCAGTGAGGTCTAGGCTGGAGGGAAAGCGTTGCCAGCCCTCGGTGGCTTTCTTGATTTTCAGTCTCTTGTGTCTCCTTCTTTTTTGTCCAACCGACCTCAAATATGTTTTGCAAACAGACGGTCCAAGTGACGCAGTAGATCCAATCCCCATTGGATTTGGGGTCTAATTGCAGTCCAGCCAGGAGGCCCTGAGGTTTCTGTAGGGTTTGTGCAAATGCAATAAGACTCAAGAGGTCACCTCATCCCGCCCAGTTCCTGGCAGTATTCTCCGACACTCTGATTTCCATGTGGCTCCTCCTTCTCCTCCCCCATCACACCCAGCCAGGGAAAGTGCTGTAAGAACTCTGGGTAGTGCTAGGAGAAGACCAACCGGAGTGTGATTTGCATATGATTTGCATAAGACAATCTGTTCTCTGGTAATTTTCAAGTGAAAATGTTATCATCCCTCCCCGGAGGGTCACTGCGTGATTTTTCTCTCCTTTGTTCTTCCTTACCCACAGACTGCCCCAGGTCTGCCCTCTAAGAGGGCCTAATGGAGAGGAGGGGCCAGAGGAGGGCTGAGAGAAGAGGGTTGCCAGTATCCTGGCCACTGTTCCACCACTGGGGCTCTGTCCCCAGAGCACAATGTAGAACCAACCTTCTGTTGACAACCACCCCCCTCCGCCCTGCTGCCACTTAGGGCCCTTCAGAGCATCCCCCACCAGGCCTAGGCTGATGCCTGCCTCCCCCTGACCCCTGGACTCTGCCCTGCTCTGGGGCCTCCCTTGGGCCCGAGCTGCAAAGTCGGGCCTAGGCAGCTCAAGGCACAGGCCTGGCTCAGGGGACATTTTCTAATAGGCGGATAATTGCCTCTGTTAATTGCAATTTGATTTTAGCAATTTTTCTCTAAGAGCCTAGAGGCCTCAGGCCCAGATAAGGAGAAGGGGGTGCAGGGGAGGAGCCTCTAAGCTAGGGTGCAGCCACTCACATTTTACCACCCGCAGGTCCTCCCTTAGGCTCTGCCCCTGCCAGGCAGGGGACTGGGCCCTTTGCTGCATTTCACCCTACAGCCTCAGCGCCTCCACAAGGACACACTGCAGATGGCTCTGAGCAACACCAGCCCTCAGGGAGTGGTTTGGCAAGGCTTCTGGAAGGGGTTAGCTGGCAGACACCCCAGGGTCAGAGCTGGAGCCCCATCACAAGGACTGGAGGGCTTCCAGCTGGAGCTGGGAAGCTGCTGGAGCTTCCTTCCATGGCTACCCCTGTCCCACACACCCCTTCCTGAGGCAGCCACCCTCTCCTCCTCCCTCACCAGCCAGCCCTGTCCTCCAAGGCCCCTCAGAGCATGGCATTTGGAACCAGGATGCCTCGTGGTCCTCTAGTGGTTTCCTTTACTTCTCTGCGCTTCTGTTCCTTGGCCTTAAAGTGGGGGAAATCATGGTATCTTCAGGATGGAATTACGGTGAGGATCAAAACAGTTCATTGAGAAGGGCATGATGGCACATGAGAGTAATCCCAGTTACTGGGCAGGTTAAAGCAGTAGAATGACATGTTCAAGGACACCCTGGGTGACTTAGAAGGACCTAGTCTCAGAATAAAAACAAAAAGAATTTATATGTGCCAGGTTCTTTGCCCCACGCCTGGTACCTATGAAGTTCTCTCTAAGTGGTGGCTGTATTCTGATTTTTACTATTAACCACATCTCAGGAAGCTCAGGGCTGGTCCCTTGTCCTGCAATCTATGGCCACATGGGCCCTGGGGGAGCTGTGGGGACAAGGTGGAATCAAGTAAGAGAAAGTTCCCTAAGGTGAGGGTTCCTGGATGAAGCAGGGCCTGTCTGGGATGGGGGCAGGGAGGCTTTCAGTCTGAAGTTTCCTGAGAGGGAGCCAGTGTATTCCTCCACTAAAGAGAAAGTGTCCTAGCTGGGTGCAGTGGTGCACACCTTTTATCCCAGCAACTCAGGAGGCTGAGGCAGGAGGATCACAAGTTCAAGGCCAGACTCAGCAACTTAGCAAGACCCTAAGCAGTTAGCAAGACCTGTCTCAAACTAAAAAAAAAAAAAAAAAAAAAAAAAGAAGGGCCGGGATGTGGCTCAGTGACAGAGAGCCCCCCTGGGTTCAATCCCCAGGAGACAGAGAGAGACAGAGACAGATAGACAAACAGACTTGGACATACATGAGCCTGGATTTCAATTCCTTTTCCCACTTGTTCACTGTATGCCTTGGGCCTCTGATTCTACCTCTACCAGCCTCAGTTTATTCCTCTGTGCCCAGGGAGCCTCTGTCTCCCACATGGGGTGGTTGTGGGGATTAGCTAGAATAACACGTGGCAGCATGTAAGTAGGTGCTTCGTAAATAGCCATTTCCGCCCCAGCCCCTCCCCTTCCTTCACAGGTAAGGGGAGCAATTATCTCCCCTGTTTATGCATGTACTGCCTGCCTCTCCCCACCCAAATCCTCATCATGGAGGTGTCGGCCACTGCCTTCCTTCCCACCGCACACAGGCCTTCTCTGTTGCTGGCAAAGAGCGGGAGGGGGAGGTGGAGGCAGGCAGTGGTTTGGGGCCCAGGGAGAGTGTCTGGGCGCCTGCCCACCACCTCTGGCCAGCGGCTCCAGGCAGCATGCTCATTAAGCCAGGAGGACCCGCAAACAGAATCACAGGCCCCCTGCCTCAGCCCAGCCCCCAGTGGCCTAGGAGAGAAATGGCTGCATAGACAGGCCCTTTGCTTAGGGGATTGGGGGGTGGGTAGAGCTGGGCTGGGCAGTGGCCCAGAGAGGAAACAGAGAAGGGATTGGCAGGGGTCTGGGGGAGCCTGGCCTGTTAGGCAGGGCAGGAACTGGGAGATGTGAAGAGAAGGCCACAATTTCTGCTTGGTCCTGGGTTGTGCTGGGCCTGGTGTGGCTGGGCCCTGCCTGTAAAGGAGGTGTTGACAGAATGATGGGGTGGGAGGTCCCCAGATGGGGGCACTGCAGGGCCAGCATGCTGGGAGGCGACTGCCTGGTACTTTGTCCAGGGATTTCTGGACTCTACTACCTACTATGAACTTGTTTTGTATGACTTGGGGAAAGTCCCTTCATTTCTTTGACCCTCAGTTTCCTCCTCTCCCAAATGGGGCTGATAATAAATATGTAGTAAAAGCATGCATGGAAATGGGGCACACTAGATTCAGGAGTGGGGGTTCCCTTTGGCAAGGGTAGGAGGAAGAGGAATGGGATAGAAGAGGAGATCAGAAGGACCCGTGTCTCCCCCTGGATTGTTTTACTCCTAAAACAAACGGGAAGCAATGACAGAATATTGTGAAATTTTGACAATGCTGAGTGACGGAGACAGAGGTGTTTGCTACCTATCTTTTTATTTGCATTTTGTCTGTATGTCTGAAATATTTCATAATAAACTGACTATCCAGAGACAGCACCACATGCAGGATTTGAAATATGCTGAACCTCAGGCATCTCCTTCAGGTATGCACCTGATGTGCTCTGAGAAAAACCACCAGTGGTCAGGCTCAGTGGCACATGCCTATAATCCCAGCAACCTGGGAGGCTGAGGCAGGAGGACCACACATTTGAGGCTAGCCTCAACAATTTACCAAGCCCCTAAGCAACTTGGTGAAACCCTATCTCCAAATTTTAAAAAATCATGGTGGGTAAGCATGCTGGGGATGTGACTCAATGGTTAAGCATTCCTGGGTTCAATCCCCTGTACCAAAAAAACAAAAGAAAGAAAGAAAGAGAGAGAGAGAGAGAGAGAGAGAGAGAGAGAGAGAGAGGAAGGAAGAGAGAGAGAGAGAGAGAGAGAGAAGAACACTTAGAGCAAAGAAACCTCAAAGTAANGAAGAGAGAGAGAGAGGAAGGAAGGAAGGAAGGAAGGAAGGAAGGAAGGAAGGAAGGAAGGAAGGAAGGAAGGAAAGAAAAACCACTATTGTTGACGAAGACCTTGGGTTGAATAGCAAAAACAGTCTTGAAGTTTATATATTCTTTCTGTGACTTATGCTTTCCAATAGGCAGTTATGTGTAAGGAAGGAGCCAGGTAAGTGTTGTAGGTAGAGGTCAGGCATAGTAAGTAGCACACGCCAGTAATCCAAGCAACTTGGGAGGCCGAGGCAGGAAGATTGAAAGTTCCAGGCTAGCCTGGGCAGCTTAGCAAGACCCTATCTCAAAATACAATAAAAGGGTCTGGGGATGCAGCTCAGTCGTAGAATACTTGCCTAGCATGTACAAGGCCCTGGGTTCCATCCATAGTACTGCAATAAATGAATAAATAAATAAATAAATAAATAAATAAATAAATAAATAAATAAATAAAACAGTAGTAGAGTCAATGAGTGGGCATAGATACTTTTCCATCTGCATCTTCTGGGCCTCTGACCCCGGCAGATGTAGCAAGCTTCTTCCTGGAATTCCTCTCTTGACTTCCATGAAGTCTGGTCATTCTCCTTATGTGATGATCTCTCTGGCAATGCCCTCCACACACACACACACACACACACACACAGAGACTTTTCTGCTTCCTCCTCTTCTGTTCACCCACCTCTCACATCCCTGTGCCCCAGGCTCTGGCTTTGGCATTATAGTCCCATCTTAGGAAACACTGCTACTCCTTCAGCTACACTGCTGCCCTCTTTAAAGGGCAGCCCCAACCAGTTTGTCAAGCTCCAATCCCACATTCCCAACTACCCGGTGACCATCTTTATCTGGAATTATCTCTAGCACCTCTAATGTCATATGGCCTAACTAAATTCATAATATCTTGCATGGGCACAGCAGTGGAAGTTAGTCATCTAACCCTGGAAGTATGCCACTCATTCTTTTCTCTCTCTCTCTCTCTCTCTCTCTCTCTCTCTCACTAGGGATGGAACCCAGGGCCTCCTGCATGCTAGGCAAGTGCTCTACCACTGAGCCACACACCCAACCCTGTATCCACTTCTGATTGTACCCTAAACTCAACTCACTGGTACCCTCCACCAGCCATCTTGTCTAATTTCTGCTCATGGTATCACTGTTCTCTCAGTCCAACAAGCTTCACCAGTCACTCCAAATCCTTTTTTTTTCCATACTGGAGATTGAACCTGGGGGCACTTAACCACTGACTGAGTCATATCCCCAGTCCTTTATTATATTTTATTTAGAGACGCTGTCTCGCTGAGTTGCTTTGCACCTCAATAAATTGCTGAGGCTGGCTTTGAACTTGTGATCCTCCTGCCTCAGCCTCCTGAATCACTGGGATAATAGGTGTATGTTACCATGCCTGGCTCCAAATCCTTTTTGACCTCACTCTCCCCTTCTACACACTCCAGCTGACGGCCACTGTGTGTAGATGTTGGGTCTTCTCTGGGAGTTCTTGTGTACCTCATGATTTCCTCTACTTGCATTCCATCTTGCACTCTGTATCAGGTAAGACCATTTGACCCCTGCCCACATAATCACAACTGCTGCCTCCTCAGGGGCACGTGCCTCCTCCCAACATTCTTCACTGTCACCTGTTGGTGAAGTCCCAAATCATCATCTTCTTCTCCTTCTTCTCTTTTTTCTTTTCAGTACTAGAAATTGAACCCGGGAGTGCTCTACCCCTGAGCTACATCAGCAGCTCCCTTTTTCATTCTGAGACAGGGTCTCACTAAATTGCTCAGGCTGTCCTCGAACTTGCAGTCCTCTAGCCCCAGCCTTCCAAGTAGTTGGAATTACAGGTGTGCCCACTGCACATGGCTCCAACTGCCCTTTCTAACCTCCCCATCATTCCTGCAGAACATCTGTCTCTCTTGGCAGGATGGTACCATTTGACATTCCTTGAGCACCTGGGGCTCCTCACTGTCCCCCAACAGGTCTTGATCCCTATGGAAGTTATAAAGTCACTTGATTACAGGGGCTGGGTAGGAAAGGGAAGGAAGGGAAGTGAGCTGAGTTTACGGTACAATCACAAGTGGGTATAGGGTTGGGTGTGTGGCTCAGTGGTAGAGCACTTGCCTAGCATGCAGGAGGCCCTGGGTTCCATTTCTAGTACAAAAGAGAAAAAAAAAATAACGAGAGTGGTGCCCCTCCAGGATTAGGTGACTAACTCCCACCCCTGTGCCCAAGCAAGAATCAGGGTGTGTCTTAGGCTGCTCTGTAGAACAATACCATGGACCAGATGGCTTATAAACTACAGGAATTTATTTCACTCACTTCTGGAGGCTGATAAGGTGCTGGCAGATTGAGAGTTCCATTTATAGATGGCTGTCTTCCCTATGTGTCCTCCTGTGGCAGAGGGTCTCTCTGGGATCTCTTTTACAAGGACACAAATCCCATTCAGGAGGGCTCTATTCCCATGATCCAATCAGTTCTTGAAGGCCCCGCCTCTGAATACTATCATCTTGGGGATTAAGATTTCAACATATGAATTTGGTGGCCCGGTAGTGTGGGGCATAGGCATTCAGATTATAGTAGGGCCCAATGTTGCCAGATCCTGCAATTTATCCAGAGAGGCCAGAAACCCACAAATTAAAGACGAAATCTCTAGGTTTTTATTTTTTAATGTTGGCAAATTATTCCAATTTTTGTAAAATTTTGTGCTGGGCCAGGCAAAACACATCTGTGACTGGGTGCTGCTCACTGGCTTCAGTTTTGCAATATCCAAGCTGTCCCTGTACCCATTCTCGGCTTGGAGTGTCCTTCTCTGTCCTCCCCTTCTGTTCCAAGCTTCTCCAGTCTTCAAGGTTCAGCTAAGGTCTCAGAGAGCTGGCCAGGTCCTACCTGGCCACCTCGTCCACTTCAACTCCCTGTGACCTTTAATCTTCAACCTCATTTACCTGGTACCCAGCTAGGATGCTTAGGGAAGTTGCTGAGCACTGAGGTCAGAGGTTAGAAGTGTGGAATTGTAGTTAGGCTGCCTGCATTTGAATACCTGCTTAGCTGCTATTTACTGTGTGACCTTAGGCAAATTTTTTACCTTCTCTGTCACTGGGTTACTTTCTCATCTCATTGTTACAAGGATTAAACAATAACCTATGGAAAGCACTTGGAAAAGCACAAGGTTTATAATCAACTCTCAATAAATGGCACCTGTTATTGTTATCGAGCAAGGGCTCATTGCCTGATCCAGGGAGACGCCAATACTATGGCGCCAGCTTTTTTAAAAAGAAAAATCTTTATTGTACAGCCAACCGGCAAGGAGGCCAGGAGCTCTAAGCTCAAATCTGCCTTCCTGATCAGATCAGTTGGTAGCAGGGGAATTTATAGGAAGGGAGAGGAGAGAAGTTGCTTGTTGACTGGAGGGTATGTATGCCTCTTCAAAGGTCACTTGTTTCTTTGCGGGAGAAGTTCTATGCCGGGGATTTTGAACTTGTGTTATCATTGACCAGATGACCTGGCTTCTTCTGCTCATGTCCACTCTTGAAAAATAGGTTCTATACTTTAACAATCATTAGTGAAAGGCCTGGAGGTTTTTCCTGGAAGACAACTTAAGTGAAGGAATTTATGTCTGGGTGTGTCCAGGTCTTAGCTGGATTTCATTACTATGATCACTACTGGAGATTGTTCACTCACCATTTCTACGTTCAGACTTTTCCTGTTGAATTATAAGCCCAGAGAGGACAGGAATCATGCCTTACACCATGAATACCTGCTTAGCTACTTATTAGCGACCTGTCAACGATGCCTGAGAGCTTCTGTAGCTTTCCTCTTCTGCACCTTTCACAGCCAAAACCCTCAAAAAGTCTACACGCCCAGGAACACAATCTACGTATTGGGAACATGCTGGTTGCAACAGATTGAACTCAATCAACAAACATATATTGCATTACCAGTTCAGTGCCAGGCAGGGTGCTAGGTGCCAAGAAGCAAAGTACAGAGGAACCAACACCGGCATTGGAATCAGGCAGCCCTGGCTGCTGTTCCTAGCTGTGTGGGTGCCGGCTGACTGCTTCACATCCCTCACCTTGATTTTAGTATCTCCAAGATGGCAAGAACTCCCACCATCTGGGGTTGTCAGGGGGCACTAGGGGAGAGGTAGTGCTCAATTTAGGTAGCTTTTCTAAAATTCAAATGAACGTACTCAAGTGTCAGTTGGTGGGCAGGAAGAATGAAAGCATCCCTCCCGATTGGAACCTGGCAGATAGGCTGCTTTTCTCTGTCTTCTCTGGCTCTGAGCCTGTGGCCCTGAGAGGTTCTTCTATGGATTGCCTCACTGCCTCGCACGTGCTGTCTCCAGGCTCCCTCTCACAGAACAGTGTGAGTGTGTGTGTGTGTGTGTAGCCAACTTGACTGCAGGCTGAGTAAGAATCATGGGCAACTTCAAACTTCGGTTTTAGATGGGTTCTTTAAAATGTTCCTAAAGCCAGGTGCAGTGGTGCAGGGCTGTAGTCCCAGAGACTCGGAGGCTGAGGATTGCAAGTTTAAGGCCAGTCTGGGCAACTAAGTGAGACTCTGTCTCAAATAAATAAATAAGGGCTAGGGGTGTAGCTCAGTGGCAGAGCACTTGCCCTGCATGTGCAATGCCCCAGGTTTCATCCCAAGCACTGCACACACACACAAAGCTCCTGGGTGATTTTCATCAGTAAGATAAACTCTGGCCTGCTTGGCCCACTCTCCACCTGCTACCCTTTGCTACATTCTGGCAGCTATATATCTCTATCATGTATCCATCTCTATCTTTCCACTTCATTATGCTGAGAGAATTCTGCAGCCCCGTACCAGGACAGCCCCAAGAATGCTCCCCAAACTCATTAATGTTCTCAGCCACTTCTTTTTTTCTCACTCTGTCCCTTTTGTCCCTTTTCTCTAGAGGGGAAGGTGGCAGTATAGAGCTTTATCCCAAACCCCCACCCATGTAAATTTTGCCTCAAACCCTTGGATGCTAGAGTAACTATAATCACATGGGTTCAAACTATTTGCTTCTTGCATTACGTGCATGTGCAAGTACAGTGCGCATGTGCATTGCGCATGTGCACATGGTGGAGAGCACATGAGTAGAGCTTCTAGCCAAGCACTTGGTCCAAGAGACGGGTCACCTACGTGGTTTACCCTTGCTCCCAACCCACTCTCTGGGTTCTTAGACCGCAGAGAGGAAAAAGACACAATCCCTGCCCTCAACCTCACACATGCATTCACAGTCCGAGAGCCAGACACCGAAATTTGTGCTGTAAAAGGAGATTGGCATAAAGTGCCACCTACAGGAATACAGAAGAGTGGGGGGAATGCCATCTAACTGGGGGCCAGTAGGAAATAGTCGATAGAAAGTGTCATTTGAGCTATATCTCTGAGGCTGAGTGGGGAGGAAAGGGATGTGTGAAGAGAGAAGGAGAGGAGAGGCATCAGGTGGCCCACCAGGGCACAGGAGGGTGTGGGTGCGGGTGCGGTGATGGAGTAGGGGCTGGGGGCTGGGATGAGCTAGACCGGGCCAGACTGTGACCCGCCTTGAAAGGCAGGCGAAAGAATTTGGACTTAATCCTGTAGGCAATAATGAGCCATCAGAGGTTTTGTAAGTAGGGGAGTAACATGATCAGTGCTGTGTTTAAGGAAGATTAATTAAAAAGAATGTATGGTGTGTTTAATTCATGGGTAGCCCTGGGCTTTGAAGGAGACGGGAGATGGAGAAAACAAGGCCCCAACGAACAGGCAATTCGCAAAATAATGGCCAATAAACACATGAAAAGATGTTCAACCCCACTAGAACGCAAAGAAATGCAAATGAAAGTGACAATGAGATACCATATTTGGCCTATCAAATTAGCAGGGATTAAAAATGATAACACTTGGTGCTGCAGAGGGTTTTGTGAGGCGGGCCCTTGCTCCCTGCGGGGTGGGGTGCTGGGGGCAGCAGCAAATCACTTCGGCCTTTGGAAGGGCAGTTGACAAGAGATATGAAAAGCTTTTTAAAAGGGCACATTGTGTGACCCAGAAATCCCACTTCTAGGTATTTGTCCTAAAGAAATCATTGAGGATGTGTGTAAAAATGTCTGCCCCAAATGTCCACCCATCCCGGGTGTTATTTCTAAAAGCAAATAACTGCATCGAATGGAGGAAGTGTCGAAACTATGGGATGGCCACCTCCAAGACTGGACCTTAACATTTCTGAATCCTCAAAGGCTGGGGGCCCCAGACAAAACCGCTATTTCTTTTTTAAACTGTGGTGGTATGTTGCCTGGATCTCTAAGTGGTGCAGCTAAAATTTGTCCTCTGAGGCAGACGGTGCTTTTGTTCGTGTAGGGACGCGCAGGGCAGGCCTCTTGGTCATGCAGATGTACCTCAAGTACCTATTCATTGTCTTGGGGAGGCCCTGACTCCATATGCAGATGCTGTAAGCTGCAATGTTAAGCATTCTGTTTAATAATGTAAAAGGCCGGTCTTCATTGTGGGCTGCGCCTGCATCACAGCAGAATCTCTTGTGATGTTAAATGATTTTCAGCTTGCTTTGGCCAGGCTTTGAAACAGCATGGGGGCAGGTGGGGTGGGGGTCGATGACAGCCCTGGCATGGGAATAGAAAGGATAGAAGAAAAGAGCCTTGGGTTTGAGGAGCATAGGTTCCCAGCAACGAGGCAGCAGTCTGGATTAAAGACCATGACCGCCAGCAGTGAGCCCTGGGAAAGGGCAGAGACTCTCCAGCAAATGAGGCCGCTATCAATTGCAATTCCCTATATCAGTGTTAGCGCAGAGGATGTTTTGTACACGAGAGAATTTTTAGGGGGTCCGTGGAGGAAAATGAAATTGCTTAGGATGAAGCTCAGGTTTAAAGGGGGTGGGGGGGATATGGATCAAAAGACCAGTATTAGGTAGGAACTGGGAAAGGTAGAAGTCGAATGCTGTTTGCAAACTGGTTTGGGAAACATTACTGTGTGCTATCTAGGAGCCATCGGGAAAGTTGGGAAATTAGGACAAGACAGGCTCAGCTGTGTGTTGGGGAATTAAGACACAGGCTGTTGTCTACACAGGAACCGGGTGGCACAGAAACGGCAAGTGAAAACGGAGGGAGGAGGAATAAAGGGCCCAGAGGGGAACCTGGAAAAGCCCAGAGCCCTGGTCCAGGGTGCAGATGACAAAGGACAAGCAGAAGAATGGCATCTCTGAGGGCTGGAGGACTGTAAACTCAGGGAGGGCCCTAGGATATCTCTGGGCACTGAAGTGCATTCTTCCAACATGGGCCATTTGGATGTTGGGAAGGCCCGAGAACTTGGAAAGAAATGCTCAGGTCCTAAATGCACAAGACATCCAGCCAGATGGTTCCGCAGCCATTCCAAATTCTGGTTTCAAAGCATTTCTGATGACATGGAGCAATGCCAATGAGATATTGTGAAGTGAAAAGGGAGAACACAAAACTATGGTACAGTGTGACCGTAATTATCTTTTTTTTTCAGTACCAGGATGAAATCTAGGGTCTCTCACATGCCCAGCAAGTGCTCTACCCGTGAGGTACACCTCCATCCCTTAATTATCTTTTATAAAAAAAGAATGGGGCTGGGTTGTGGCTCAGTGGTAGAGCACTTGCCTAGCATGTGTGAGGCCCTGGATACGATTCTCAGCACCACATAAAAATACATAAATAAATAATTATATTTATAATATAGATATAATTACATAAAGATATTGTGTCCATCTACAACTAAAAAAATTCATAAATAAATAAAAGACTAGAAGGAAATACAGCAACACATCAGTGAATTTCAGGCAGGGTGGCTCACACCCGGAATTTCAGCTACTCAGAGGCTGAGGCAGGAGGATCAAAAGTTCAAGGCCAGCCTGGGCAACTTAGACCTTGTCTCAAAATTTAAATAAATAAATAAATAGGCTGGGGATGTAGCTCAGCAGCAGAGCACCTCTTGGTTCAATCCTCAGTGCCACAAAAAGAAAGAGAGACACCTCCAAGAACTTTCTAGCCTTCTTTCCATCATAGGAGGAATCAACCCATAATCAAAATTGGCAGTCTGCAACCCTGAAGAGGACCTTACCAGAAGTCAACTATAATGGCATCCAGATCTTGGACTTTCAGCCTCCAGGACTGTGAGAAATGATTTCTCTGGTTTCTAAGCTACCTAGTCTAGGGTACTTTGTTCAGCTAGGGATCTGACTCAAAGAGGGGTCATGAAAGCGTAAGTTGACAAGGCCACTTTATTCACAGCCATTCCGTGAACAGAAGAGTATGGCCAAAGCAGAGGATGTGGGGAGTGTGACATGCTGGGTCACAGGTGTCAGCAGTGATCAGATCCCTGTGACTTATCAGAGCCATCTGGCCACTGAGCAGAGGATGTATTATAGGGAATTAAAAGAACAGAGAGACCAGTCAGAAGTTGATTACAGTTATCTAAGAGAGAGGTGACAAGGGTCTGTGCTCCTGCTGAGGCAGTGGGGAACGAAAAGAGCAGAGGATTCAAGAAACATTGAGGTGGTAGAATCTAAGAGATTCGGCGACAAATTGGATGTGGGTATGGAGGTTGGCCCGAAGGGGAACTTCCAGGTATCTGTAAGGGCTTGGACCTGTGGGTGGAGCAGGTGGCCCCGAAAATGAGGAGACCTGGCTCCAGGCACCGTTGTCCCTGGGCCATGCTAAGGGAAGGGCAAAGGAAGTGCATGGTAAAGCTTGGTAGCAGCCAGGAAGCAGAGCTCATCCCAATACCACCCACTAGGACAGGCTCAGGGAAGGACTGTGATTAGCTAGCTTCACAGGGCTAAGTAGTGCCAGCCTGTAATCCCAGTGACTTAGGAGACTGAGGCAGGAGGATCGCAAGTTCAAAGCCAGCCTCAGCAACTAAGAGAGACCTGTCTCAAAATAAAAGATAGAAAGGAGCTAGGAATATGGTAGAGCACCTCTGGGTTCAACCCCCAGTACTGCAAAGAAAAATAAGGAAAGAACAAACAAACGAATGAACTTTGTCAAGTACACAGAGCTCTTCAAATACAAGGTGTCCATACATTGTGCATTTCCCAAAACTCAGGTACTGTGCTGTGTTCTGGAGGCCTTGTGAGGATCTAGAGTCCCTAACCTCCCCACGGACATTTTTTATTTTATATCACTACTATTGTTGTTATTATTAATTACTGACTAAATTAATAACTGGGGATTGGACCCAGGGAAGTCCTGCCTCTGAACTACATCCCAAGCACCCCCCCCCCTTTTAAATTTTGAGGCAAATTGTCAGTATGTTGCCAAGGCTGGCCTCAAACTTACCATCCTCCTGCCTCTCTAGAATTCCAGGTGTGCACCACTGCACCCAGCTACAAAGTGCTTTCCACATCTGCTCCCTCGCGTAAACCACACCACAGGTTTATAGAATGGCTAGGATTGCCTGCATTTGATGGACGGCGAAGCTGAGATTCTAAGAGGCCCAGCCAGCATAGGGCAGGGCTCGGGGACCCCAGAGGGACCTGTGGGTGGAGCAGGTCTCCCTGAGAATGAGGAGACTGTTAAGGCAGTGGAAAGAAAGTCCTGGCTAAAGGCTGCTGGAACCCAATTCCAATTTTGGTTTCTGCACCTGGATTCACTGTGCGGTTTTTGGCTACATCCCTACCCTCTCTGGGCGTCAGTTTCAACTATGCCAAGAAAGACTTGGGCTAGAAGGTCCTGAGGACCCTTCCAACTGTAGCACTCTATCAGTAGCCATCTGGTACAACTCTGCCTTTCCTCTCCTCCTACCTCCCACTGCCTGGCACCTGGGATCCACCCCTAGGAGAACAAATGGCACTGGGGAACAAGGGCAGGGAGAGGTGACCGTGCTGACCAGGCCCCAGTGGAGGCTGAATAGTTAGAGGATTCATTAGATGTTAATGAACTGCAATTGAGCTTATTGATTACCTCTCAAATCATTTCCTCCTAATTCAGTCCTCCAGGGTCAACAGGCCCCTGTCTTCCCTGGGCTGTCTGCCCACCCTCTAAACATTCAAAGGCTTCATGCCAGGCCCCAGGGGAACAGAGCAGGAGCAGAGGAAACACTAAGGTGTGAGCCTCCATCTCTGTCTTCTGCCCCTTCAGCTTGTGCTTTTCCTATAATCAGGGCTAGCTCCAGGGTCCACAGGGCTGGCTCCATGGGACTCCACACTTGGTCTAATGCCCAGTTGTGCCTGCTTTGAAATTTTTAACATTTTGTTTTGTCAAGAAGTCCCACATTTTTATTTTGCTCTGGGCCCTGCAAATTATGTAGTATAGTCACAGGCTAGACTGTGGTCAATGTAAATGGTAGCCACTGGAGCATGCAGAATGACAGCCCTCTCTGGCAGAGCGTCTCAAGCCCAGAGAGTTTAGTCCTTTGGATTGATGCCCAGAGAGAGGAATACACTTGCATAAAGTCACACAGACCGGCCAGTCAGTGGCAATGTGAGGCCATAGGCTGCCTTTCATTTTTCTTCTCTGTAGACTTTCCCCAGATATTAAGACTCCTCCCCTTCCCCATTTCTCTAATACTAGCCCTTGGAATAGATCATGCCTGTCTTCTTTATTTGGCAACTGATCTTACAAGGGCTGGAGATCTTTGAGAAGCTACTACTTCCGTTGGATGAAATAGGCACTTTCTAGTTTCCTCCCCAGTTGATTCATCACCTCCAGTGTCAGAGAGCTCATTACCTCACATTATAGACCACTCTGTGACCATCCGAACCTTTAGGAAAGAAGCACTTTAAGAAAATCGTGTGAAGAGGTCATGATGGTGCACACCTGCGATTCCAGTAGCTCGGGAGGCTGAGGCAGGAGATTGCAAATTTGAGGCCAGCCTCAGCAATTTAGCAAGGCCCTAAGAAACTCAATGAGATCCTGCCTTAAAATAAAAAAATAAAAGGGCTGGAGATGTGGCTGAGTGGTGGAGCCCCTCTGAATTTAGTCCCCAGTAACACCCCCCCCAAAAAAAAACAAAAAGAAAATTACATGAGAAGTTATGTCCTTATACTCTTCACTCTCTGACACTGCTTATTCATCTAAAGAACAATTAGCACCTAGAATTAAGTTAGCACCATCTCCTCTCAACACCCCCTCATTGTAGGCCAGCACAGACGGTTTCTGGAGGTGGGAGAACGGTGCAGGTGATCTGTCCACTTTTAGTCCCATTAGCCCAAGGAACCAGGGTGTCCCAATAGGGAGGCCCAAAAATGGGCATTGCAATTGAGAATGCTTAGCCCACACAGGCCGGGAAGTACCTAAGGGTGTGGGCAGCCCCTGACTTGGAAGTCAGTACCCTTCTGGCATGAGAATCAAGATAAGCTCTGGGAAGATGAAGGAAGCCACTCCACTGCCTGTCTGCTAGTTCTGCCAGGGCTTGTTATAAAAAGGGAGTCCACAGGAGGAATCAGTGCTGTGGCCCACCTGTGAAATCCCTGAGGGCCTCAGAATGGTTCTTAGGGAGAGGTGTGTTTGCTTCCTCTCCCTCCTGACTGAGGAAGAGCCTATGTGAGCTGGAATCCTGAAACTGAAGGTTAGACACTTGGAAGGACTGCCTGAGTCTGAAGTTTGGGATGCATCTAAATGGCTACATGTTAGAATCATCTAGGAAGCCATATAAAAATACCTGTATTCAGACAGGCCCTATCCCTAAAGACCTGGATTTTATCTGTTTGGGATATAGCCTTGGCATCAGCATTTTAAACAGCTCCCCAGGAGCTGATTATAACAGGCAGCTGGGGCTGAAAGCCATTAATCTAGAGCAGAGCTTCTCAA
Organism: Marmota marmota marmota; assembly: GCF_001458135.2. Lineage (NCBI taxonomy): Eukaryota > Metazoa > Chordata > Mammalia > Rodentia > Sciuridae > Marmota > Marmota marmota. The sequence continues at coordinate 3,189,884 of NW_026000294.1, read as the reverse complement.
ACTTTAATGTGAAGACAAATCACTGCAGGGATCTTGTTCCAAGGAGGATTCCAATTCAGTGGGTCTGTAGTGGGGCCTGAGATTCTGCATTCCTAACGAGCTCCTGGGGAATGTCCATGCTGCTAACCTGGAGGGAGCTCTGAGCTTGAAGACATCAAAGCTCCTCGAGAATGCCTCTTATTATTTTTCTTAACAAAGTAGCATTTTTTTAAAGTTGTCAATGAACCTTTGTTTTATTTATTTATCTATAGGTGGTGCTGAGAATTGAACTCAGTGCCTCACACATGCTAGGCAAGGGCTCCACCACTGAGCCACAACCCCAGCCCCTATTATTTCTTTAATTTGCAATGATGGGGGGTTAAACTGAATGCTTTACACGAGCCAGGAAAGCACTCTACCACGGAACTACCTTCTCAGCCCCCTTTAGTTTTGAATTTTACCTTGTGAAAATGGCTCACAAAGTTGCTGAGGCTGGCTTCAAAATTGTGATCCTCCTGGCTCAGCCTCCCTGGCAGCTGGGATTACAGGCATGTGCCACTGTGCCCAGCTTGGAGAATGCCTGTTAAGTCTAGGGCTGGGTAGACTAGATAGGGCCTGAAAGGTCAAAGCTGGACTCCAAGGCTTGAGGGACACCGCAGTACTGGTCAATTAAGAAGGCTCCCATGTCCAGTGTAATAATTCTGTGAGCCAGTCCCTTGGAGCTGAGAAATTGCATCTAGAAGCCCAATCCCACATCCTTCGGCATCCTTATCCTGTAAGCCCAAGAGCCTAGGCCTGTGTGCGCCCACCCTCCTTCTAGGGGTCAACTACACTGGAAGCTCCAACCTTCCACTACCCGGGAGGTGGGGGGAGGCGCCTTTATTCTCCCTCAGATCCCCCAATCTGGCTGCCAAGTCAGGTCTGGGGTGATGATGGGTGGCAGAGGGCCCAGATGTCCCCTGCTTTGCTCCCTCGGGCTGTCACTGTTCCCTGGGGGCCAATTAAGTCAGGGCTTTGTCCCTAGGCAGTGGAGGCGGGTGTCCCTGGCACTCTTCCGCTCCATACTCCATCTCTTCATCAGCTGTCGCCAGACAGCCCACATAATGTGGGGATTTCATGCTTAATATTCCTGATGAAAGTGGAACATCAAAACCTCAGCGGGGAAGACACATGGGGACTAAGTGAGGCTCTCTCCGAAGGAGCTATCTCCTCGACATGAGAAACCAACAAAGCGCCTTTGCCAAGGCTGTCTCGTATTATTATTGTCATTATTGTTGTTGTTATTTACTTCCCTTGCATCTAAGTAGGCATAATAAGTTTTGTGTTGCTTTTATATATGTGTGTACGCGTGTGTGTTCTGTCTTGCTGATGGCAATCTCTGCCTCTTGTTAGACTAAATATCGATTGGCACTGTTGGGAGATGCCGGGGCTTTAATCTTCTGGCTGCCTGCTCCCTGGAGCACTGACGTGGGTGTGAGGGAGGGATGTGGCATGGTCCGCTCACACACCTGCTTTGCCACTCGCCTCTTTCCTGCAGCATACTTGGGCTATTAATACCTGTGAGGAATTGGCTTTCTTGTAATGTCACTTTTCTTCTGGACCAAGGAAAAGCACGTTTCTGATCTGCCATCCCTGGGTGGTAACCACTCACACACACACACACACCCCCAGGGCCCAGGCTAAGAGAATGGGCATACAGTCAGTCACTTACTAGTTCTTCATTCATTCAGTCATTCTGTCACCAAATCTTTTTGTTTGTTTCTTTTTGGTACTGAGGATTGAACCCAGGGGCACTTAACCACTGAACCACATCCCCAGCCCTTTTTATTTATTATTCTGAAGCAGGGTCTCTGTAAGTTACTTAGGGATGTACTACATTGCTGAGGCTGGCCTCCAACTTGCAATCCTCCTGTCTCAGCCTCCTGAATCACTGGGATTACAGGTGTGCACCACCATACCCAGTTGTCATTAAACATTTTTAAAGCACCTACTTATCATGGCACAGCACCGTGGGACATAGTCCCTGATCCACTCTCCCAAGCTCTGGGCCAGTGGGGAAATGATCCCATAATAGTGTGATCAGCATGGTGGCAGAAACACAGAGCAGGCAGAGCACAGCAGTCCATGCCTATAATCCCAGTAACTCTGGAGTCTGAGGCAGGAGGATCACAAGTTTTGAGGCCAGCCTCAGCAACTTAGTGAGGCCCTGAGCAACTTAGCAAGACCCTGTCTCAAAAATAACAAAAGGGTTGGGGATATGACTCAGTGGTAAAGCACCTCTGGATTCAATTCCCAATAAGGAAGGAAGGAAGGAAGGAAGGAAGGAAGGAAGGAAGGAAGGAAGGAAGGGAAGGAAGAGTAAAGGAGTCCAGATCTGACAGCACTGAGCTCTTGTCCAAAGTGAAAGGAGAAAGAAATGAGCATTTATTTTGTCAAGCAAAATGGAAGGCACTTTCACATACATGATGGCACGAAATGTCTGGCAGGATCCTGGGGAATGGGTATCATCATCCTGGCTTTGAAATCTGGGGTGGTGTGACAGGCTTGTACAGAGCTTTGTAGTTCAGGGGTTCAGAAAGGGGATTCTGGCTCAGACCTCTGGGTTTGAATCTTGGGAACTGGGGGATCTAAAATAAGTCAGTAAACCCCCAGTTTTCTCAAGCCCCTAATATAGAGATAATAATAGGACAGAGCTGGCACAGAAGGAGAAATGAAATAATATATGGAAGCAACTTGGCCTGCGCCTAGCAAGGGCTCCCGGGTCATTGCTACTAATGGCTGAGATCCCAGAGTCACTGTATATCGAGGCTGACTGGAAAGGCTGACTCTTTGAGCGGCTCTGTGCCCTCGTGGCTCACCGCTGGCTCACTGGCACTGCCCCTCCAGCCTCTCTCTCAAGCTGGGCTGAGCCAAGTGTCTATTGGGAGACTCCCTCCTGCCTGGCAGGCCTACTGAAGCGAGGCGCTAGATTTCAGGGCAGAGCCATGGTGCTGGAACCGAGGAGGGGAATACAGTGCTACAGAAGCCCCACCGATGGTCAGCATTTCTGGAAGAAGGAAAGTAACTAGGGAGACTGTTCTGGTAGTTACCACCCAACATCCACTCTCCTCTTCTCCTCTAATAAGAAAACCCCAGGTTTGCTTTTTATCTTGTTTGGTTTGTTTGTTTTGCAATACTGGGGATTGCACCCAGGGCCACTCTATTCTCATCTACAAAAAGCCAGAGCTGAATCTCTGAGCTGTAGCTTTGTAAAGTGAGCCAAAAGGAGCCATTAACTGGCAACAGGGGTCTCTCTTATAGCAGGTGTGACAGTGTGAAGGTACTGTGTCTTAGCACCGGAGTCCTTTTCTGGGGTTCTTTTTTTGGTGAGGGGCTATTGGGGATTGAACTCAGGCCCACTTGACCACTGAGCCACATCCCAGCCGTATTTTGTATTTTATTAGAGACAGGGTCTCACTGAGTGGCTTAGCCCCTCACTATTGCTGAGCTGGCTTTTCGCAATCCTCCTACCTCAGCTCCCTGAGTTGCTGGGATTACAATCGTGTGCCACCTCAAGTTTGTGAACCCTTCTACCTGCTGTCTATCAGGCTAGGATGACTGGCACCTTAGCTGAGCCCAGGCTCACCAAGAATGCTAAGAATTCCAAACTAGCAAGCTCCCTCCAGGTCCTATTCCCACTCCTTTTTATTCTAGGCTGGCCTCCAGTTTGTGATCCTCCTGCCTGAGCCTCCTGAGTAGCTGGGATTATAGGCATGCACCACTGTGCCTGGTAGCAAAGCTCCAGTTTTTACCCACAATGACAAGGTCTAGCTAAAAGAATGTATTTACCAGCCTCTCTTACAACTGGATGGGATCATGTGACTGAATTATATCCAATGAATTATAAAAGGAAACATCATGTGGGACTTCTGGAGCAGGTGCTTAAAAGAAATCTGACTCAGTGAATGTTCGTCCTTTCCCTTTTCTGTTGTCTAGAATGTGATAACTGGAGCTCCCATAGCCATCTTGAACCCTAAAGGAACTTTGAAAATGAAGCCGGATTAGGATGTTAGACTAGAAAGATGCAAGGAACCAACCGAGGCTTTGATGACATCACAGTGCCATTGTGGACCCTGAACTGCCTTACCTCCAGGTTTCTTGCATGTGAGACTATAAACTCGTATTTAAGCTAGACTTTTGGGGGTTTAGTTCCTTCCACTGAATTCAATTTGTATCTGACTCAGAAAACTTCATAGGGAAGAAATAATTTGCATGGGCTCTTGGGATAAGTAATTCTGGAAGGAGGAAACAGCCAGTCCAAGGCGTGGAGGTTTGAAATGCATGATACATGATAGCTTTGGCAGGGACAACCAAAAAGGCAGGGCTAAGTAGATGCCCTCCGTCTCAGCCACACAGGACTCCCGGCAAAATATACCATGCACCTCACTCCACAGTTCCACAGTGTGGTCACCTAACCTCTTCTTCAATAACTCCAGGGACCAGCAGCTTCCATTTTAATTGTTCACAAACTCTTTTTTTTTCTCCTTTTACTGGGTCAAAATTAATGTTATTTTTCTGGTTGCCAGGTACTATGATCTTCTTTTAGCAGATGAGGAAATTGAGGATTAGGAAGTTACACAGCTGGCAATAGCCAAACTGGGACTTGAATCCAGGTTGGCCTGAGTCCATTGCCCTCTTTCTACCACTGGTTCTCAAAGTCTAGCGTGCATCAGAATCAACAGGATGGTTCCTTGAAGAATAGCTTGCTGGGTCCTATCCTAGAGTTTCTGATTCAGCAGGGTCTGGGGTGGAGCTTGCATTTCTAATAAAGTTTGCCCAGGGGAGGGGTGGGGGAGTGGGTGTCATGGGCACTTTGTTGCTGCTAGTCTTTAGATCACCTTGGAAAACCACTGGTTTGCAGCATTCGCTGGGAACAGAGATCTCCCTTGTAGCAGGGTTGACAGCATGAAGGTACTATGTCTTAGCCCTGGAGCCCTTCTGGGGTTCTTGAGCTTCTGAGCCCTCTTATTCTGCTGTCTACCAGGCCAGAACAGGTGGCACCTTAGCCAAGCCCAGGCTTAGCAAAAATGCTGGGAATTCCAAACTAGCAAGCTCCTGCCAGTTTCCAGCAAAAATGCAAACAGACACCACCCTTAGTCCCCGGGCTGGATTTCTTTGGTTCCTTGGCTCTCAGCCTCCAGAAGGGCTAATGCTGGCCCACTGGGAAGGAGAGACAGGATGAAGAACATTTTTGTAGGCCAGGAACGGATCTGCATCTCCCTGCAAAGCTCCAACCAGATGTGAGAGATTCCATAAGCCCCCAAGAGGTTGCTCCAGCTGAACATTAGAGTGTAAATCCTCTCCTACACGTTCATGGGAGGTTTTTATTTTTTATTTTTATTTTTCTTAAATTTGTGTCTTAACAGTTGTGCCCATTTGGTGTGTCCATTTCAGGCTATCAATTCCTAGAGGGCAGGGAAGAGATTTGCAGGGATGGGGAATTGAAAATAGCCATGACAGCGATGATGATTATGGTGCTGGATTTGATGCTGGTGGTCATGGGAGGAGGAAATAGGAAAAGGAAGAGGAGAGGGGGGAAAAGTGATGGTGAAAGGTGTCAATGAAGGCAAAGGTGCATTGGAGGGAGGTGAGACTAATGCAGATGGAAACTGAGGGAGAGTATTAAAGGTAGTGATCTGAGTCATCCACATTTCCCAGAAGGCACTTTTCCCTCTTCTCTCTGTATATTTCCCCTACTAGATCCTCCTTTCAGGTTGGGCCTGGCCTTGCTCATCTTTGTGTCTCATAACTCTATGTATGTTGCTGATGTGAGTGGTCATGAGGACGGGCAGGAGGCGGCCATGTTGGAGGACTCCTGGGTCAGGTGGAAGCTCCATAGAAAACATCTACTCTTGGAGCTCAGAGCCAGAACTGCCGCACAGAGTCACAACAACGGTGCTCCAGGCCAGTGGAAGGTGTGGAATCAGTACTGGCGGCCCCTAAAGGCTGGCCTGTCTAGCCCATCTGGGCTCAGTGGGGCCCTAGGAGGCAGTAGCCACAGCAGCAAAATTGAGTATTTGGTGGTTTGGTTTGCGGGCTCTGCCTGCTGGGTCCAGGCTGATTTTCCATAATCATCTTTTGTCTGGCTGAACAATGGAGGTAAGGGGGAAGCCAGGCAGGTGGGCTAGAGCGTGGCAGGACCTGAGAAGAGGCTGGGCTGTTGCCATTGCCTCTTGCCAGCTACCCCACTCCAGGCCTCCGTCCTTAGCTCAGGCCTTCCTCTGAGGCCTCCAAGGTGGTCCCCAGAGGTTGCTGAGACTCTCTGAGGCCTGGGAGAGGCCCAGCCTGGGACCCACCCCCATCGGGCTGGCTCTGAGACCTCCCCACATACCTCTCTCCCTCAGAAGCTGCAAGACTTTTGATAAATGCCGCCTTTGCCCAGTTCAGTGGCTGAGGAGGGCTGGCTGCTCCTGGGAGGAGCCTGTCGACATTCGACACTGGGAGAAGGATGGCCCTGTAAGGGAGCAAGGTGGGGGTGGGGGCTGCAGCCCAATTCCCTGCAGAGCAAAAAAGAGATTTCTCTTTTCCTTGCACCAGCTGCTCAGTCCCCAGCCCTGGCTCGATCATTTTTCAAATTGCAATAAATTAACATTTTCTGGAGCAGGAAAACCACACGGAGAGGCCTAATTACCAAATTTGGGGATGGCCTCAAGCCCCTCTGGGCCTGCTTCCCCTCCCCCCCTCCATCCTTGCTGGGGACTGGGGAGGACAGAGCCCCACAGGAACAGCTTCTTTCATTTCACTCACACCTTTCCCGGGACTGACTGGGGTCCCCCCTCCTCGCTGCTGCTCTGCCTGTCACCTCCTCTTTGCTGACATTCCCTCCCTCATCTCTCCCAACCCACAGAATGTAGAGCAGGCCTGTTTATTCCCATTTGGCAAAAGGAGAGCCAAAGGACAAGGACAGCATGGGGGACAAGGGTCTGGTGAGAGTGGGAGGTTGGGGGACGGAGGAGGTGAGGGCACTGATGTTGAGCCCTGGAAGCCAAAGTTCAAAGTCCTCACACCCCTTCCCCAAATCTAAGATCAAGTTCTTTTCACTGAGCTGTGACATGTACAGTTTGGAATAGGATAAGAAAAGCCACAGGCTCTCCGGATCATGCCAGTGTCTCAGACAGGGCGGGGACAACACTAGCCTAAGCTTTCAAGTGAAGATATTCCAAGAATTAACTGTGCTATCTGGACGCGTTCCCTTCTATACAAAATCCGGGGCCCTCCTTACTGAGATACCAAAGTGCTCATTTATTCCTAATGACGGAGTGGCTACCTTTGCCAAGTGCTCACTATGTGTCAAGCACATAGGAAGGGGATTCTATGGGCTCTAATTGGGACTTTAAGGGCTTCCCATCATGATGTGTCTGAAGTCTCATAGAGTGCTCCAGGTAGGTGTGGCAGGTGTGGAAAAGGAGGCTCAGGGAAGTAAAGTGACTTTCCCACTGTTCCATGTCAGAGGTGGCATTCCTAGCCAAGCCCAGGGGACACTTTTCCCCTCAACCCTGTCAAAGGGGCGAGCTGCCCATCGCTACCTCCCCTTGTCTCCCTTTTTCCCAAGGCTTATAAGCATCCACATGCTGGAACCAGCTCCAGGGGCCTGTTACCAAGCAGAGCCTCAATTCTAGCATTGGGGATGTGGAATCTTGGCCTCAGGATGGAATGGGGGGCTGGCCTCAGCTGGAAGCAGCTGGAAAGCAGGTTTTGTGGAAGAAAGCTCAACTGCGCATGTGCTAACACAAACACACACAGGGTGGGGTGAGGGCTCAGGGGAACCATTCTCTTGGCCTTTTCTGTGAGGCAGAAGGCCAAAGAGAAGAGCCGGACTGTGGCCTGAGCCCGCTGGCTCTCTCAGCACTGGTTATGAAGTCTCTCACAATCTGGCTCCAATCTACCTTCTGGAATTTACTTCCTAATCCTTGTCATTATACCGTCTGTGGTTTAACCAAACTCAATATTTCTCCTCCTTGCCCTCACTCATGTCATCATCCCCGCTGCCTGAAAGGACACCCTCCTCACTTTCTTGTAAGCAAATTCTATCCACACCACAGGCTTAATTGCCACTTCCTATGGGAAGCCTTCCTGGATCTCCTCACCAGGACACCTCCATGTTTTCTGTCTCCTTCCTCCAAGCTGAAAAAAAAAAAAAAAAACTCTCCTCTCCTCAGCACTCCCAGGACGTTTTTTTCTAATCCTCTCTCAAGGAAGGCGCAAGCCACTTTTTCCCTGGAGTTTGAATCATCTGGAAACACCTCTTACATCCTAGAAAGATCAAGTCCTCTCCTGAGGGAGGAGCAAGATGGGATTCATCTCTGTATTTTCTAGCACTTTGGTTAAGATTTTTCACAAACATATTGAGTGTCTATTTCACAGCCCACATGGAAGGTTAGCAGAGTGCAGCGGGAAGAACTTGATTTTGCAGTCACAGACATCTGAGGTTAAATTCCTGTTCTGGTTCTTTCCAGCTGGTACCCTTGAGCAAGTTACCTTCCCACTCTAAGACTTGATTTTCCTTAGATTTCATAACATTCATGCTACCACCCAGCATTATGGTCAATATTAAGTGCAGGACTAAAAGGTAAATCTCCTCTTTAAATATGTGGCACATTTTTGGTGTCTGATAAACATTGACATGTCACTCCTACCTTTGTCAGGGTCTGATGATTGGATGCATAAATGAGATGAATTAATGTCTCATCATACAGATGGCAGTGGCCTGAGATGCTGGGCCACCTTGAGCCTGGCTGTTCTCTTCCCAGGAACAACCCTCCCACCAGCTTACACCCCTCTGTTCTGTTCCTGGCCACCCCAGGCCCAGAGTTTACATGCTGAAATTCCCAGAAGCTGAGACTTCCAAACAAACCCTCCAAGTTTGGATTTATCAGCCATGCTATTAAAACAGTAATTTTCAGCTGCCTAATGTTTCCAACTTCTGCTCTAATCCAGCGGGTAAATATTTACGGAGCCTGACACCACTCCTAGGCCACTTGCTCTGCTGCCAAACATTCATTTCCCTTGCAGCTCCACTGGTTTGATATTTTTAGGAGCAGGGGAGGATGAGGGGCTTGTGTGTGTGTGTGTGTGTGTGTGTGTGAGCATATGTGCTCCTGCTGGGAGTGTACAAGGTGCGAGAGAGCCTCAGTCTTCCTCATAAAGTAGGCCTTGCTACTTCCTTCTGCCCAGCTGTCTCCCATTGGGGGCCAGTAAGGTGCCCAGACCCTCAGGTACCTCCCTCCTCTGCCTCCCCTATGTTTCCAACACACACACACACACACACACACACACACACACAGAGCTAACCTGAGGGAACTGGCAAACAGGCTGCCCATAGAGACTGCAGAGAAGCATCAAGGAGCACACTGGAGGCTAACAGACAGAAATGCCTTGATTTGGTCATTAGACAGGTAGAGCGTGCCCTTGCCCGCTCTACGTCTGTTTCCTAATTTGTAAAATATGGGTGAGAATTCCCAGCCCTGTTGGCTCCTGGGAACTGCCCTGTAAACAGAGACTTCCTCCCTACTTCTTCCCACTTTGGAATGAAGACATAAGGCCTCTACACTCACACCTATGGGGCTGCACCCATATAGGGACCATATATGAACTACTGGCCATGAACACAAGCAAGTGTTACCTCATGGGCCTATAAGGATTAATCTCTCTCTCTCTCTCTCTCTCTCTCTCTCATCAAGGATTGAACTTAAGGGGGTACTTAACCACTGAGCCCCATACCCAGCCCTTTCTGTATTTTATTTAGAGACAGGGTCTCTCTGAGTTGCTTAGAGCCTCGCTAAGTTGCTAAGGCTGGCTTTGAACTCATGATCCTCCTGCCTCAGCCTCCTAAGCTGTTGGGATGACAAGGGTGCACCACCACACCCAGCCTCATTGAACATTCTTAGTGAATGAAGACTTAGTTATATTCATCTCTATGTCCTCAACATCTAGCAGTTAATTAAACAAGATGCTCAAATAATCTTCATTGTATGTGTGCGTATTTGTCTAATATTTACAAATTGATTGGAATAGAGGAAGGAATAAAGGATGGTTTTTAGCTTGAGCTATCCAAGACACTTCATCCCCCACATAGGGGAGAACCAAAAGAAGAGGGAAAGAAACCATGATTTACAAAACACTCCATGTAGACAGGGACCTTATCTGTTTTATTTCCACTGCATTCACAATGGTGTCATGACATTTAAATGAACTGCTACTCTGTGCCCAGCACTAAATACTTTATATGGAGTAACTCATTTATTTCTTATACCAGTCCTAGGAGGTAGATATCCTGTCTTAGACATGGAATCACTGGAACACAGAGGGTAAGTCACTTGACCAGGGTCACACAGGTAATAAAAGGCAGAACTGGGTTTGAACCCAGGCAGTATGGCTCTAAAGCCTACACTTTTCTCCCCCCTTTGGTACCAGCTGCTTTACCCCCAAGCTACATCCCTAGCCCTTTCTATCTTTTAAGTCAGAGTCTTACGAAGTTGCCCAGGCTGATCTCAAATTTGCAATTCAACCATCTCCAGCCTCTTAAATGCCTGTGGTTAGAGATTTGTGTCACTCTGTGTCCACTGAGCATATATTCCCTTACTGCACTATCCTGTCTCCCTCAAGGAATATTTGCTGAATGAATGAACAAATGTCTACCATGTGAGTGTCTCTACAGGGCACAGTTATAGACATTATTTTATTGACTCCTCACAGTAGTCTTTTCTTTAAGGGTAGGTATGATCACCTCCAATTGTACACATTAAGAAACAGGCTCAGAGCCAGATTCAGTGGTGCACACCTGTAATTCCAGCAACTCTGGGGGCAGAGGTAGGAGGATCACAAGTTCAAAACCATCCTTGGTAACTTAGTGAGGCCCTAAGAAATTTAGTGAGACCCTGTCTCAAAGTAAAAATAAAAAGGGCTGGGGCTGAATGGTAAAGAGCCCTCAAGTTAAATCCCCAGTACTAAAAATAAAGAAATAAAAAGAAGAAATAAAGAAACAGACTCAGAGATGTTAAGTAACGTGCTACAGGTCACACAGCTAGTAAGCAGCAACCCATGGCTCTTGCTTTCCATTCCCTCAGCTTGCTTCTGGTGTGCCACCTAACTGGAAACTCTAGGAGCGGGCTCAAAGGGTATGTCCTCATATCCTGGTTCATAGAGGGGAGCAGGGTTTTTGAACTATGAGATTCTATCCCTCTAAGAGTTCAAGTTGGAAATGACCATGGATAGCCTTCACCTCATCTGTTTAGATAAACAATGGGGAGCCGGACCTAACAAGATGAGCCACTCACCCAACTGCAACCAAGGCTGCAAACTTGAGCCCATGCAGTGTCCCTGCACCCCTGCCCTGCCACTTCTCTAAGATCTCCCTGGCCCATCCAGGGGCCTTGGTCCAGCTGGTCTAGACATGAACACATTTCCCCAGGGGATGGGCTTCTGGAAGCTGGTAAGAGAGAGGGGTGTAATGAGGAGGAAAGAGTCCAGCAGGGAGAAATGGTTGTTACAGGGGAAGAATTCTAAACAGATTGAGCTACAATGGAACCCCTGTTATTAGTAATTGTAGTATTACGAGAATACCCAGGATGATGGTGGCGATGATGGCGGTGATGATAATGTTCAAGGGAGGGGGAGAAAGAGGAGGATGAGAACTGGTCATCAAAGCCTAGCGGATTCCTGGCTTCCCCTCCCACACCAGGATTTGTTTAGCCCATTGTAAAAATCAGGGATGGTCCACATGGAGCCACAGTGGACGGCGGTGCAGGCTGAGGCCTGCTCTCAGGTACCTGGCACGAGTAACTAGTGGGTGTTAGCATTCAGCACTGATCCTTGGAGCAAGGAGCTTTGCCCTCTGGCTGGGTCATTCCCAGAGGAAGGGGTACCTTTTTACTAATTGTACAAATAATCCATCGGTGTTAGTGGTGGCCTTGAACTGAAGCACACAGGGACACAAATTGTGTGTTGGGGAGGGACTGGATGTCCTATTTCATCTCTTTCTTTACCACCTTCTCCTTCTTCTTCTCCTTCCTCTTCATCTTCTTCTTCCCCTTCTCCTCTTCCTCACTCTTTCTTTTTCTTTTCTTTCTTTCTTTCTTTCTTTTTCTTTTTTTTTTTTTTTTTT
>NW_026000294.1:3168744-3177481 GCF_001458135.2 Marmota marmota marmota | reverse complement strand
TCTTTTTTTTTTTTTTTTGTAGCACTAGGGATGGAATCCAGGGCCTCATGCATACTATGCAAACATTGTTCGATTCTGTCCTTGCTGAGTAACATCCTGGAGCCAAAGAGTTGTGACCTGGAATCTGGCCTGCATGACTTACTTTCTTGTGATTTTATGGTAGAACAATCACTTGATCTCTCTGAGCCTCAATTTCCTTGTCTGGAGAATGGGACAGTGATGGGAGGGTTAAATGAGATAGATAACATGGTTAAAATATTTGGCACAGAACAGGGGAAGAATTCTCTCCATCATCCCTCTGCTCCTTTCCCCTGCGCACTGAACTTCTATTCCATTTTTGGGGGGTCCAATCCTCTCCCAGGTTGCAACCCCACCTGCCTAGGCATCAGGGATTGGAAAAAGAAAGGAGGTTCAAATAACCCTAAGACAAAACCTTGGGTGCCTTCTGCTCTCAGAGACCTGAACGTCTAGGCCAGGAACGCCTCGCTGCCTGGCTGTCTGGGAAATTCCCTTTGGGAGTAAAGGAGGCCTTGAGGTCTCTGGGCCTTTCCTTTCTCATTCAGCTCCCCCTCCCCAAGCCTGCTGAGAGGCTGTGGTGATGGATGGGGCCCTTCCTTCCCCTCACCACTTCTTTGATGAGAAGAAAGAAAAGTCCACCTGAGTCTCAAATCAAAAACAGGTGAATTGCCTGTAAGTCAGGCTGAGCCCTCGCTGGGGTCTGCAGGAAGATTGAGGGCTGAGGGGAGAAAAGGAGAATGTGATAAATCACACTGTCAGATAGGGGTGCTACCCTCCAGCTGTGGCAGGGACCATGGGCAGCCCCAGATCTGCCTCCGTCATAAGAAGATGGGGGCCAAGGACTCTCTCACACCCACCCCAGCTGTGCCACCCACTCCTACCCCAACTTCACCAGACCCATGATGCCCCTTCAGGGAGGGACACCCCCTTACCTACCTACTTACAGCCCCAGCATGGTTGCAGGGAGGTGAGTCCTTGGCATGCCACCACCCTGCAGTATGTACCTGGGCAAGTCTTTGGCCCTCTCTGGGTCTCAGCCTTATGTACCACAAAGTGGTTAGATTCTTTTAGAAGCTAAGACGAGGAAAGCAGGCAATGGTTTTGGATTTGTAGCACAGGGGTAGAACTACAGGGTAAAATGGGGACTTCAAGGATACTGTACATTTGCATTTGACTGATCTCTAACCAAAATATCTTTCAGCACTGACATTCTACACTGATATGAGCCAAGAGGGCCTCCCAGGCCCCCTAGAGTCAGTGAGCAATGATACTAGAAGATTCCTCAGTACACCGACATTATGGCCCAAATCCAAACCTGGTCCCTCCCCCTGTGAAACATACAGACACAGAAGGCCACTCTATGTCACACCAATGGTTCCTAGCTTTCTGTGTGTGTGTGTGTGTGTGTGTGTGTGTGTGTGGTACTCAGGATTAAATCATGGGGTCTGTACCCTTTTTATTTTTATTTTGAGACAGGACCTTACGAAGTTGCTGAGGCTGACCTCAAACTTGTGAGCCTTCTGCCTCAGCCTCCCTAGTAGCTGGTTTGCAGGCACGTGCTACCCAGCCCAGCTTGATCCCTCACATTTTAAAGGTGGGTAGTGAGGACAGAGGGCAAATCTGGAAGAAGCATTGCTCAGGTCTCCTGGGACTGACAGTCACCACTGAAAGATTGAAAAAAAATAGGCAAAGGGCTGGGAAAGTCCTCAGTGCTCTACCTACCTCTTTAGGGGCCAAAGGGAAAGAGGGTGGGAAAGGTCACGGGCCAGTCAGGTTTCTGAATTCCAAATCTTCTCCACTCCAGGGCAAAGTTGCACTTGCTAAGTGAACTGGAGAGAGTTTCCGACCCGGAGCCTCCTCCAGTCTCAGATTCCAGGGTGCCTGATGGTCCCTGCCTCCCTGTCTCAACCACAGTCTGAGGCTGCGGCAAGGCCCTGGTCCCAAAGCTGGAGTGGGCCTGCAGAGCCCCAGAAGCCAAGGCCCCTCCACTCTGACATCCTGACAATCCCGGTGGGAGCAGCAAAGGAAGAAGGGAATGGAGAGGAAGGCAGAGGAGAGTGGAGAAGGAAGAGGGAGAAGGGAGGACAGAGAAGGGGAAGAGAAAGAGGAGTGAAAGTTGATAGGGAGAGAGGAGAGGAAAGGCCATTGAACAGGGCCTCAGAGGAGAAAGCAGAGCAGGGCAAGCCGGGACGGAGGGTGGGCAGGGAGGAGCCACACACCCCAGAACAGAAAACCAGAGAGGAGAAGGAGGTAAAGGGGTGCACAGAGAAGAGGACCCCAGCCCAGGGGTCTCTCCTCCCCACGTTTCACGAAGCTCCCCAGGGGCAGTGGGGGCGAATTGAAAATGAAACACCTCGTCCACGGGCCCAGGGATGTGACCCTCGGCATAAGAGGATTAGGGAGGCTTCCAAGAGGAAATGGGGAGGGTGCCAGGAATGGGGGAACGATCGCAAACTCCTGCTCCTCTCCCCACCTCAAGCCAGAGAAAGCGTGGCTCTGGGTGCACGGGAGCCATGGAGCGTCAGCGCCCTCTTGTGACCATGGTCCTTAGGTCGTGTGGCGCCAGCAGCACAAAAATAGGTGGGAAATAGGAGGGAGGGGTCCCCAAGTGGGGCTTTGAACCCCTCCCTGGAGAGGACAGATGTGAGGGAGAACTCAGGGGATGGTCCAAGGCAGGGGAATCCCAGCTGTTTCTCTGTCCCATGCTGGTGGCACAGTTCAGGCCCTGCCATTCTGGCTTCTGCCTCTTATCTGGGCCTCTGGGTACTTCCCATTTAACTTCCAAGGGCCTACCTCCCTAGGGCATGGCATGTATGTGCGCCTGTCTGTGTGTGCACTTGTGAGCACGTGAGTATGCAGCGTGATCTTGTGGACAGTGAGGGTGGGACCAGGCTTAGCTGGGAACTGAGCGGGAAGAGGTGCTTGACTGGAAGCATCAGGAATCCTGGGTTCCAACTGGTTTCCATGTCTGTCTTGCTGTGCAATTTGAAGATTATCCTTGCCCTCTCTGAGCCTCAGGCTTCCTATCTGTAGTCAGAAGGACTTGACCTTAATGACTTCTAAAGGTCTTTGCAGCTGGGATACTGTCATTTTATTATTCCAAAAGAGTTTGGAGAGGGAGAGTTATTAAGTACTCCACTGGGATCTTCGGACATGGTTTGTACAAACAATCCTGAGGACAGCCCACCTATCCCTCAGCCCTGGCTCCTCCTCCAGTGCACAGTGTCCTTAGTGATGTTCCTGCTCCAGGTCGGCCCAGGGAGGCCTATGGGTGCAAACTCAGGCCTGCTCAGTGGCACAGTGGTGCCTCCTCTTGATAGAAGGTTCATATGTCCATTCAGAGCCCAGGACCCCGGGCTGGTTGGAAAGTGCAAGGCCAGCAAGAACTCTTCAGTGAGCCCCGCCCAAGGCAGGAGACAGCCTGGAGATGGAGAAACCTGAACCTGGCTGGGCTTCCCCGGAGAGGGGAGAAGACGAGGAGGGAGAATAGGAGGTGAAGGGCACCGCAAGGAGACTGCCTGGCTCAGTGCCCTGAAAATCATGAAGGAGAACAGAGCCCTGGGGGTGGGGGAGAGGCAGGGTCACCCTGCTAGATAAATGGATCAGAAAGCAGACAGTGCCTTTGGTGTTCCAGCTAGTTTGTACTTGAATTTGTCTACTGCTTCCATATCCTCACTTCCAGAACGGAGGTAAGAGTGCTCCTATGGCAGAGCTGAGAATTAAATGAGTTAACATATAGAAGAAGTGCTTTGAACATGTCCTGGCATCTAGAGACTGGTTTTGTTTTTACTTCTATTTTTAACTCCCAGGAAATCCTGTCCCAGAGGACACCAGTCTGAGGAATCCTAGATTATTCTATCTGGCAAGACCCTTATATTCTAAGACTTCTTAGAGGAATTGAACAGGTGCAAATTCTACTCCTCACCCGTTGCTACCCACTATGAATACAAATGAATAGATTTAAGCTAAGAGAGGGGAAGAAACTTGCCTAAGATCACACAGCAAATCATGGCTCAGCTGAGGTTTCTTCACTGCCTGCCTGACTCTCACTTTTTAAAAATTTTATTTTGTGATGCTGGAAATGAAATCCAGGCCTTGCACATGCTAGGCAAGCACTCTACCAGTGAGTTACATCACCAGCCCATGACCCTACCTTTTGTCCTTTCCCAGATAGGTATCCTCTGGTGCCCTTGCTTGCTGGTCCTGGCCCTGAATCTTAGATGGATCTTGGCAGTGTCCCAGTGGCTGGACCACAGACCTGAGCCAAAGAGACTCTCCTTTGGTTTGTTAGAGGTCCAATCTGGCATTGAGTTTGGCTCCTTACTCCTATATCCTTTGGAGCCAGAGTTTTCCAGTTTGAACCTTAGAGGTCACTTGGTTCCCCAGCCTCCCATCCTGTCTGCCATCTGCTATCACTAGCTTCCTGATGGACACCTTCTTCCATCTCTGTACCCTTCAACCCCTTCCCCAACCTCCCACCTCTGACTCTGCTCTTCCATGGGGGTATTTAACCCCAAATAACCTAGACCATCCCTGGTTTCTTGTCCCATTTCCCTGGGGACTGGCTGTGTCTGGTTGAAAAGCTTGCTCGGCCTGGTGATTGACATTGAACAGGACAACTGGGGAGACAGAGTCATCAATCCTGTTCAGCTCAGCAGCCAGCTGGCCCTCCTGCCTCGCTACTGCTCTACAAGACCAGCCTCTATGCCAGATTTTGCCTTTTCCCAGTTTCAGCTTAGAGTGGCCAAGGGTCACAAGCCTGAATATTCTGCCCGGGGACTGAGGCAGGACCCCAGGTCCCTGGGGAAAGAGGCCTCGGGCCTGGGTTACTGGAGGAACCCCCTTATCCTTGCAACGCAGCCTCCTCCCTCCTGCAACCCAGCTTGGGCTGGCCTATTCCCTAGTGCCTGGGCTAGACCTGTTTCCAATGATTCACGTCTATGCATTCCCACCTCGCCCCTGGGAGCCAGCTCTGTACTCTTAATAGATCTTACGGTTAAGAAGTTTTTTCCTGCTACTCAGCGTTAGTGCTTAAAGTGCAGTTACACTCTGAAAATTGACCATAAAATGACACCATGGGGTCCACATTTATCCTCCAGCCACAATTCCAGACCAGCTTGGTTCAGTTTTCAGGTTGAAAAATGGCTTTTGGGGGCTTCAAACTCCACCCAAGTCCTAAATCTGCCTTGGTGCTTCCCCCTTAGTGGCGCCTCCCTCCCCCAGGCCGGGGAAGAGGCAGGCCCTTGGACTGTCGAGGTGGCAAGCTAGGCCCAGCTCAGCTTGGCCGGCTTCCTGCCAGAGCTGGGTGGAGATGGGGGCAACTGTGGGAGTGTGAGGACTCCCCTGGGTATAGGCGGAGAAAGGCCCAGCCTGCTCAGGATGCCTTGAAAGAGCACCTCTTGTGAGGTGAGGGATCGAGAATAAGCTTCCCTCACCCCCTATCCCTGTCTTCCTGGTAAGGGTAGAGACAAGGCTGAAAGAGAGAGCCTCCTCAGGCCAGAACAGTCAGCAAGGCCTGTGGGAGGTCTACAGGGGCCCTCCTGCCTTGAGGCAAGAGCAACCCTCCATTCTGTCACAATTGTCTGCTTAGTGAAATTTGGTGTGCTATTGGGTTGGGAGTGCTACTCTTCAATTGTTTGACCAGTCCATTTAGTGCTAAGGGCTGGACCCAGAGTCACCCTGAGTCAGACCTTCCTTTCTGGATGACCCTGTTGCAAGTCAGGATAAGAAGACACATGGTGGCCAGGTGCAGTGGCTTGGGAGGCTGAAGCACAAGGATCGCAAGTTCAAAGGCAGCCTCAGCAACTTAGTGAGGCCCTAAGCAACTCAGTGAGACCCTGTCTCTAAATAAAATAACAAAATAGGGCTGGGGATGGGGCTCAGTGGTTGAGTGCCCCTGAGTTCAATCCACAGTAACCCCCCGCCAAAAAAAAAAAAAAGGCACCTGACAGTATGGACATGGGGGCCACAGGCTTTCAGGCTGAGTGCCATGGTGGCTCTTAAGGTTCTTGGCTGCTGCCAGGCCCCCACACTAAAGCTCAGGCCGGTTACCTGGAGGAGGACGGGCTCTGTGTTTCTCCCTCCTGTTTACTCTAACGAGCCTGGTTATCTGGTTCCCAAGCCCATAGCAAATTAGAAGCAGTAAATCAGAAGGAGGGCAGAGGGGCTGCTGGAAGCCGGCACACTAAAAGTGTCACGAAGTGAGAGCTGACAGCCTGACAGCAGGGGAGTAGGCAGCAAACTAGTAAAACAGAAAACAACCCCAGCCAGGTCCAAGGGCTCAAAGAAGGCAAACAAGCAGCGGCCATTTAGTGGAAGGGAGTCAACCCTGAGGAGATGGCCACAGCACAGTGCCCGTGATGGTGGGGAACCAATGAGGACAGCCCCAAACCCCAGGAAGAGGAGGCAGGGAAGACAAGGAATATGTTTCCTAAGCATTTCCATCAAAATGAATCATTTGAGCTGGGTATGGTGGTGTGCACCTGTAGTCCTAGCTCTTCAGGAGGCCAAGGCGGGAGGATGGCTAGAGCACAGGAGTTTGAGGTCAGCCTGGATAACAAAGTGAGATCTTTTTTTTTTAAATTTTTAGTTGTAGTTGGACACAATACCTTTATTTTATTTATTTGTATGTGGTGTTGAGGATCGAACCCATGGACCTGTGCTTGCTAGGCAAGCGCTCTACTGCTGAGCCACAACCCCAGCCCTAAAGCGAGATCTTGTCTCCAAAAAAAAAAAAAAAGAAGAAAGAAAGAAAAGAATTATTGCCAGGTGCCATAGTGTACGCCTATAATCCCAGTGGCTCAGGAGGCTGAAGCAGGAATATCTCGAATTCAAAGCCAGCCTCAGCAAAAGTGAGGTGCTAAGCAACTCAGTGAGACCTTGTCTCTAAATAAAATACAAAATAGGGCTGGGGATGGGGCTCAGTGGTTAAGCATTCCTAGGTTCAATCCTTGGTACTCCCCCAAAATTATTCATAAAACATACCTACTTCCTGTCCATAGGACCCCAGGCAAGGCAATTTACCCCTCTGAACCTTAGCTGTTTCCTTTGTAACATGTTGGTGAGGACATCTGTCTTTTAAGATTAAACGGAGGAAACCAAAGCCTGCCGGTCCAGGCCCCAGTGCATAGTAGGAGTTTACTACGTATTCCATCCTTCACCGTGCAGGTTTCCTGGAGTTTTGAAAATCATGGCTCAGCTGCCTCTCAAAGCTCTCCCCTGTGGTGGAGCCACAACACAGGGGCTTCTGCTCTTAGCCTGTTTGGTGGGGACAATGGAGATGAGAGGTGACACTGCTCTGAGCAGGTCTGATGTGTGCAATTAGATGGAGAAGGAGGAGGACCCAGGGCTGTAGGAATAAGAGGTTTGGGGCCTCTGGGCATGGTGGCGCACATCTGTAATCCCAGCTGCTTGGAGGCCGAGGCAGGACAATCTGGGATGGGACTCAGTGGTTGAGTGCCCCTGAGTACAATCCCTGGTACCAAAAAAAAAAAAAAAGAGGTTTGGGGCCAAGGTGTGGGGAAAGGCCAAGAAACCCCCTCTGTCTCTGCCTCTTCCTTTGATCTCCATAGTCTTCCTCTTTATTAGCTGCTCCCCTAGCCTTCATGATGCCAGTCAAGGGCACTTAGTACTCAAGCCAGAAATGGTAAGGAGGGGCCCACCTCTGGGGCAGGGGGGAGTCAGGTGCCAGCAAATGTCATGGGAAAAGCACCTGCTGTGTAAGCAAATCTGGCTGTGGTGGCGTGCACCAGGTATAACCAGTGTCTGCGGGCAGGTGTGTCCATCTGGTACCTTCTGGCCTGGGCACTGGTATTTCAAGGACATGGGGAACAGGGTCCCTCTGCTCCATCCCAGCTTCAAACTGTCTCTTGTTGTCTTGAGTGAATACCCTCCCCTCTGTACCATGTAGGTGGGGATCAAAGGAGAGGAAGGCTTCTGCTCAGGGACGTCAAGGGTGTGAGAGACAGATGCCTGGATGTATCTCATCCCAGAGACAAAAGTGACATTCACAGGACTGAGAAAAGAGCACTAGGTTTCTAATGAAGTCAGGTCTGGTTCAAAACATGGACAAACGTCATCTTCTGAGCTTCAGTTCCCCTCAAGAATGTGGATTTGGGGACAGACATACCTGGGTTCAAATCAAAACTTAACCACCTCTTCTATAACTCTGGGCATGTCACTTTTCTCTTTCAAAAACATATTTCTTTTTCTACCTCATAGAATTGCTGAAGAGAATACACAAGTGAGAAAACTTGGCCTGGTGTCTGAGTGTAATACATGTCTATAAATAGGCTGCTGTATAGAATGTCATCTTAGATGGCTCATGGACTCCTCAAGCAGTCCTCTGAAGTAGGTCTCTCTCTCTTTCTTTCTTTCTCCCTCCTTCCATCTCTCTTTCTTTCTTGTACTGGGGATTGAACCCAAGGCTTTGTGCATGCTCAAGACCTGTACCACTGAGCTACACCCCCAGCCCAGTAAGTATGGTTATTATCATCCTCACTTGGACGATGGGGACACTAAGGTTTTGAGGGTAGAAATGACTTTCTTTGTGCCCCATAACTAGAAAGCAGCAGAAGTAGGATTCAAACTCAGGCAGCATGACTTCAAAGCTTTTACCAGGGGCTGGGGATGTGGCTCAAGCAGTAGCGCGCTCGCCTGGCATGCGTGTGGCCCGGGTTCAATCCTCAGCACCACATACAAAGATGTTGTGTCCGCCAAA
>NW_026000294.1:3149388-3168719 GCF_001458135.2 Marmota marmota marmota | reverse complement strand
AAAAAAAAAAAAAGAATCGGTCCAAATAAGGCAAAAATTTTAAAAAAAAAAAAAAAAAAAAAGCTTTTACCAGCTATGCCAAGATGGGGATTTATTCAACAAATGGAGGCCAAAGTGCTTTATCAGCTCGAGACTTCTGTGTATTACAAGGGGTGGGTGTTGTTTTTATCTATGAATCATGTTAGCAGCTAGGCCCCAGAGACACCCCTAGGCATTAGGCTGCTGAGTAAGACCCTGTGAGTCCTGAGGGTCTGGGCCATCTCGTCCAGGCCTCCTGCTTCCTGGATTATTGATGATCCATTTTTCTCTGGGCTCCAGGCTTTGTGTGTGAAGCTTCTGGACTGGCACCCCATCCCTACCAAGCTTGGGATCCAAGCTTGTGGAAGAGTGTGGCTCAGCACCCCTGCAGCTGCCAGAAGGGGACATCAAAGGGGGAGGTGGCTCTCTGCCTTGTTTTTCGAGCTTGTGGGTTTTGTGGTGCACATCAAGCATCTGAAAAAGAGACAGAGACTGGCAAGCAGGCGGGACAAGGAGCTGGTGGGCTGGGACAAGCTCAGGGAGGGGGAGAGTGGAGGAAGGAGGGTGACAGGAAAATGTGGCAAAGGCCCTGAGGGAAGGAGAGAGGGAGGAAAGAGGTGGCTTTGGTGTGGGTAGCTGGGAGAGCTTGCTCCTTGTGTTACGCTGTGGGGCTTCTGGAACAAGGCCCTTGCAGGACTGGGTGCTTACTTACCATCAGTCTGCTGGAAGGTTGGGGCTACCATTGTTTGATATTTCTTTAATTCATTCATTCATGCATAAATGTATTCATTCATACATTCCCCCAGCAGCCACTCACTGAACCAACAAGTATGGAATAGCGGTTTCAAAAAAAGAGTTCTAGGGGCTGGGCTTGTGGCTCAGTGGTAGAGCACTTGCCTAGCACATGTGAGGCACTGGGTTTGATTCTCAGCACCACATAAAAATAAATAAATCAAATAAAGGTATAAAAATACAGTAACATGTTTTTTAAAAAAGAGTTCTGGCACATGCCTGTAATCCCAACTGCTCGGAAGGCTGAGGGAGGAGGATTACAAGTTCAAGACCAACTTCTGTAACTCAGTGAGTCCCTGTCTCAAAATAAAATTTCAAAAAAGGCTGGAGATGTAACTCAGTGGCAAAGTGTCCCTGAGTTCAATCTCCAGTATAGCAAAAACAACAACAAAAAATCAAATTAAAAATAATAAAAATTGAACTCAGGAATAAGACTGCTTGCATTAAATCCTAGCTATACTTTTTATTGGCTGTGTGACCTAGGTTGAGCTGTTCCCCCTATTATGCCTCAGTATCTGCATCTGTAAAATGGGTATAATAGTACTTATCTCAGAGAATGGTTGTGTGGATGCAATGAGTTATTCCATGTAAAGTTCTTAGACTGATGCCTGGAACATGGTAAATTCTTAGTAAACATTGGGGCTGTGGCTCAGTGATAGGGGGCCTGCCTAGCATGCTTGGAGATCCTGGATTCCATTGCTAGCAGTACACACAGAAGAAAAAAAAATGACATTGGTTCCATTTGTTCATATGAGTGTGCAGGCAGGAGTGTGTGCCTACACAAATGCAAGCACATGCGCACGTGCACGCACACACACACACACACACACACACACAACTTGCCAGACCTTGTTTTAGGCATTAGAAATACACAAGTACCACATCAAATGGTCCCTGCCTTCATGGAGCTGACATTTGGCCTTGAACTGACCCCTTGGCAGAGACCTTGTTGTTCTTTCTAGAATCTTTCTAAACAGCCAGAAAGAGAATGAGTGTTCAAAGTGGCAATGCAGGGCCCAGAACACAGCCTCTGTTTCTCTCTATTATGTTTTCCTCAATGGGCATAGGCCAAGCCCGTTAGCTACACCTTTCTCCACCATCCTGAGAGGAACTAGGCCATAAGCTCAGACAGATGGTATGAATAGAGTAGACTTCATAACTAGCTGACTTCTAGAATATTTCCAGGTGGAATGGCAGGAGACGTTAGAGTTATTCAAGGAAGTACACTAGGAAAGAATAGCAGTCTAAATCAATCTCTCTCTCTCTCTCTCTCTCTCTCTCTCCAATTTTGACATTCATCTCCCCTCGAAGGCCTCCCTTCAAATCCCCTCGGTGCCATAGGCCTAATGCTGACAGGTCAGCCGAAGTGCCGGCAAATGGGCCCACTCCAGAGCCCATAGTCCTGCGCTGTTCCACATGAAGGGATTTTTGTTCATTACCACCCCAACTCATTAGAGCAGCACCAGGCCCAGGAGGACGAAGGGAGAGAGCTGTGCAAATTAATGAGCGACCAAATTAAACATGTTCCCTCAGCCAGCAAGCTGTTCCAGTTGATCAAGCTGAGGACTTGGGATCTGAAAGTGGGAAGTCCCTACCCAGGGGTCAGAGACCGTAAGGCAGCCACCTTCCCTTCTCCTGTTCCTTAAGGCAACCTGGCAGAAGTCAGGTTCAAATCTAGAAAAAAAAATAGCAGGACATGCACTTAAAACCTGCATTTCAGAAACATAATATTTTTAGTACAAGTATAGCCCATGCAATATTTGAGACATACTTATGCTAAAAAGTATTCATTGCTTATCTCAAATTCACATTTAACTGGGCATCGTATATTGTATCTGGAAATCCTAGTCTGGAGGGCCCTGACCTAAGTGGGAACAGGGATAATAACTCAAGTTCAAGGACTAAGAAAATGACTCCTTTCATGCAAAGGGCTTAATAGTTCTCTTTAATCTCTGAGGACCTTTGTGCCCTTGAGGACTTTTAGGGGGGCAAAGAGGTGCTATTAAAAGGGTCCAGCCTTGCCAGGTACAGTGGTGCACAGTTTCAATCCCAGCAACTCAGGCAGGGAGGTTGCAAGTTTGAGGTCCTGTCTCAAAAAATAAAAAGGGCTGGAGATGTGGCTCAGTGGCAGAGTGCCCCTGGTTCAATCCTTAGTACCAAAAACAAAACAAAACAACAACAATAAACCCCCAACAAAACAAACACAACAAGCTAAAGAACCCTGCCTGGACTGGGAGGCAGGACACATAAGGGCAAGTCCTATGATTGCTGTAGTCTCCACTGGATGTTCCTGGGACTGTTTCCCTTGCAGAGAGAGGTGTGGAGACCCTACCAGTGCTGGTTCTGCCAGTCTCTGTCAGAAATGCCTCTGTATAGCAGGAGGGAACACAGAGAGACTATGTTCACTACTGCTCCATTCCCCCACCAAAGACAGACTCAGTGACACTAGTGCTGGGCATGGCAAGATACATGGCATCAACTACAGGGGGTGGCATTTGTGTCTGCTGCTCACCTTTCCCTGTGGAGGGCCTTAATCATAGTATCACTCTGCGTGGCAGAGAACAAGTTGTGTCCACTTCAGAGATGGGGAAAATGAAGTCCTAAGAAATTCCTGGATGAGCAAAAGCAGGACTTTGGGCTTCCTCAGGAACCACATCCCTCCTCCCCTACTCTGGGTGGATCCAGATGGGGGTGGCAGCCCTGCCCCACGTGGGCGCCTCTGTTGTCAGTGATGTCACCAGAAAGGCAGCTTGGAAGGAGCAACCAGCTGCTCCCCAGCCCCTCCCCCTCATCGGTGGGCAGAGAGCTTAGGGTTAGACATATTGTCAGGCCAGATGTGGATTTGGGTTCTAATTCACTTCTCTTTTTTTCTCCCTGAGGTCTAAATCCTTTAAGTCTTTCTTTTTGCTTCCTGAGGAAGGGAAACACATGGGCCCGAGAGTGGATGGGGTTTCTCTTTTTTTGCTTCCAGCTGCCATAGCCAGACTCCCAGGGCCCAGCCCCAATCCTAGATCCACCTTCAGTCACATCCAGTCTCTAGCAGGGCCACCCTGCCTGCCCCCTATCCCGGGCCCCCACAGGTCACAAGACTCATTGAGGGAAGGTCTCTGGGCTGTAACAAGGAGAAGGACTCACTCTAAGAGGCAGGGCACTTTTTCTGTTTTTCATGGAACGCCCTCCTTCCTCATCAGAGCACCCACACAAGCAAGTCGTTGCTGGTGACTGACTCACTGGCCACAACTGGAAAACACAAATAATAATCATGGCTTGTTTCTGCATGTTAGGGCTGAGTGGGACCAGCTAGATCATGGAGTCCAACTCTCTATGGCAAATGGAGAA
Organism: Marmota marmota marmota; assembly: GCF_001458135.2. Taxonomy (NCBI): domain Eukaryota; kingdom Metazoa; phylum Chordata; class Mammalia; order Rodentia; family Sciuridae; genus Marmota; species Marmota marmota. Next base: position 3,164,570 of record NW_026000294.1, on the reverse strand, counting down.
ACTGAGGCCCAGGGAGATAAGGGACTTCAAAACTTACACGTTCAACACCAGTCAAGTACCGTGTCAGCTTAATGAACGAGGCCCGGAGCCCGAGGGCTACACAGCATAACTGGCTTGTCTAAGGCCTCGAAGCAGGGAAGGGTCTAAGTCAAGATTTGAGTTCTGTACTCTCTTCCTCAAAAGCACATATTCTTGCTGACACTAAGATGCTGTCTGTATTTAGCAAGATGTGGTAGGCAGTATTCCAAATGAATGATGCTTTGCTCTAGTCTGCAGGATGGTGTGCCCTGATAGCCAGTTGTTGGCTATAGGAGAAAATGTCTTCACTTTACCCTCATAAAATTCTCCTTATCAGCTCTACCTTTCCCAGGCCAGGAAGTCTCTCCTAAAGTCTGACCCCATTCCCCAGCATTGTAGCCTATTGTCTTTGCCCTGCAGAAAGAATTTATTTATTCATTCATTCATTCATTCATTCATTCATTTGCAGTACTGGGGATGGAGCCCATGACCTCACGCATGGTAGGCAAGCACTCTACCACTGAGCTATATCCTCAGCCCAACCCGTCTCCTTTGTAAATCACTATCATTTAGGTGAAATCATTTGGGGCCCACTCTGCATGACTGGCAGCAGCCCTAGTTTACACTTGAAAAAACTTGAGGCTCATTGCTGTTACTCATGCAGGGTCTTGAACAGGTCACCTGATTGATTCCATTACCTGGGTGTCCTTAGTTCATCTCAGACACCTCAACTCCAGTCCCCATAGGAATTCCAGGCATGAAAATAACAGGTGGCATTTGTCCAAAGGCCACTTCCTGATGCCAATCCTCCATACTGTGCTCTTCAACCTCCCCTGTGGATCTGTCACGGCCATAGCCCTACCCCGTCTCTTAGTTAGGAACTGGAGCACTGGGTCAATCTCCCATTAATTCGAGACCGGTGCCCAGGAGATCCAACCTGGCACACCCTTGTGATCCTGGGATGATGGCTGGCAGCCTAGGGCTGGGCCAATCCCCTTAACTGACATAGTCCCTCTTGGTTTCCAAATGTCATCTGGCAGGGGAGCTCAGGTGGGAATTTCTACCTCTCAGATCCCTAACCCCTACTCCCAACAGCAGTGGGCAGACAGAGATGCAGAGAGGGATGGGGAGAGACCTAGGAGAGGGGAATAGGGGAAGGGGAGGAGAAGGAAGAATAAGAGAAGCAGACACACAAGAAAGGCAACAGAGAAATGAGAAGGGTAGACATAGCAGCTGTCACTGCATTGTCCTCAAGGCCAACTCAACTGATCTGCCAAGCAGGTAAGGTCCCTGGAGGAGGAGGGGCTCCTTGTTGTATCACCAGCACCCACCAGAGTGCCTGACATACAGTAGGCACTCAACACACGCTTGCTCATTTGAAGGAATCAATGAAAGCCCGTCTGGCCTCACCAGCTGTCCCCATCCCGACCTGGCTTCCTCTGAGCTCCAGATCCATCTGAGGAACTGCATCGTCTTCACATGGTGCCTGGCAGGGTCTGCCTCCCAGCGTCAGCTCTCTTCCCATGTGCTAATGTCATGGATTCCTAGACTGCCGGAGCTGGCACAGCCCTCCCCCAACCCAGGCCCATTCCTCAAGGCGCAGCGGGGGCCGCTGAGACCCGGAACTGGGAAGGGGCTTGCATGGTGTCATTCCGTCGAGCTGGAGGAGAGGGCTGGAATCTAGTGCACTCCCAGGTTCAGTGATCTGCCTCCATGTCTCTGGACCTCTCCAGTGAGGTCGCATCAGCTGTGCTGTGCGTGAGGTCTGGAGCTTTGTTCTGCAGGAGAAGAGATGACAACTCCCTGTCCTCACAGTCTGGTGGGCAGCCCTGGCCAGCTGGGTGCTCAGCTTCCAAGGGAAGACTGCAGGGATGATGGCACCTAGGTGTTCCTCCCCAATGAGCTGTTGATGGGGACTCGGGAACAAAAGAAGTGGCCATCAGGATCCAGACCTTGGTCCAATCATTTCATGCATTCACCTTACCTCCCTTTCTGGTCACCATGGGGTCCCAGTTCCTTCTAGGGTTGAAGCTCTAAACTTGGACTCTGGTAGATATGGATCTTGGACTTCCTAGTTCAAAGTCCCTTCCCCTCTCCCAGCCCCAGTTTCCTTGTCAGTTCATATATAGGCAACTACAATCCCTACCTCTACGATTGTGTGCCAGCTAAGGGGGATAGTGCACATCTTGAGAATCTCATGGTACATGTCTGGCACTCACTGAACAGTCAATGAATTTGTGTGATTATAGTGCCCTCCTCCTTCACCATCCTGTGGACCCCACCTCCTCTCATCTCAGCAACTTCTTGTATGATCCTGAAGCCCCCTACAGCTCCCTTGAGCCACTGAGAGGCAGGTTCTGGTCCCAGATCCTCCAGGTCCCCTTGCCCTCTTAGTGTGACCTTGATCAACCCACTTCATCTCACTTCCCTTATCCTTGCAAAGCTTTTCATGATGTCCTCAGATGTGTCAAGAGGTTGCTGTCTCCTTCCAGGTTTAATATTGCATTTCTACAAACTATCTTCTTGTGTTGGGCCAGGTTAGTCTAGAATCAGGCCTAGATCCGTGTGTGTGTGTGTGTGTGTGTGTGTGTGTGAGAGAGAGAGAGAGAGAGAGAGAGAGAGAGAGAAATGGGGGTGGGAAGAGCATACTCCTGGGAGAAGGCTGTGTAGTTACAAACTTCCCCTTTCTCTCAGGCCAGTTTCTCTCCTACCAGGCAAGGATCCTGTGGTCAGTTGTGATCCATCATCCACAGTGCAGTCTGACTGCCTGCCCACCCAAAGCACTGTGGGTCTTGTTCTCTGGACTCTACCAGGCCCAACTTTTGTCCAATCTGAGCAGTGCCATCCCCTTGACTCCTCCTCCTAGCCCTTCGAGACCCTGTTCCCACCTCTTCTGCCTCTATCTTTGAGCATCTATCTGAACCCCCAGTGTCTACCACACATACATGCCCCCTATGGCCAACCCACCTCTTGTCCCTCTCCTTTTGGCCTTCTCTCCCACAACAAATCCCTGATTACTCATTCCTCCTCCCAAATGTCTTGGATCCTTGGATACTTGCTGTGTGACTCAGAACAGCATCCTCTTCCTCCTCCTCCTCTTTCTTCTTCTTCCCCTACCTGCCCCCCTTCCTCTATGCCTATGCCCCTTCCTGCACCCATTTGTAAAATATGGGTAATTGGTCAGTTGTTGTGGTACATGCCTATAATCCCAGCAGCTCAGAAGGCTGAGGCAGGAGTATCCCAGGTTTGAAGCCAGCCTCAGTCACTAAGTGAGGCGCTAAGCAAGCTAGTGAGACCTTGCCTCTAAACAAAAAATAAAAAGGGCTGGGGACGTGGCTCAGTGGTTAAGCACCCTTGGTTTCAATCCCCAGTACTCCCCCCCCCAAAAAAAATGAGGGTTATCATACCTCCCACCTGCTAATGTCACCGCAGCCTCCACCACAGTCTACACAAAGGAGAAGAAATGGGTTATACAGTCCCGTGCCACTGGGGCTGACCCTGGCTGGCAGAGTACCATGGGACTACAGACTCTTGGCAGAGACTTAGATTCAACAGAAGCAATCCACCCTTGGACCCCAGAGTCCCCTTTATGGGATCCCCACCAAAGGGTTTCCTCAGGATGACTGAAGTCTCCCTCTGCCCTTCTGAACTATCCACACAGAGATAAAACAGAGACATCCCCATGTGGGTCCCCCCATCCCTGGTCTGCTCCCCAACTGTAAACTTGCAAAAAAAGTCCTTTCTGAGGAAGCCTCTGGGGCCCAGGGCTGGGGTGGGGCCAGGGCCTGTGGCCAGCCAGGTGGCTTCCATTAGGTATCGGCCAGTCCAGGACAGCAGAGCCGCTAATCCCAGGGTTTATGGGGCAGTCCCACTCGCCAAGGCGCAAGAGTGCAAAAAGCAAAAATGGAATTTCCAAATCCTGCAGAGTTTTTCCTTTCTTTTCCTACTGCACCCCGTTCCCCGGGCTTTCCTTTTCACTCCTTGTTTCTGTCTCTGTCACCCTCTGAATCTTACAGCATCTAAGTCTTGGAACTCTGCTCTCTGCTGGGCCTCTGGGCTCTCAGATTGCCTGCTTCCCCTTCCTCTCCAACTTTCTCCATCTCAGTCTTTGGCTCCCTTTTTAGTAGGGAGCTTTGGATGCTACCACTTGGAACCCCATTCTCGTTCTTGGGTTCTTCCTCTGGTCTCCTTCCTCCCTACTTGGGGTCATTCATTGTCCTCCTTCCTTTCTTTGCTCTCTGCTCTGTGTTGCCGCTTCCTCCTGGGCAGCAGCAGGGCTGGGATGTGCAATATGGGGAGCAGATGTTGGATGCCCTGCATGCCCCCCTTCTTCCCCCACAGAGGAGACTCATGGCAGCCTGGAGCGGTGGGGCAGGCTTCGGTGTAGCCCTCCCAGGCTGGGCCTTGCCAAACACGCGCATACTTAGCCTATCCTGCTACACAGGCCCCAGAGCGGGGTTTTGATTGACAACAGGAAAGAAAGTAAAACACATAAAAGAGAAAAAAATGCAGCCACCCAGCTATTGAATGCAGGCAGGGCAGGGAGCAAGTGGCCTGCAGCTGCCTGGACTTGGAGGGTACTAGATGGACAGGGGCACACACACGAAAGAGACAAGGTCTTGGGAATCCTGCCTCACACTCTGATTCTGAAGCAGATGGTACCAGGTGCCAGACTGAACATTCACTTGCCCTGGGACTCAGTTGAGGAGACAGAGTCCCAGAGAAACCAAGTGACTACCTCAAGGCCATTTCTCCCAGAGCATCCATCACTCCTCCTCCTAAAGGAATCTCCTGTCACTGCCCAGCTCCCTGGGTTCCAGGTGCTTCTCTCTGCATCCCTGTCCTCTGTAGGTGGCCCCATTGGCATAGCAAACTGCCTAGATAAGGCCAGTCACCAGGACAGCTTATGTCTTTTTTTCGGTCATTTTCTTAATCCGTGTGTTATAGTTGTACATATGGTGGGATTTGTTGCTACATATTCGCACATGCATGCAATATATCAATACAATTTGGCCAATACCATTTCCCCTTCCCCTTACCTCCTTCCTCCCCTGTCCCTTTCCTCTATTCTACTAATCTCCCTTCAATTTTTATGAGATCCCTGTTTTTCTCTTCCTCTCTCCTCTCTAGCTTCCAAATATGAGAATAAATATGCAACCCTTGACATTCGGAGTTTGTCTTAATTTGCTTAACATAATGTTTTCTAGGTCCATCCATTTTCCTGCAAATGACATACTTTCATTTTTCTTTTTGGCTGAATAAAACTCTGTGTGTATATATACAATATTTTCTTTATCCATTTGTCCATCGTAGATACCTAAGCTGGTTCCACAGTTTGGCTATAGTGAATTGTGCTGTATAAACATGGGTATGTAGGTATGAATACTGAGGAGTGATATAGCTGGGTTAAGATGGTTTGATTCCTAGACTTTTGAGGAACCTCCATACTGATTTCCCTAGTAGTTGTACTAATTTACAATCCCACCAACAGTGTAAAAGTGTTTTTTTTTTCTTTTTTAAGGGGCTACTGGGGATTAAACCCAGGGGTACTTTACCACTGAGATACATCCTCAGCCCTTTTTATTTTTAATTTTGAGAGAGGGTCTCACTAAGTTACTGAGGGCCTCACTAAGTTGCTGAAGCTGGCCTAAAACTTGCAATCCTCCTGCTCCAGCCTCCCAAATCTCTGAGATTAACAGGTATTACAGGCATATGCCACTGTGCTCAGCTATTATTTGTATCCTTGAAGAGACTGCTATTCTAATATTTTTGTGTGTGGTGCTGGGGATCAAACCCAGGGCCTTGTGCTTGCAAGGCAAGCACTCTATCAACTGAGCTACATCCCTAGCCCTTCACTGTAGTTTTGATTTGCATTTTCCTTATTGCTAATGATGTTGAATATTTTTTCACATATTTCTCATCCATTTGTATTTCTCCTTTTGAGAAGTGTCCATTTAATTCATTTGTCCATTTATTCATTGGGTTATTATGGTGTGACATTTTTTGAATTCTTTATATATTAGATATTAACCCTCTGTCAGAAGAGTAGCTAGCAAAGATTTTCTCCCATTCTGTGGGTTCTGTCTTCATATTCCTAATTGTTTCCTTGGCTGTGCAGAAACTTTTTTAAATTAGTTATAGTTGAACACAATACCTTTATTTTATTTATTTATTTATATATGGTGCTGAGGATCAAACCCAGTGCCTCACAGGTCCTAGGTGAGCACTCTACCACTGAGCCACAACCCCAGCCCTGTGCAGAAGCTTTTGAATTCGATGCCACCCATATATTAACTTGACATTATTTCCTGAGGCTAGGGATCCTATTGAGCAAGCCTTTGCCTGTGCCCATATGCTGGAATGTTGACCCTACATTTTTTTTGTTTGTTTTCCTAGGAGCTGCATAGTTTGTGGTCTAATTCCTAGGTCTTCGATCCAGTTAGAGTTGAGTTTTATGCAGGAGGAGAGGTCAGGGTGTAGTCTCATTCTTCTACATATGGATAACCAGTTTCCCCGGAACCATTTGTTTAAAAGGCAGGCCAGCCTATGTCTTGATCATTGCTCAAGTGTTGGTTCGCTTCCAGGGTTCCCCTGTTGTTCTTCTATCAGCTGGTCCCACATGAGGCCACATCCTTTGGGGTCCCAGTAGCCTCTGCTCTAGTCCCAGGGCAAAGCTGCACATCCTCTTTGTTCTGTTGGCTTCTGGATCCATAAGCTCCCTCACGGACTGGGTGTGAGGCCCAGAATTTAGCATCTGCTTAATTTTCTGAACCTATCTCAGGGGTGTCAATAGTCTTCCTGTAGGCCACTCAACACACCTGTCCTGAATCAGCCTCTTCTCTGCCACTCTACTCTCACTGCTCCCCCATTAACCCTCCCCCAGCTCTCCACCTGAATTCTACACCAAGCCTGTCCCACAGCTGGCCTCTTCTCCTTGTCCCTTTGATCCATTTTCCTGGTCAGACTTTGCTGTCAAGCACCTTCTCCCTGTTTTCCAGATGAAGAAACCTGGAGAAAGGAAGGCAGTGGACCCAGGCCTAAGTACCTCCAGATCCAGGTTGCAGCCATCACAGGAGATTGAAACTGTATCCCAAAGCTCCTAGGATCAAGCTTCACCCTAAGACCATCTTGAGCCCAAGGGGGGTACCCTGCCAGCCAGCCTTGTTATGCAGATAACAGACTTTGACCCCCAAAGTGACTAGTACCAGGAACTGACACAAAATTTCTTTCTGTGTAGCAACACAGCAGGCATCTGGCACTGGGGCCCTAGAATGATAGAACACAGTCCCTTCCTCATGCTGCCCCTTCCCTCCCTGCCACAGTATGATGTCCTTACACAGCACCTTTGCCACACAGTACCTGCAGACAGTCATCTCCTTTTATTATTATGTCAGTCTTACAGAGAAGGAAAAGGTGAGGACCAGGGAGGGAGAGTAATTTGCTGAGGGCCACACAGCTCTACAGCCCCCTACCACTCCCACACTGAGCTCTAGTAAGACAGTTCCTTGGGTGTCAGACCCTTCAAGAGAAGGAAACAAGGAGAAAAATCCAGCATTACCCCTGAAGAAGGTAAGGCAGTGAAGAGAGGCTGGAGATAAACAAAGCTCCTTGGGAGCTGGTTCTCCAGGTCCCATTCATCCAACCACCACCACCCAGGCATCTCTCCTCCCCCACTACTCTCCACTGGTCTAAAGTCCATCCAGGCTCAGAAAAATGGACAACAGCACCACAGCCCTGCCAATCATCTCACATTTCTCTAATAGCGGAGGAAAGGGGACTACAGTTTTCTGGGTGTGTTAGGGAATTTAGGGATTGAGGGAAATTTGACTGAATAAAAGGACAGTTAGTTCTGAGCCTTGATCAATTGGGAAAGAAAACAAGGTGGGAATCAGAAGGGAAAAAAGCCACCCATTTGCCCCAGCTCTCACACCCTCAAGCCATTCAGAACTATGTTCCCCTTTCAGCTAATTCCATTTCACAGATGAGAAAACTGAGGTTCTGGGAAAAGTGAAGTAAATTGGCCCAATTTGCCCCAGGTCACACCAGCTGAGCCTGGCTGCTAGCACAGGCCTGTGGGACTCTTTTCACGCCTGGAGCTGCTTTGGAACCATCAATTACAGAATTGAAGCCATTGAGGGCCAGGTGCCTGCTAGAACCCCTCCTCTCCTGCCGCTAAGGCCTTTAGTCATTTACACTTTGAAGGCGGCCTATTCTCACCAAGTGCTTCCCTGCCCCGCACATTTGCATTTGGAGCCTTTCATCTGATCTCTCGGAATTAAAGGCTTTGTCTCCTATTAAAAGAATTCCAGGCCCGGGGAGCCCAGAGGGGGGAAGGTTGGGAGGGGGGACCCCAAAAGCTTTCCTTCCCTTCCCACCATGTGCTGAAGGAGGCGGGGAGGCCCAGAGGCCAGGGTTGGGCCAGGGCACCCGCCCTGTACTTTAACTCTGCAGCTTTCCCTGGTCACACTGAGCCTGGGCCTCCCTGGGACAGTCAGTGAGTGGCAGGAAGCTACAGAACTAGCCCAGGCGGCCTTCACATTCCAGCACTGATGCTTATTAACTGAGCTCATAGGCAGCTGGATCTCCCTTCTGAGCCTCAGTTTCCTCATCTCCAACTCAGGACCAAGGGGATTTGTGAAGGATGGGGCCTCTACCTGCCCAGGGTAGAGGAAACAGTATGCATTAACAGTCCAGGAAAGAATCAAATTCCAGATGTGTCCCTCTGTCCCCTTGGGCAAGAGCTTTCTCCTATGTGGGCCTCAGGCTCCCCCTTGTAAAATGGGTTGTTGCCTTTCGAGGGCTGTCCTCCAACTCTGGGATATTATGGGATGCTGAGCCTTCAGAACTCATTCAGCCTGCTCCCTCCCCCTTGCCCTGACCCCAGCCTGGACTTGGTCCCCTGCCCCATCCTTACAATACTTCTGTCCCTGTTCCCTAGGCCACCCTGGCTGCACATTAGACGCACTTAAGGAGATTTACAAAAATATCAATGTCAAGCCTCAGAGATTCTGGCTGAATTGTTTGGGGGTGCAGCCCAGGCCAAGGTTTTTAAAGCTCCCCAGGTGATTTTAACGTGCAGCCTGCTGCAACAATTGCCACAGGCTGTCCTATACCTCAGATTCAGGCAAGTCAAGGGTAGAGACTGTGAGCCTAGCCCGGCTAGGAGCCAGCTCTTCTCAGCGGTGACTGTGGACAACTTACTTACCTTCTTTATGCAGTAATTATTTCGTGTTTAAAAGATGAAAGGATTAAATGAGATAATGTGTATAAAGTGCTCAACTATTTTTTTTTTTTTTGGTACTTGGTATGGAAACCAGGGATATGTTCTACCCCTGAGCTATGCCTCCAGTTCTTTTATTTTATTTTGAGACAGGGTCTTGCTATGTTGCTGAGGCTGGTCTCAAAAATGTAATCCTCCTGGAGTCACTAGAATTACAAGCATGAGCCACACACCTGTCCTATGTTCAACTCTTTAGAGCAGCTTGGGGCTGGGCTGCCACTCTCACCAAATGCTGTTTCTGTGGTCATGTTTTTTATTGGGGTCGACAATAATATTCTCTCCACTGAGCACTAGATTCCTTACTACAGCTCTGTGAGGAAGAAGGTTAGTAAAACAGATATCACACATGGAAGCCTGAAACCCAATGAGGGGAAGTGACTGGCCCAAGATCATTTAGATAGAAAGATCCTTAAAGATTGTTCCAACACAGGGCTGGGGCTGGGGCTCAGCGGTAGCGCATTTGCCTGGTGTGAGGGAGGCACTGGGTTTGATTTTCAGCATCACATGTAAATAAATAAAATAAAGGTCCATCAACAACTAAAAAAAAAAAAAAAAGATTGTTCTAACAGCCCCGCACAATTGTGCAGTGGTGCACAATTGTAATCCCAGTGACTTGGAGGCTGAGGCAGGAGGATAGCTAGTTCAAGGCCACTTAGGGCAATTTAGCAAGATCCTGTCTCAAAATAAAAAAATAAAAAGGGCTGGGAATATAACTCAGTGGTAGAGCATCCCTGGGTTCAGTCCTCAGTACTGAAAAAAAAAAAAAAGATAGGTTGTGATATCATGGGGAGTGATCTAGTCTTTGAGTACGTAGATTCTGGAGTCAGACAAGACAGCCTTTGATCCAGATTCTGGGTCCATCACTTATCAGCTATGTGAACCTCACTCAATTTTGTGTTCTTCAGTTTCCTCATCTTTATATTTATTTATTTATTTTGGTACCAGGGATTGAACCCAGGGGCGCTTAACCACTGAGCTACATCCTCAGCCCCTTTAATACTTTAGAAACAGGGTCTTGCTAAGTTGCTTAGGGCCTCGCTAACTTGCTGATACTGGCTTTCAACTCTGAATCCTCCTGCCTCAGCCTCCCAAGATGCTGCAATCACAGGCGTGCACCACCATGTCCAGCTAATTTCCTCATTTTTAAAATGGGGACAATAATATTGCTTGCCTCATGGGCACTCATTAAGCCAGTTTCCCTTCCCCAGCCCCAGCCACGTCTTATACCTACCATATGTATGGGTGTGTATCACAGAAAGCTGAAGTGCAGAGAGGGAAGAGTCACACCCACAATCAAACAAAGAATCAGAAGCAGAGCTTGGCCCCAACTCTGGTCTCCAGGTGGTCCCCAAAGGCCCCTACTAACACTTGTTCCTATAGCTCAGACAGTACTCTGTACTCACAAAGAACCTTCAAAACTGGCATGGCCAGGTCATCGGCAATTTTCTGTCTCTTAGTGTTCATGGGGTCAAGCAGAAAAGAATGCTCATCTTCTGTCGGGCTCTCTGATTGCCTTTATTTTTTCCCCTCCCCACTCTCGAGCTGGTTCTCACTTGCTCTGTTGCCTCCTCTCCCCTTCCATTTTCTCTGTCTTCAATTCCCTCTGATAACTCTAAACCATCTGAATGGATTTAAGTAAACCTCTCCTTAAAGGGAGAGGATGGGAGGCTCAACCTGAAGAAGGAATTTCTCTGATGCTTATGGTGAGCACTGTTGGCAGAGGCATAGGGGCTGCTGGCTGAGGGGAGGGGATGCACTGGCCATGGCTGAACAGGGGGACCTGTGAATGGGGACTCAGAGGAGTGAATGCCTGGGGAGGAATAGAAGAGCCAGTTTCAGAGGTGCAGAAGACCTACCAAACCCATTGTAACTCCTGCCCCTCCCCCAATTAAATAGCCAAACTGTTACCTGGAACAGAAATATTTTAATTCGTTGGCTCCAGGTAGTTGCATCACATTTGTGAGTTTGTTATTTTCCCCCCAAATTGAGTATCACATATCTGTAGTCTTAGGGACAATGATAGGACAAATAAGGGGAAATAATAATGATACTAGGAGATAACCCTTTCTAATGGCTGTGCCAAGCACTGTTTTAGGTGTTTCGAATGCATAAATTCATTAATTTCTCAACAAGCCAATGAAATGTGTATAATTAAAAATCCCATTTTAGCCAGGCTTGGTGGTACATGCCTATAGTCCCAGCAACTTGGGAGGCTAAGGTAGGAGGATTTCAAGTTTGAAGCCAGTTTCAGCAACTTAGGGAGAACCTGTTTCAATATAAAAAGTAAAAAGGGCCAGTGACTCAGTGGTAAAGTGCCCTGGGTTCAATTACTAGTATCACAAAAAAGTGGTATTAGTGCCCACTTTAAAGATGAGAAAAATGAAGCCCAGAGAGGTTAAGTAACTTACCAAAGATCATACAGCAAGTAGATCACAAAGTTATGAGTTTCTACTTGAGAGAGTGGCTTCAAAACCCAGTCCATGATCTTAATCACTCAAAATGGACCCTTCTGCAGAGTGTGGTGGTGCATGCCTGTAACCCCAGCAACTCAGGAGGCTGAGGCAGCCTGAGGAACTTTGTGAGTCTCTTTCTCAAAATCAAAAATACAAAGGTGCTGGGGATGTAGGACAGTGTTTAAGTGCTACTGTGTTCAATACTCAGTACGTGGGGTGGAGTGTGATGGAACCAGAGGTTGGGGGAGGTCCTTCCCTCAGATTGCTGACAGACTAGAAGGGTTTGCCTTTCTGCTATCTAAAAGCAACCTTTCAGTGGGTGCAGTGGTGCTCACCTGTAATCTTAGCCGCTTTGGAGGCTGGGGCAGAAGGATCACAAATTCGAGGCCAGCCTCAGCAATTTAGCATGGCTCTAAGCAACTTGGTGAGAACCTGTCTCAAAAATAAATACATAACGGGCTGGGAATGTGGCTTAAGTGGTAGCGCGCTCGCCTGGCATGCGTGCGGCCTGGGTTCGATCCTCAGCACCACATACAAAGAAAGATGTTGTATCTGCCGAGAACTAGAAAATAAATATAAAAAAGTATGGGAAAAAGTGTGTTGTTTTTTTTTTTTAAAAAATACATAAATAAATAAATAAAATAAGACTGGGGATGTGGTTCAGTGGTAAAATGCCCCTGGGTTCAATCCCCAGTATCAAAAACCAAAAACCAAAACAAAACAAAAAAACAATTTTTGGCTGGGCACTATAGCACACACATAACTGTAATCCCAGCATCTCAAAAGGCTGAGGCAGGAGGATTAAAAGTTCAAGGACAGCCTCAGCAACTTAGCAAGACCTATCTCAAAATTAAAGTAATAATAATAAAAAGAAGAATAAAATAAAAAGGACTGTGGATGTGCTTCAGTGTAAAGCACCCTGGGTTTAATCCCCAGTACCAAAACGACAAAACAAAACAACAACCACAAAACAACCTTTTGGAGTAGCAAATGATGTCTGATAAATAGCCCTGGGATTTAGAGAACTTCACTCCAATCCTGAGCTGAGCAATCTTGGGCAAGTCACATGAACCCAGATGGAGTGAGCCATAACCTCCACAGTGCTGTTGGGTGACCCACTGGATGTGAAAGTGTTCAGTAACTCCATGCAGGGTTGGGGGAAGGAAATATTATTAGCAGATTTTTGTGGGGTACTGGTGATTCAACCAGGGCACTTTACCACTGAGCTCCATCCCTAACCCTTCTTATTATTTATTTTGAAACAGGGTCTCCCTGTGTTGCCGAGAGTCTTGCTAAGTTGCTGAAGTTGGCCTTGAATTTGTGATCTGCTTGTCTCAACCTCCAGAGTCACTGGAATTAAGGTGTGTGCCACTGTGCCCCACCTAGCAGTGTTTTATAGTTACCTTCCCATGACCCTCTACGTTTAGTTCCCCACTCTCCAATACACACATATGCATTTACCCCTACTTTGAACCTCTGTCTCCCAAGACAATAGTACTTCCAGTAACATCCCCTAAGAAGCACTCCTATATGCACGCATGCAAGCAGACAAATCTGAACCTCTTCTTGCTCACACACTCCTTGTACACATGCACAGCTCTATCCTTGCATACATGTCTATCCCTTAGGCATACAAACCCCTTGAAATTCTGTCTGCAGAATCTCTGTGCAACCCAGCTAATTATTCCATCACGTGGGGACTGCAGGCTGGGGGAGTGTCCCTGGGGGATGGGGAGGTGTTGGGTGCAAGGTAGTGCGGAAGAGACTGGTCAGGAAGGCAGCAGAGACCTGGTCAGGCCTGGCGTTTCAAGGGATCTGTTTAGCCCTGCAGCTAAGGAGCCCATTAGCAGCAGCTTCTCATTTCAGATTTCCCAGCATGCCATGGCCCGCAGACTGCACACTGTTTATTTGGAGAAGCCGAGAAAAATTGTTTGTATAATTAGAGCAGGGACAAGGGCTGCCCTTGAAGGGGTTCTCCGCAGGAGACCCGGGCTTGCAGCAGACGCCAGCTCCAAGGCCCCACCACCCGCCTGAGGAGCAACCGGCCAGGGCCCAAGAACAACAGAGGCCGGCGGGCTGGCTGGGCCGCAGGGCCTCCACAGTGGCCTCTCTTGCCCTCTGTCTTCATACTAACTGATTGGACAGACCACCATTGTTCCACTGGGGCCAGCCCAGCATTAGGCAAAGAGGGGAGAGGGCCAAGATACCATGAAGTCACTGCAGGATGCAGAGTCTAGGCTTTGGATTTAAGTTTTGCTTCACTGGGCCTCAGTTTTCTCATCAGGAAAGCAGAGAGGGTAATACACCTATCAGAGCATGGCGACTGGGAGGAGAAACCAGCACTGTGTTAGTGTCCAGCAGGCTCACACAGTGTCCCACTGACCCCTTCTTTCCCTCCCTGGGGTAGGACCTGGGGTGGACTTTGATTCATTGCTTCTTTTATATCCTAAGAATTGCCTTCTAAATTCTTCATTTGATTCTTCCCACTTTAGACTTTTCAACAAACTCTGATATAGTATCACTGAGTCCCAGAATCAGCGACTTCAAATGATTTGTTTCCTTCTCCCTCTAGGCAGCCTGTCCTTTCTCCTACGGCCTTTGATTGTCAGAAATTCTGATTGAATCTGAATTTGGCCTCATGAAACCCCTCCCCTGCTCCTGCCTTTCCCCATCCCCATACCTAGGTCTGAGTGCTACTCTAGGCCACCCACTGGACATTTAGTCCTTGGAGCTCTTGTGCCAGAGGCCCCTGATAGGGGCAGATAACCATGCTAGCAGAGGCTCAGACCAGGGCCTGACCCTTTGGGTCAAACTGAAATCTCAGTTCTATGGTCCAACCTGGACACCACATGTATCACCCCCTCCCCAGAGTTGCAGTCTTAAGTCCTTATCATCATTTGACCGGCCTTCTTTGCTGGCCCTGTCTGGTTGATGGTGGGATAAGGAATAATTTATTTCCTGGAGCAGGGGCTGAGGTTTTCATTTGGGCCTCAATTTGCCACCTATAAAATGGGAAGTAGGCCAAGATCAACACCATCATCTCCAAGAATGCTCACAATAGCTTGATGAGGTGGATAGGGTAGGGAGGTACTAGATTGTCAGCTTATAAGGCAGCAAGCCAGAGACAGGGTGGATTTGCGGGAAGGGGTACTGGGGATTAAACCTAGAGGTGCTCTACCACTGAGCTACATCCACAGCTCTTTCATTTTTTTTAAGTTTTGAGACAGGGTCTTACTAAGTTATCCAAGCTGGCCTTGAACTTGTAATCCTTCTGCCCCAGTGTCCTGAGCCTCTTGGATTATGGTATGTGCCACCACCTGTAGCTCAGAGCCAGGGTTCCATTCTAGATTAGATTGACTCCAAAACTCACATGGGTTCTGAAGAGACATACACACACACACACACACAAAAAAAAAAAAAAAAAAAAAAAA
>NW_026000294.1:3133504-3148626 GCF_001458135.2 Marmota marmota marmota | reverse complement strand
AAAAAAAAAAAAAAAAAAAAAAAAAAGAAGAGGCAGGGGAATCAGCTCTCCAGCTGAGGGGGAGCAGCGTTCATCTAGCCATTCATTTCTTCTTGCCATTTTTTGCAGTATTGAGGATGGAACCCAGGGCTTCACACATGCTAATAAAGTGCTCTACTACTGAGCTGCAACCCCAGCACCATTTGTTTGTTTATAGGATAAAATATTTCAGATATGCACAAGGATATCACAAAGTTTGCAAGAGCCCCCTTTTTACCATCATTCGGTTAAAACAATAGAACATCACAGCTGCAGTTCAAGTCCTCTGTGCTTCCTCTTGGATCCTCCCCTTCCTTCCTCTCCCCATGGAAGTCACTTCCCTGACTTGGATGTGTTGAAAGCTTTGTATTAATGGTGTTCAGGGTATACTTTGCAGCTTGCTTTATCACTCCACAATAGGTCCAAGATGTGTCCATTTAATACATGTAGCTGGAGTTCATTCATTTTCACTGCTATATGGTATTCCATTGTATAAGTACATCATCATTGATCCAATGTCCTAATCATGAGCATTGAGTTGGCTTTGCATGTTTTATGAAAACGAGGAGTTCTGCTATGAATGCCCTTGCACTTTTCCTCTGGCAGATGTATGTGTGCTCAGTTTTCTAGGGTCTTGGTGGATCCTTCCTGTATGTGGTTATTACTGCCTTTACAGGATATTGCCAAGTTTCCCTATTCATTTCTTTCTTCATAGGGCAAATGTTTACTGAGCACTTACTAGGTGTCAGGCCACTTTGTCACAGCAGAGCTGGAGGTGCCATCTCCTTTCAAGTGAAAAGCAAAAGGAAAAGGGTTAGGCTCATTTAGGAAGAACTTGGGAAATGTTTTTATTTGGTTGGTTTTTGTAATTACCAAGAGTTTGTGGAGGACACCATGGGAAAGTTTTCAGATGGTTTATGGCATCTTACCTTGGGACAGATGATGGTAGGGGGAAGTCCTAGCAAGCTCCCTGTGGAGTGCCATTGGGAAAGCTTGGATTGGAAGTCAGCAGGCTCTGGTGTTGGTCCTGGATCTGCCTCAAACTCATTGTGTGACTTTGGCCTGGTGTCTTCCCCTCTCTGGCCTAAGTTTTCCTCAATATGGGGCAGGAAGTCAAGATGAAGCTTTTATTTTTATTGTCTACATTCAGAAGATGTGAGTTTAAAAACCCCATATATCACATTACCCTCCAGAGCCTTCATTTCCTCCTCTCTAACAGGGGCTTGCTAATCCTCACTGGCTCCATCTCCCCGGGTTTCCACAAATACTCTGGAAGGACCCATTGCTGTCCTTCTGAGTGTCATTCTACTTTAGGCACAGCCCTCTTTGGAGGCTGCAGGATGGCTGATACAATCCCTGAATTCCCTCCTGGCTTCTAGAATACTCCTCTCATTTCTGCTGGGCCTCTTCCCCAGACCCTGTTCCCACTCTCAGTCAGCCATCTCCACACACAAGGTATAAATACAAAAAAATAAATAAACCCAGAGTGTGCCCCAGAACTGAAGCAAATTGCTGGCAAGCACTGGCTGCTGATTAGCATGCATAGTGGACGTGCAACTGGGCATATCCGAGAGAACGACATTTTCCCGCAGGATAGAGCCATCAGCAAGGGCCGGGCTGGTGGGGGGGGAACGTAAAGCTGGGAGTCCCAAAGATGGTGTTCCAGCTGCACCCAGAAACGCACCAACCAGGAGGGCTCTGGGCCTGCTCTCTTGGGCTGCTCTGTTCAGCAGGGGTATCCTTTCGGCAAACTAGAACCCAGGATTCCCAGGAGGAAGATGCAGATGGAAGGGAAAGAAGAGCCAGGGGGATTGGTTCAGCTAGGCCCAAGCTCAGTTGAGTGGTCAAAGGCATTCATTACCCTAGCCTTCCCTTCCTCATCTGGAAAAGGGGAAGAGTAATAGTAATTACCTTGTAGGGTCCTGAGGGCTAAGCAAGTTGAGAAGACTGTCTAGCAGTGATAAGCACATAGTAGGAACAAAAAGATGTCGGACCTCTTTCTCCCCTCATAGCCATGTAATGCCTCCTCCACCCCCAGTGCATGGCCTGGGGGCACAGACCCAGAAAAGTAAGGAGCCAGAGGACCATCTGGGAGGAATTCAGAGAGAAAGAAAAAGTAAAAGAGTCAAAACAACACTGGGGGTGTAGTTCAGTGGTAAAATCCTGGCCTAACAGGGTTCTGGGTTCCCTCCCCAGCACTGCAAAACAAAACAAAACAAAAGCAAACTAAGAAAGCTCGTGTCTATTGGATGCTGTATGTATTTGGGATATGCAAAGAGTTTTGCAGTCTATCACTTCATTGTTTTTTCTGGTACTGGGCAATGAACTCAGGGCCACTAGGCCACTGAGCCACATCCCCAGCCCTATTTTGTATTTTATTTAGAGACAGGGTCTCACTGAGTTGCTTAGTGCCTCACTTTTGCCGAGGCTGGCTTTGAACTCATGATCCTCCTGCCTCAGCCTCCCCAGCTGCTGGGATTACAGGCATGTGCCACTGCACCCAGCCATACTATTGTTCTTGATCCAATACTGTACAAATAACAAAAACTGTTTTCCACTCTCAGTTATTTTCAGTCATCATTAACTATTCGACCTCTCAGCAGTTCTTTGCAAGATGAGGATACTGAGCACTGGGAGGTTATAACTTGCCCAAGGTCATACAGCCAGGTGGTAGTGAACCTGGTATGTAAGCCCAGGTGATTTGTCTTTAGTTGGAGCAGCCAAATAAAATACAGGACACCTGAGTTCAATTTAAATTTCAGATAAACAACAAATGCTTTCATAGTGCATATTTCTGAAGTTGGCCCTCCGTATCCACAGGTTCCACATCCACAGATCTGACCAACTGTGGATCAAAAATATTTGAAAAAAAAATGGAGTGCATACTGAGTATATGAGCAGATGTTTTTTCTATCATTATTCCTTACATAATACTGCATAACAGCTATTTACATAGCATTTCCATGGTGTTGGGTATTACAAGTCATCTAGAGATGACTTAAAGTACACAGGAGGATGTATGTAGCTTATAGGCAACTACCATGCCATTTTATTATAAAGGACCCATGGGATAACTATACTAAAAAGGACATACTTATGCTTACAAATATTTATTGTTTGTCTGAAATTCAAACTTAACTAGGCTTGCTGTTATTTTATTTGCCCAATTTTATTTGCCACCCTAATTCCAGCAGCTGCACTCTCAAACAGTATCTTAAACACTTCCTAGGAGCTGGAGGTATGGCTCAGAGGTGGAACACTTGCTTAGTGGGTGGGAGGCCCTGGGTTCTATCCCCAGAGCCTGCAAAAAAGAAACGAACAAACAAACAAAACCCCAAATCAACAATTAATTAAAAAAAACACAAAACACAAAAATAGACCTCCTTACACTCTAAGGTCTCTAAGAAGTCAAGGATCCTCCCCTGCCCGGGCCCAGCTTTTTCTCCCACCCACCTGCAGTTCCACACCTGGTAATGACACCTGGAGAAGCTTAGAATCAGCACCCCCCAGAAGTTTGTTTTAATAAAGGGGAGATTGAATCTCAGAATTCATGGGACTCTGAACAGTTTGGGAGTCATTGAAAAGGGAGTGGCAGTTCCTCAGGGCCACTGGGGGCCCAAACCCCAGAGAGCTGAGCTCAAGTGCAAGGTATGACAGAGTGGAAAGCATGTACTTTCTTTCCACTGCTTGGAGTGAGCAAACCGAGGTCTGAATCCTAGAACTGCCATATATTTGCTTTGTGTTCCTAGGCAAGTTACTTCACCTCTCTGAGCCTCACTTTCCTCATCTATAAAACAGCAATGGTTGTATTTTAACTCACAAGATTATCTTGAGGAGTAGATGTGATAAGCACTCAGCGACTGTGACCTACCACTACTAATCACCTTGGGGCCACTCCCTCCCTGCATGTCCCCTTACACAGTGTGTTCTTTCCTCTTGCACGGCTGGCTTGAGATTGCTTTGGGGTAGAAAAAGGAAGACCAGGCAGTTGATGAGGGTTGGGACTCTGGGGTCATTTCCTCTGCAGCTGCCATCCTTGGCATGTGGGAACACCTGCTCCCACCCTCCTCCCAGCCCCAACTCCCAAATAATTTACAAAAATACCAATACTCTATCATGTTGAATGGGGGCTCTGGACAAGTGGTTTCTCATGGAAACTTGGCTCCAGCCATGTAGGTGATCAGCTGGGGCAGGGGGAATGGGATAAGGTAGGCAAGGCCAAGGGCAAAAGTAAGGATGTAGGGGAATGGCTTATACAGCTCCACCTTCCTTAGGGTCCTCTGTCCCTCTAATTGCTAGTCTCCACCTTGGGAAACAGGCCAACTTGGAAAAAGCTAGGGACCTGTGTCTCTGAGCTTGTTTTCTGAGCTTGTCTCCCCATCTGTGAAATGCAGATAAAATCCCCACATTGCAGGGGGAGTACGAGCAGAAAAGAAAGAGGGTGGATAAGAAATCACTTATTCAAACTCTCTAACACTGGTCCAGAGAGAAAGCATTATTACCATATCCTGGCCTTTGTTTTATCGTCTGTAAAATGGAACCTACTCTGGGCTATTTTGAGAATTAAGCAAGATGTCCTCTGGGCTTCTCCTGCTGTTCCCTCTGCACAGAGCTCCCCTCCCATCATTGTTTCCCCTGCCTGGCTAATCCTCTCCCATCCCCTTCAGTACTGCTCAAACGGTTCTGAGAAACTTCCCCACCTCTCCCCAACTCAGTTGCCTTCCTTGACTGGCTTAGGCTTGATCCACTTCTGTGTGGACTTGGACCTTCATGTACCTTCATGGCCCATTTGCCTTTCTGTCTCCTTACTAGGCAGCCAGCTAGCCAGGCTCCGGTCACATCTTGTTCTTCATTTTCCCGTCTGCCCAGCACAGAGCCTGGCACCAAGTCTGTGCCCAGTAAATGTTTGTAAAGTGAACAAAAGTCCCTTGTAAATATGGATGTGGTGTCCAGACATGAGGCGTTCTTCGTGGGTCATCCTTTGAAACTCAAGGTTCTTCCTCTCATCATGGAGTCCCATTTTTCACAAGCAGACTTCACCTCTTCATTAGCCTTTGCCCCAGGGATGTGGGCAGTGGGACCTAGGATGACACTGGGGGCAGGCAGGGTGGGTGGGGGGCACCTGGTGGATTCCAGGGTGAGCTGGGGCAGTCTGTGTCTGTCCTGTAGTCTGTCTCCTGGGCCTCTGGCCTGCTGTTCTGCCCCACCGAGCCCACTGTGTTCAGTCGCAGACACCTCATTATCGCAGTGATAGAGCCAAGCTGGAGGCAGTTCAGAGAAGAGCAGGGAGAGCAATGTGTGGGGGGGAGCTGGCGCTGGCGCTGGTGGTGGGGGGAGCAGCCCAGCCGAGACTGAGAAGCTGGGCCCAGCAGGGAACCTGAGAAGCAAGGCATCTGTGTGCCAGCGTCTGGAGATCAGCCTCCCAAGTGAGAGAAGAAATGAGCTAGCCAGGAAGACAGACGGAGGGGCACTTGGAGGGAACCAGGCTACTTTCCATCAAGGGTCAGGGGGACTCAGGCAGAAGCAAGAGCCGGGCCCAGCTAACACCCTTTCCAACCCCCAATGCCACTCTACCTATTGCCACCCATGCCTCTAGGGCTGTGACTGAGGAGAGGCCACACCCCTGGAGTGGGAAGCAAAGAGAAGAAGCTGCCATCATGGGAGGTGGGGGTGGGGACATGCTGTGGTCACTGTCATTTGCAGTCTCTGGGACATATTTCTGTGTAAACAAAGTTGTCCCTGCTGTCTAAGGTGGAAGGGAACTTGGGACATGGCTGAGCCTGTTGCTCTTACTAACAGAGATGCTGAGCCAGGATTCCCAATACATCAATGACACAACCTGGACGGGAACCTAGGGTCGCTGGACTCCACGTATTGTCCTCTTTTCATCATACCTTTTCCTCCCTGGGAGCTGAGGGCTGCTGCCCAGAATATGCCCTGCCAACTGCCCAGGGACACACTGCAGTAATCCCACCCCATACACACCCACGCAGCACACATACATAAACACACTTGTTCCCAGTGTCATGATACTTTGCCTTTCCAAGACACTTTCCAAAAGGGAATGGCCATGACATGCAGATCAGACCCAAAACCTGTCACTCATGATCTGTATTCTTGCTTCTAAGCTTTTGTCCTTGCTCAGCTTTGGACTTTCAACTGGATGACTTCATGTTCTCACCTGCTGTCATCACCAATGTACCAATGTCACTCTTCTCAAAAGACTTCACCTGACCACAGGTCACTCCCTGGATTGTCACAGTGTTTTAGGTCATTCTTCAAAATATTGAGCACTGAGCACTCTTTCAAGCCAGATCATGTGCTTATTGTCTTCCCCACCCCCAAAAGGAATCTCTTTAAGGACAGGGACCATGTTTAGCTTGCTTTCCTCTCAAACCCTAGCATCTGGCATGGATGCACACACAGGTGTGCACACACAGCATGTTAAATGAATGGATCCATGAGAAACCAAATCTAGAGTCAAATTTTCCTTCCAAAAAAAAAGTCCAGCCTGTGCAGAGAGAATTCAAGCCCAGGCTTGAACTGGAGGAGTCCCTGGGCTATCTCATTCAATAAATGTTCATTTTTTACCAGGCACTGTTCTAGGCACAGCAAAAGAGTAGTGAACAAAACAGATTCCTTGCCTTCATGGTGCTCACATTCCAGGGGAAGAGGATAAAAACGAGTAAGGGAACAAATAAACTATAGGGCACATTAGGTGAATAGGGCTCTGGAGAAAAAGAAAGCAATATAGGGGTCAGAATACTGGGGGTGGGGTCCAGCGCCCCTTATTCCTTGTAGGAGGAGGAGAGTTATGTGTGGAAATTTAGAACATGGTGGCCATTTCTGCAGGGGCTTAAAGGCACCAAGGAAGCCAGCCTGAGACTCTCAGAGGAAAAGAGCTTCAAGCAAAAGGAATACAGGCAAGTGCAAAAGCCCTGAGGTGCACCCGACCTAACAGGAGGCTGCAACAAAGTTTGAAAGGGAGATTAATGGCAAAAGGCTCTGCTGTCAGATGCCCATGACTCCCTGCCATCAGTTTCCCAGGTTTGCAGAACCAAAAATCAAGAACTGCAGAGCACAGAGACATGTCTTCCAAAAAGTCTCAAACCCCCACCTCTTCCTCCTTCCCTGTCTAGGGTTCCAGTCCAACACCAGTTTCCTTAGGTGTCTCATTTGCCCTGTTGGCATGTGGACACAGGAGACTTCTATTAGCCTGGTTGAGTATGAAGACAGCTGTGGGCAATGCACCTTACATTTGGGTACCATTTTGTGGCTTTCACTGTGTCCCTTGATCCTGCCACGCCCCTTCCTCTACTTACTTTAGAGCAGAGCTGGAATCATGAGCTGCATTTAACAGATGGAACAAATGAGGTATAGACAGTAGGCCAGTGGTCCATTACAAAGCACTTCTCATTAAATCCTCACAAGGACCTTGGAGTTCCAGCCCCTTTCGACAGATGAGAAAATGTAGACTCAGAGAGGTTGAGTGCAGTTTTCTGAGGTCACACAGCCTGATCATGACAGTTGGAAATGCATTTCAGATCTATCTATCTTTTATGGTCTCATGCTTTCCATGATACCACCCAGCCTCTGGGGAAGGAGTGGGAAGTTGGGAGGTGAAGCCCAGGATATAGCAAGGTCATTTACACTGGGGAAGTGCTAAGTAAACCACATGGTATAAATGGAAAGAATGTGGACTTTTGAATCAGACAGATGGATTAAAATCCCAGAGTTCCTGTGTCACCTCAGTCATGTTGTTTCCCTTCTCTGAGCCTCACTTCCTCATGCCGAAAGCAAATTGAAAAATCTCTACTTTGTGCAATTGTTACATGGAGATCCCTCTGGAAAGAGGTGGACGGCCCAACTCTTAACTAAGAACTCAGAAAAAAGTGGGGAGGGAGCTGGATGTGCAGAGTAAGGACTGGGGGCCAGCCCGTCTCCCTGTGGCTCTGTGTCTCCATGCTTTCACTCTCTCCAGACCATAGAGAAAGCAGTCCCCCTCCTAGTGGCTCCCCCTTCCCCCACCTGAAGGTCCCCCTGGGAGGACTCTGGGCTGTTTAATGGGGTGGAGCTGTCTTTAATCTGCTCCATAAATGTTTTCTGGATCCTCATTAGAAACCATAATGTTCTATTAATATGCTGATGAGATTTCATTTGGGGCTAGGGAAAGAAGAGTAACTGGGAGGATGTGGGGTGGGGGTGGGATGGCAGGATTCCCCATGGGGATCCCAGGGGAGAGCACTGGAGCTGAGCTCATGGTGTCTCCCCCTAGTCCTTGGGAAACTTGGGAAGACTCAGTCCCAGGTCCCATCGTGCCCTCTGTGTGAGCCCCAGGGGTCTGAGTCAGCTGCCACGGGGATTGGCAAATAGGTGCACACACACACACACACCCTCTGCACCCCACCTCTGAATTCCACCTGGGGCCCCACCCTGGTGGCCAAGGTTAGTCACCAAAGCCTACACTCATCCCTCATTGGTTCCCGCCACTGGTGTCTACACTGAACGCACTGGGGCCTAGCACCCAGAGAGCCCCCAGGCAGCCAAGCTTCAGTAAAAAATACTGGATTAAACAAAGAGGAATGAAGGGAAAGGAGGGGGGATGGGAAGAGGAAAGACAGTGGAATGAATCAGAACTTTCCTACGTTCATATGCAAATACATGACCAGTGAAACTCCACATCACGTACAGCCACAAGAATGGGATCCTGATTAGAATAAGTCACTCCGTGTATGTATGATATGTCAAAACACACTCTGCTGGCCTGCGTATCCAGAAACAATAAACAAGCGAACAAATAAGAGAGAAAAGCATGATACTTTGGGACCCTGGAAAGAAGCAAGGGATGCAACCTGACCAGCACCTAGTCAGCCCTCCAGGCATCGCTAGCTTCTTGCCCTCCTGTTGCTCCCAGTCTGATGTGTGAGGGAGGCAGATGTGTGTAAGCAATGAAAATGCAGCACTGTGATGATGGTGGGGGAGTTGGGCCTAACAGAGGAGGGAGGGACAATGTGTGTTCCTGAGGCTGGCTATGTGGCTGCCACTAAATAGCTATTTACACAGGCCACCTGTGTGCCAGGCCTTGATGAGTGCTGTGCCCATAACTACAAATGCCTCCCTACATTCTGCCACCATTCAAGGCTAGCTTCTTGGCTGTCCTGGCTGACCCTAACCTCTGTCTGCCTCTGTAGTTTCTCCCCTGGGCCTAGATTGGCAAGTTTGGCACCTGGGATTGGCTTTCCTGCGAAAGGCTCTAAGCTCCCACTGGTGGCCTGAATACCCATCACTGGCAGGCATCGGCACCCCCACTTCTCTCTATCCTTGATGGCCCCCTGGGATCTTTGACATCCCTATATAGCAAAAGCCCTATTCCCTCACCTCCTTCAAAGTACCATGGCTGCTGCTGGCTCCTGGTTTCTGACTCAAACCTTTGATTCTTGGCTCCTCAAAGTCATTCAGATTGGGACCCCAATTCAGCCAGTCCTGAGTGGTTCCTGCCACTGGTGTCTACACTGAACGCACTGGGGCATTCACTGAGTGTCCAGACTGGTGGCTGGTCCCATTTTTTTTAATATCAAGGATTGAACTTAGGGGTGCTTAACCACTGAGCCGCATCTCCAGCCATTTTTTTTTTGTACTTTATTTTATTTTTGTTTGAGACATGGTCTCACTGACTTGCTTAGGGCCTCACTACATTGCTGAGGTTGGTCTTGAACTCTTGATCCTCCTGCCTCAGCCTCCAGAGCAGCTGAGGTTATAGGAATGTGCCACCATGCCTGGACACTGGTCCCATTTTGCAGGACTCTGTTTAGTGCTTCTCCCATAACCACCCCTGGAAACAGCATGGCTGAGCTTCTCCCATTCCTGCCTCCCCTTTCTAGCAAAATCCACTTTGATAGCTCTTTGGTCTCTGCCCTAGCTGAAGCATATTTGTATAACACTTCACAGTTTGGAACTCATTCTCACAATCCAGAATTCTGTGAGCCATCTTGGCTCTGAACTCTTCAGGACCAGCCAACTACTCCTGCTCACAACATGTAGAAATAGAAAGTAGAATAGATAGTGTACAGATTCCAGCCTCTACATTTACTTGCTGGTAACCTTGGACAAGTCACTTAAGCTCTCTCTGCCTCAGTTTTTGTAAAAAAAAAAAAAAGAAAGAATAATAACATTATTTATACCTCAGAGTTTTTATGTGAATTCAAGGAGATGATGCATATAAAGCGCTTAGCACAGTGCTGAGTAAACAGTAAATGCTCAATACATGCCAGTTATTATTCCCCACTCTCCCCAGAGGTTCATATGGGTTCTCTCCAAGTTCACAGTTGCTGCCCAGCCTCAAGGCTTTTCCTTGGCACCCAGTTGATCTTATTCCTACTGCACAAACTGTGTCTTTGGAATCAGGCAGACCCTTTGGGTTCATTTCTAGGTCTCACGCTTAACTCAATATTTCTCTGAGCCTCAGTCTCTTCCTCTGTAAATTTGATCAAATGAAATTGTTGCCATGAAAATGCCTATCACATATCCCAGTGGCTCGGGAGGCTGAGGCAAGAGGATTGTGAGTTCAAAGCCAGCCTCAGCAATTTAGCAAGGCCCCAAGCAACTTAGTGAGATCCTGTCTCTAAATAAAATATAAAAAGGACTGAGGATGTGGCTCAGTGGTTAAGCACCCCTGGGTTCAATCCCCAATACCCAAAAAAAAAAAATGCCTATCATAATGCTTGTCTTATATACAGAATGTTTCTTATCAGACTCATGGAGCTCAGGTATGGGGCCACTTGGGCTTGGGTCCAGGGGTTGAGTGGGCACAAAGGAAGAGGATGGCTGGGAAAACTGACATGGATACCAGAGAGGCCCTAGTAAGAATAGTCAAATTCACAAAAGCCGTGCCTGAAGGGCACAGCTTAGGCATGATGCAGGCAGTGGCCAGTGACAGGGATACTGATCTGACTCCTAAGTCTGGCAGAAGCAATAGTACTAAGTCTTGTACACTCCAGATGCCACCCAGAGGGTGGCACCCTCATCCCTAGGGGTAGGAGTGGGAACAATACAAAAAGAGGCCTGGGGAAAAAGGCAGGGTGGTCAGGCACAGAATTAAAGTTCCAAGGAATAAGACCAGTGCTTCCAAGATACAAGGAGGAGAGAACCCAGGGTCTCACTAACTTGCCCAGGCTGGCTTTGCCCGTGCCCTCTTCCTGCCTCAGTCTCCCAAGTTGCTGGCATTACAGGGATGTGCCACCATGCCCAACTATTATTATTATTTTATTTTTTTTAGGGATTGATAGTATGATTCTGCCTGATCCTCTGAGGTCTGTCTTGGGCCCTGAACCCGAAGGGAAGTCTTTCAGGACAGCCAGTTGGTCTGAGGGTTCTGCTGAGCTGATAATGGAGAAGAACTGAGATCCAGGCATCCATTCCCTATCTTCCCATCAGCACCTGTTCCTCCATGCTAGTCTCCTCTCCAAGGAGGCCTTGAGCTGTGACTGCCAGGGATATCTGATCAGCAGGCCTTCAATAAGTGTTATAGTCCTGTGTTGCACTCTGACTAGGCATGGCCTTCAGGGACAAATGAGGCTCTTGGGTAGGGACAGAAAGACAAAGAATCATAGATCATTGCAGTTATCACATCAAACGTTCTAGAACCATCCCAATTCTGCCCCATTGTTCTGATGAGCAACCCAAAATACTTAAAAATTCCAAACAACCTGGTTCAAATGCCAACGCCAACACTTATTAGTTGTTTGGCTTTAGACAAGTGATCTGACCTCTGTGAGCCTCAGTTTCCTCATCTGTAAGATGGAGGTAACAGCAGTCTCTCCCCATAAAGTGGATGTCAGGATAGAGAGTAGTTTGGAAATGGACCAAGGACCTGAGTGGTACAGAATAAATGATTATGAAAGTAGAATCTCTGAATAAAGCAAGGTCAGGGAAACAAGTGGTTAGGTCCCAAGTGCAAATCCAGGGATGCTGCCCAAAGGACTCAAGCCTTCAAGGAGAAGCATCACCAAGAGACATTGGCTGAGAAGGATTGCTTCAAGTTGTCTTGTGGGGAGCAAGTCCAAGAATTCTTTTTTGGGAGAGGGTATCGGGGATTGAACTCAGGGGCACTTGACCCCTGAGCCACATCCCCAGCCCTATTTTGTATTTTATTTAGAGACAGGGTCTCACTGAGTTGCTTAGGGCCTTGCTTAGGCGGGCTTTGAACTTGTGATCCTCCTGCCTCAGCCTCCTGAGCCACTGGGATTACAGGCGTGCACCACTGTGCCTGACAGAGGGTGAGAATTTTAACAGCACTCTTAATTTTGAAGAAACAAGTGAAGCTGTAATCTGGGAAGCAAGGGTGAAAAACATTTCCAAATCTAATCCCTCTCTGACACCAAGGTCTGCCTGAAGAATTTTTGATGTCTGATGTCTCCCTGCATAGACCTGAGAGGACCCTTCCTGGATGGAACTCAGGACATGCACGGCATGATCTGAGACTGGAGTTGGGGACAACAGGACCTCAGAGCCTGTTTCCTGTAAAATTCCCCTGTGCTTCAGCCTTTGGAAGCCAGAACAAGGAAAGACAAGAGGGGGCAGGAGGTGAGGGAGCAGGGCAGTGAGTAGAGACCTCGGCAGTAGATGGAGCTGGGAGAACTCTGGGAGCACATATTTGGCCTCCTGACCAAGTCCAAGGCCAGAAGCCAGTGGTCAGTCCACCAGAAATCAGTCATCAGGGTTTTCCAAAGCTCAACTTGTCTCTAAGGAGCTGCTCAGTTAAAAAGATCTGTAGTCTAAAATATTTATTAGGTACTTACTGAGCACCAGACATGGGGGCTGGTAAAATAGAGGTTAGTAGCCACAGCTTCTCCATTTACACAATGGGAAAAGGTTGAGAAATAAGGCTCCACGGTCTGAGTGGGTGAGGGGGACATTGCAGTCACAGGAGGGGCTGGGTCGAGTCCAGAGGAACTGGGACTGGAAGCTCTTACTGAGCCAAAAGGTGCCCGCTGCCCCCCAGGCTGACCCTCCTTCACTTCCCAGGGAAGCCCTCTGGGCTGGACTCTGCAGGTTGAGACTGTATGTGAAACCCCCTTATTGCCTTTCCCCCATGTAATGTGGGCTGTCCAGATGTCTGCTCGCCCACCAGGCCCAAAGCACTAAGGTTTTTGACCACAGGGGAGCAGCCATGGAGGACTGATGTGGCTGTTTCCCTTATAGGCCCCAGACCCTCTCTGGTGACCATAGGAGGCCAATTAGCAGAGAACAAAATGCTTCCTGCCCTGGGCCCTCGCCTACCACTGCCTGCATCTGCTCAGAGCTTAATGGTCATTTGAGCTGTCTCTGGGGACAGAGGATGGGGCTTCCACGGACTGCCTGGCTCCAGGCGGCAGCTTGGGTCTTGAGGGAGGCCAGGGGAGGAGGAGCAAGGTGGCTGCGGCTGCTGGAGAAGCCCAAGACAGGGGGAATACAGCACACTTGGGGCCAGGGCCAGCATCTGGAGGCTGCTCCTGCTGCCTACCTGGGAACTGATGCCCGCCAGGGTCTCACATGCACCTCTGGAGGCCCCTGCTGCTGGTGGACACAGTGAGGACAGGGGAGGTGGGGGTGTAGGGGGAGGCAAAGGACTTTAGAGCAACTTCTTAGTTGAGGAAGATGCTAGAGTTGACTCTCCTCACTGGGCCCTAGGCTCCTGTAAGTCTGATGTAGTTCAAGGCCTTCATGCTAAACTATCCAGTCTGATCCAGAAATCTGGTTTGTCTGCCTGCATACAGTGCCATGGAGAAAATGCTCAGTTGGAAGGGGGAAGGTCTGGGTTCTGGTTGTGGCTCTGCTGTATGCAGTGGATTGCCTTGTGTTTTTTTTTCCATTCCTGGGCCTCAGTTTCCTCATCTGTTAAGTTAGAATTGCCATATAACTTACTGAGTTGACTTGGAACATCATCCTTAAGAAGTGGAGAGCTGGGGCAGGTGGAATGGCTGAAGAGAGAAAGCTGGTGTGGAGGGGAAGGGGTAGAGAGAGACTGAGTCTGAGAGGTGATGTCACTTCCTTAAAGGGGCAGCTACCAATCATTGCCCCTCCACCTCAGTTTGAAGCCCAGCCCTGCAGTTACTTGTTGTGTGACCTTGGGCAAGTCTTTGAATTTCTCCATACCTTAGTAGACTGGGGATGAGGTCGACTTCACAAGTTATTCAGCAGATAGTGTACATAAATAAGGTCGCCTTTATGAAGCACCTAGCAGCATTTGGACAGAGCTAAGGCAAGGAGGAGAGAGAGGGTGGGAGCCTTGTCACACAGAGGAAATGCCTGCGGGAGCCCTCAAGCTCAGCTGCCACCAGCTGCCAGCCTCGCCTCTGGCCCATCATGAATAATGAACTGGTATTGATCCCCTGGTCGGGAAATTCCCTGTGACCTGTGATAAAAATATACCCAGCCTGAGAGCCTGCAGAGTGAGACGGGTTTTCACCAGCCATGGCTGAGCTCATCTGCACCTTCCCATCCCATCCCTAGCCCCAAGTGGGCAAGTGCAGGGCAGACATCAGAGTCTAGAAGCCAGGAGGGCAGTGCCCAACACCTCCACTCCATCTCCAGGGAGACAGGACAAAGGAACAGGATCATTTGTTGGGGGGCTCATAGCCAGACCTCCAGAGGGAAAAGGGTAAAAACCTGAGTTTGAATCCTGCCTCTCCCACTTCCTGCCAAGTGCCTCAGTTTTATGAACAGTAAAATGGAGATGGTGATTCCTTCCTCACAGAGTCAGTCCCGGATTTCAATGAGTTAAAGTATGGAAAGTACCCAGCACAGTACCTGACCAATGGAAGTTTTTTCAGTTTTTTATTGTTGTTGTTGTTGCTGTGACTTAAACACAAGACCATAACAATTATAGAGGAGGAAAGGTTTATTTCAGGACTCACAGCTTCAAAGGTCTCAATCCATAGACAGCAGGCTCTATTCCTCAGGGCTTGCGGTGAGGCAGAACATCATGGTGGAAGACTGTGGCACAGGGAAGCAGATCACATGATGATCAGGAAGGAGGGAGAGAGAGAGAGAGAGAGAGAGAGAGAGAGAGAGAGAAGGAAGGGACAGGGACGAGGGAGGAGGGGGAGGGAGGGAGGGTGACTTCA
>NW_026000294.1:3128929-3133487 GCF_001458135.2 Marmota marmota marmota | reverse complement strand
TTCACTGATTAAGTTAGGACTCTCACAACCCAATCATTTCTCCTCTGAACCTTCATGCATTGTCTCACAGGAGAGCTTTTAGGCGACACCTCACATCCAAACTGTTAACAGAAGGCACTCTGTAAATGGCAGCTCAGTACCTCCCAATTCTCCCTCCTGCCTGCTGGACCAGGCTGTGAATCTCAGCACCATTTCACAGGAAACCAACCTCTGAGTGATTTAAAAAAAAGAGTCTTATTGAGATACAATTCACGAACCATAAAATTCTTCCTTTTAAAGGTCACAATTCAGTGATTTTTAAAAGTATATTCAGAGTTGTGCAACCATCACAATTATCTAATTTTAGAACATTTTTATTTGTCTAGAAAGGAACCCTATGCCCACTCACTCACTTCTAATTCCTTCCTCCCAACTCCGTGCCCCTGACAAGCACTAATCAATTATCTGTCTCTATTACTTTGCTTTTCCAGGATATTTTATGTAAATGAGTTCTTAAAATATGTGGCATTTTGTATCTATCTTTTTTTTTTCTAGCATGTTTTTAAGCTTCATGCATGTTGTATTTTATTCCTTTTCACGACTGAGTAATATTCCATCAAATGCACAAACCACATTTTTGTCTATTGATTATTATGAATAATGTTGCTTTGAACTTTCATGTATAAGTTCTTTTGCAGATATACATTTTCATTTTTCTTGGACATACACATGGAATTGTTGGATCATAAGGCAACTCTATGTTTAACATTTTGAGGAATTGGCAAACTGTTTTCTAAAGCAGCTTTACCATTTTACATATCTACCATCTATATCTATATTTACTATATCTCCACATCTTTATTACTCAGATATAAAGAAGGATGAAATTATGGCATTTTGCTGGTAAATGAATGGAACTGGAGAGGATCATGCTAAGTGAAATTAGCCAATCCCCCCAAAACCAAAGGCTGAATGTTCCCTCTGACATATGGATGCTGACATACAATGCTGGGGGGAGGGAAGAATAGAAGTTCATTGGACTAGACAAAAGGGAAGGAAGGTAAAGGAGGGAAAGGAGGGGGTATATGAATAGGAAAGACAGTAAAATGAATCAGATATAACTTTCCTGTGTTCAAATATTAATATACCACTAATGAAACTCCATATCACGTACAACCACAAGAATGGGATCGTAAGGAGAATAAGTTATACTCCATGTACATATAATATGACAAAATACAATCTACTGTCATGTATAACCAAAAAAAAAATCAATTAAAAAGAGATCTTAAGTACTTACATTTTGCTGGGCAACTACTACCATCATCCATCCCCCTTGAAATTTTCATCTTTTGAAACTGAATCTCAGTGCCCTTTAAGTATAACAGCCAATTCCCCTTTCCTGAGCCCTGACTTTTTAAAAAAAAATTTAGCCTTTATCTTATTTATTTGTTTTTATGTGGTTCTGAGGATTGAACCCAGTGCCTCACCTATGCTAGGTAAGCACTCTACCACTGAGCCACAACCCCAGCCTGAGCCCTGAATTTTTGTCTCTATGAATTGACTAGTCTAGGTAGATATACGTAGAGTAATATAATATTTGTTCTTTTATGTCTGGGTTATTTCACTTAGCTTAATGTCCTCAAAATTTATCCATGCTATAGCATGTGTCAGAATTCCCTTCCTTTTTAAGGGTAAATAGTATTCTATTGTGTGTATTTGCTACATTTTGCCTGTTCATCTTTTTTTGTGTATGTGTGTGTACTAGGAATTGAATTCAGGGGCTCTCGATCACTGAGCCACATCCTCAGCCCTATTTTGTATTTTATTTAGAGACAGGGTCTTACTGAGTTGCTTAGTGCCTCTCTAAGTTGCTGAGACTGGCTTTAAACTAGCGATGCTCCTGCCTCAATCTCCTGAGCTGCTGGGATTACAGGTATGCACCCCATACCCGTTTGCCTGTTCATCTATTGATGGACAGTTGGGCTGTTTCCACCTTTACCTATTGTGAATAATGCTTTTAGGAATATTGGTGTATTCTCTGCTTTACATTCTTTTTTAAAAATTTCTTTATTTATTTTAATTAGGTATATATGACAGCAGAATGCATTTAGATTCATTGTACACAATTGCAGCACAGCTTTTCATTTCAGTGTTTGTACACGATGTAGTGCACATCATATATGCAGTCATACATGTACCTAGGTAATGATATCCATCTCATTCCATCATCTTTCCTGCCCCCATGAGTCCTCCCTCCACTCCTTCCCCTTTGCCCAAAGTTCCTCCATTTTTCACATGCCTCCCCCTTCTCCATTATGGATCAGCATCCACTTATCAGAGAGAACATTCGGCTTTTGTTTTTTTTGGATTGGCTAACTTCACTTAGCATTATCGTCTCCAACTCCATCCATTGACCTGCAAATGCCGTAATTTTATTCTCTCTTAATGACGAGTAATATTCCATTGTGTATATTACCACAGTTTCTTTATCCATTCACCTATCAGGGAGCCTACATTTTGGGAGCAAATTTTTGCGACACACATATCAGATAGAGCACTAATCTCTAGGATATATAAAGAACTCAAAAAGTTAACACCAAAAAAGAAACCAAAAAACCCAATCTATAAATGGGCTAAGGAGCTGAACAGACACTTCTCAGAAGAAGATATACAATCAATCAACAAATATATGAAAAAATGTTCAACATCTCTAGCAATTAGAGAAATGCAAACCAAAACTACTCTAAGATTTTATCTCATGCCAGTCAGAATGGCAGCTATTATGAAGACAAACAACAATAAGTGTTGGCAAGGATTTGGGGAAAAAGGCACACTCATACATTGCTGGTGGGACTGCAAATTGGTGCATCCAATCTGGAAAGCAGTATGGAGATTCCTTAGAAAATTTGGAATGGAACCACCATTTAACCCAGCTATCCCACTCCTCGGTTTATACTCAAAGGACTTAAAATCATCATACTATAGTGACACAGCCATATCAATGTTATAGCAGCTCAATTCACAATAGCTAAACTGGAAAATCTGCTTTAAATTCTTTTAGATATATACCTAAAAGTGGAATTGCTCAATCATTTGGTAATTCTGTTTACTTATTTTTTATCATATTGTTTTCCACAACAGCTGCACCATTTTACATTCCCACCAACATTGCAAATAAGTTCCATTTTTTCCTTATCATGGTCAACATTTGTTTTCTTTTTTTTTATCATAGTCATCCTGATAGATGTGAAGTGGTATCACGTGTGTATGTGTATGTGTGTTTGTGTGTGTGTGTGTGTGTGTGTGCGCGCGCGTGTGCGCGCGCGCGCGCACACGCACAGTACTAGGGATTGAACCTAAGGGCATTCTACACTGATCTACATCCCCAGTCCTTTTTTATTTTCATACTGGGTCTCACAAAATTGCTGAGGCTGTCCTCAAACTTTAAATCCTCTTTCCTCAGCCGCCCAAGTTCTGGGGATTTTCACTGTGATTTTAATTTGTATTTCCCTAACCATTTATGATGTTGAACATTTAAATGTGTTTATTAGCCATTTGTATAACTTTTTTTTTCTTTTCTTTTTGCAAAACTGAAAGATCAAACCCAGGGCCTTTGCATTCTAAGTAAGGAGTTCTAACATTGAGCTCTATCCCCAGCCCTCATTTGTGTGTTTTTTTTTTTTTTTTTTTTTTTTTTTGAGAAACATCTACTAAAGTCTTTGGCTCATTTTCTAATTGGGTTTCTTCATTTTTTTATTATTGAGTTTTAAGAGTTATTTATATATTCTGTATTTCTTTTCTGTACTGGGAATTGAATCCATGGTGCCCAATCACTGAGCTACATTCCTAGCCTTTTTATTTTTTATTTATATTTATTTATTTTGGTACTAGGGATTGGACTCAGGGGTGCTTTTCCACTGAGCTACATCCTGAGCCTTTATAATTTATTTATTATTTTGAGATAGGGTGCAAATGGCCTTCTAGAACCCCAGGAGATTGTCAGAGCACGTCAATTCCTCTTATGAATGTCTCATTCCTCACATCTTCAAGTTTTCGGACTAGATAGCCTGTTGAATGCCCAAATTGGTACCCCTGTTGGGAGGGCATGTAGCCATCACCTTCCCCAGCTCTCAAACCAAACATCTTTAGGGCTCATTCTTGCTCACTCCTCTTCTCAGCTCTTCCATTTTCTGTATTGGTGTCATTCTTAGATAAATTCTCCCCATATGGTTGAGCTTACATACCCAAAGCTGCACATTCAGCCAGGTATAGTGGCATACACCTGTAATCCCAGGGATTGGAAGGCTGAGGCAGGAGGATGGCAAGTTCAAGGCCAGCCTCAGCAATTTAATGAGGTCCTAAGCAATTTACCAAAACCCTGTCTCAAAATAAAAAAGGCTGAAGATGTGGCTCAGTGATAAAGTGCCCCTGGATTCAATCCCCAGTATAAGGAGGAAAAAAAAAAAAAAAAACAGCATTATGCATTTGCATGCAAAATGAACATTTAAAAGAAGACTTTATGGAAATAAAGAATAATACGTATCAAACATGGACCAGTAAAGGAGTTGGGTTTTTT